>NC_044033.1:141936166-142264322 GCF_901765095.1 Microcaecilia unicolor
GAGAGCAAATATAACAGTTCTTTGCATTTATCTTCAAATCTGCAAAATCTTCAAAATCTTTGCAAGAATCAAAACCTCTGTATCAAACAAAGGCAGACAAGGAGGGATCCTGGATTCATCTGCTGTGACTAAAGGAAAGAAAATTATCAGGTTAGTCTTAATTTTTTCCTTATCATCAACAGCAGATGAATCCAGGAACTGATGGGATGTATCAAAGCACTCCCTAACTTGGGGGGGAACATGCAGCTCCGCGAGAAAGAACTTGTGCCCCAAAACGCGCATCCTGTTGCGCTGCAACATCTAGCCGATAATGCCGAATAAAGGAAAGCTGAGAAGCCCAGGTAGCCGCACGACAGATCTCTTGAAGAGAAAAGACACCTGTTTCAGCTCACGAAGAAGACATCACCCGCGTTGAGTGCGCCTTAAATGCTTCTGGTGGAGATCTACCGGCCAACAAATAAGCATAAAAGATGACTTCCTTTAGCCAGCGAGCTATGGTGGCTTTAGACGCCGGACAACACGCCTCGGTCCTGCTAACAGAATGAAAGGTGATCATAAGACCTGAAATCATTCGACATCTGCAAGTACTGAAACAGAGCCCTGTGGACATCCAAAAGACGCAACTGTCCAAAGGATTCCGAAAAGTCTTCCTTACAAAAAGAAGGCAGAAAAATTGGCTCATTGATATGAAAAGCCGAAACAACCTTGGGCAAGAAAGGCACAGTCCGGACTGTAACACCGGATTCAGAGAACTGCAAAAAAGGATCCCGACAGGAAAGAGCCTGAAGTTCCGACACTCTTCGTGCGGAAGCCATAGCCACAAAAAAAAAAACGTTTTAAGAATCAAATCCTTCTCCGAAGCGTGCTTGAGAGGCTCAAAAGGAGGTTTCTGGAGCACCTTCAGAATGACCCCCAGGTTTCAAGACGGACACTGCGACCACAAAGGAGGGCGAAGATGTAAAGCCCCCCTCAGAAACCGGACAATATCCAGATGAGCAGCCAGAGACAAACCGGCCATTTTCCCACGGAAAAAAGCTAACGCCGCCACTTGAACCTGAAGGGAATTGTAAGCGAGACCATTCTGTAAGCCGTCCTGAAGAAATTCTAACAACTGCGAGACAGATGCAAGCATCGGCAAAAAAACCTTGTAGCACACCACGACTCAAAGGTGCGCCAAACATGCACATAAGCCGCGGAAGTAGACCGCTTGCAAACCTGCAAAAGGGTAGCAATAACCTTGTTAGAATAGCCCTTTTGTCTGAACTTTGCCCTTTCAATAGCCAGGCCGTAAGACCAAAGCGGGAGGGATCTTCCATAGCCACTGGACCCTGATGCAACAGGCCCGGCAGAAGAGGCAAGCGAAACAGAGCTGCCATCAACATTCGTCTGAGGTCCGCATACCACGGACGCCCGGCCAATCTGGAGCCACCAGAATCACCTTGCCGTGGTGGCGACGAACGCGAAGAAGAACCGGCCTATCAAGTGCCAGGGAGGAAATGCATAAAGGAGATCCGAAGGCCACGGTTGAGAGAGAGCATCCGGCCCTGCCGAACGAGGATCTCTCCCTTCTGCTGAAAACCCGATCGACCTTGGCGTTTGATCCTGACGCCATGAGATCTAACCGCGGAGTGCCCCATCCGGCACAAATCTGAAGAAAAACTTCCTCTGCCAGCTCCCACTCCGCCGGGTCGATCTGATGCCGGCTTAGGAAATCGGCCTGCAAGTTGTCTTGACCGGCAATATGAGCTGCTGACAACAGCAACAGGTGGCGCTCGGCCCAGTCGAGAATCTGGGCCGCCTCCATCGCTAGAGCTCTGCACTGCGTGCCCCCTTGATGGTTGATGTAAGCCACCGCCGTCGTGTTCTCCGAAAGAACCCGCACAGATCGACCCTCCAGAATCCTGCAGAAGGCAAGAAGGGCTAGAAAAACTGCTCTCAGTTCCAAACGATTGATGGACCACGTCGCTTCTGTGGACGACCACAGACCCTGAGCAAAGTGTCTGAGACAATGAGCCCCCCAACCCGCTAAACTGGCATCCATAATCACAAGCCGCCACAGCGGGTGCACCAGCGGCATCCCTCGGCACAACTTGTCATTGGGACAGCCACCAAGCCATGCTGCGCTTGGCCGCAGGGAGCCACGGCAATCTGCGCTGATACTCCAGAGAAATTGGGGACCACCGAGACAGCAGGGAATGCTGTAGAGGACGCATATGCACCCTTGCCCAGGGCACCACTTCCAGGGTGGCAGTCATCAAACCCAGAAGTTGAACATAATCCCAAGCCCGAGGTCTCAACATTCGTAAGAGAAGCCGAATCTGACCCTGAAGCTTGAGACGCCTGTTGTCAGGAAGAAAGACCAAGCCCAACGCCGTGTCGAAATGCACCCCCAAATACTTGAGAGACTGCGAGGGGGTCAGATGACTTTTGGAGAAATTGACCACCTAGCCCAGAGCCTGAAGAAGAGCAATAACTCTGGCTGTCGCAAGTCGGCTCTCTTCCTCCAAATCAGCCTGGATGAGCCAATCGTCGAGAGAAGGATGAACTCTGACACCCTCTCGTCAGAGGAAAGCGGCCACCACAACCATGACCTTGGAAAAGGTGTGAGGAGCTGTGGCCAGACCAACGGCAAGGCGTGAAACTGGAAATGCTGGCCTAACACTGCAAATCGCAGAAAACCGCTGATGTGGAGGCCAAATTGGGATATTATGCAGATACGCCTCTTTGAGGTCAAGCGAGGTGAGGAACTCTCCTGGCTGCACCACTGCAATGACCGAATGCAAGGTTTCAATACGAAAATTATGCACCCTGAGGCCTCGTTGACTCTGCGCAAGTCGAGGATCGGTCTGAAGGACCCACCCTTGTGAGGCACCACAAAATAAATCGAGTAGCGACCACAGAAACGCTCGTCAGGAGGAACGGGAACCACCGCCCTGAGATCCAACAGAGACTGCCCGCTTGACAGCCGAGACGCATCGGGACTCCACAAAGGCGTCTCTTACCAGAGTAGCAAACTCCAACTGGTACCCGGCTCTGATCAAATCGAGAACCCATTGATCTGACATAACCTTGGTCCACTCCTCTAGAAAAAGAGACAAACGACCTCCTACCAATGGAACTGAGGAGTGGACCGGCGCCCCATCATTGGGCCACACGTCCCTGGACTCCTTGCCGCTGACCGGGCACTGCAGAACACTTGTCAGAACGAAATAAATTCTTTTGCTGGAAACGGGAGCGTTGTGAGAAACCCGAAGACCGCCCAGGACAATATCTTTGGGCCTCTCAAAAGCGAGGCCTAGAGAGGAGGGATAGGAGAAGGAAGCAGTCTTGGAAGACGGCCTCGGCCTGTCCTCCGGAAGATGCTGGGATTTAGAATCCCAAGGTCTTTAACAATCTTCTCCAAATCCTCCCCAAAGAAAAGATTGCCCCGAAAGGGTAACCTCACCAGCCGTTGCTTCGAGGCCATATCAGCCGCCCAATGACGGAGCCAAAGGAGCCGCGTGAGAAGTCACAGCCAAGACATCTGCTTAGCCGATGCTCTAACCAAATCATAAAGAGCATTAGCTAAAAAGGCCAAGGCCAACTCCATTCGAGGCGCCACATCAGAGAGAGAAAAAGACCCTTCCGAAGGCTGCTCAACGGCTTGCTGAAGCCAAGATAGCGAAGCTCAGGCTGCATAAGAACTACAAATAGCAGTCCCGGACAGCCAAAGCCGAGAATTCAACAGGAACGTTTCAAGGAAGACTTCAAACGTCTGTCTTGCATGTCCTTCAAGGCCACCCCTCCCTCCACAGGGAGAGTAGTCTTCTTAGTAACAGCCGTTACCAGAGAATCTACCTTAGGCAACCCAAACAGAGCCAAATGAACCTCTGGAACAGGGTAAAGGTAGGACATAGCCCTGGCTACTTTCAAAGGACCATCAGGCTCAGACTACTGAGCCGAAATAAGCTCTTGAATAGAGTCATGAACTGGGAAAGACCAAGACGGTTTCCTAGTACCAGCCATCTTAGGATTAACGGAAGAAGCAGTATCCATCTCGGGGTCCTCAATACTGAAAGCCTGCAAGGCATCGGAAATGAGAGACGGAAGCTCATCCCGGTGAAAAATATACGAACCGCCTTAGGATCATCCAGGTCCTGCGGCAACCCAGAAACTTCCCTCTAGGTCCTCACTCCTCAATGGCCTACCAGACCCTTCAGACTCCCCAAAAAAAGAATTGGGAGGAGAACGGGGCGGGGAGGAGGAGACATCAGAAAATGCAGACACCTGCCTGTGCTTAGAATCCAGAGCTTGCACGGGGACATAAGACATCAGGGAGGCTAGCAGAACCTCGAGCCTCCGCTGCAGAATCCTCCCCAGGCCGAAAAGAACCTTGAGAGGGCTCAGGTAGGGCTCTCTTCAACATAAATGCCCTGTGCAACAATAACACGAATTCAGGGGAGAAACCTCACCCTGACCATCAGCCCCCGTACCCAAAGCAGAAGCGGCCAGAGGATCCCTCGGCAGCTCTGCAGACACTGCCGGCACCCCTCTGCAATCACTATTATCTGCCGCTAAAAATCGCGCCTCCACAGGCGCTTCCAAAATGGAGGCCGCGGGAAAACCTCTCTCGCCGACAGAGTGGCTACACTTCTAGGCCCCGAAATGTCCAGGGCAGTTCGTGCTGCCACAATCCCGCCGCGGTCCTGCGATTACCGCAGCGGGAGCAGCATTTAACTGCCTCAAGCCGCCATCGCTCCCGAGTCAAATGGCCGTCGCTGTGCCAAAAAAAATCAACTCACCCTGTTCTGAAGGGAAGTAGTGAAAAACCCTCCCAGGCAGAGCAGCACAGCCCCGTCCACAGAATACACTCCCAGTCACAATGATCTTGGGAGAAACTGAAACGTCTTGCCCAAAATGTCAGCACAATCTTGCAGACTGACTTTTTTTTTTTAGACTGTGAGGAAAGTATAAGGCAGACAGTAATCAGAATAGAGGCTGGGAGGAGAGGAGAAAGGGAGTAAGGCAGGGACCTGGAATCCAAGTATGCCCTCAAAGTGGGCACCACCAGCCTCACACCTCCTGCTCAACTGGCAAAAGCCCAGGAGCTTCTCCAAGCAGAAATCCAGGAGCTGAAAGGAATCAGTCCACAACTGCTGGGAGATAGAGATATACTGAAGATGCAAGGAGCTGGACGTCCAGAGAGTCACTGCCTTCTTTCAGTGTTCTCTATCTTCACCTGCTGGTAGGCGGATGCAACCCATCAGTTCCTGGATTCATCTGCTGTTGATGATAAGGAAATGAACATTATTAGAACAAAAGAAGAAACAGCTAAGAGATTATAGAAAGATGCAAAAAAAAAAAAAAAAAGAAAGAAAGGAGGAAAGAGGGAGAAAATATTTTAAAAAATAGAGAAGTCAGACTTGAAAAGAACGATGAAGAGAAATGAAAAAGAATATCTAAGTACACGGGGAACAGAGACTATCCAGGTTTCAAAAGATTACTGACAGAGATGAAAGAGAATGTGTGAAGAAACGGAGCAGAATAGAGACAACTTGTAGGTATTTCCATATCCATGCTTCTCTACCTTGTTTTCCATAGTACTATTGCAAATGCCATCAGCATCTTCCACCTGCTGCAATGCACTAGCACACTTTAAAAAATATAAGTAGGGAAAGAATGTGGAGTATAGCTCATGGAATTCTTTCTAATCCCTCTCTGCGTGTGTATGTACAGTATATTTGTATTGTCTCTGTGTAGGTTTCTGATATGGGAGAGGGGCAGAGTGATTTGAAAAGAATAATAAAAATAAAAGCAAGTGTGATAATATTTGAAAACATAATATGTCACTGTCAACAGATTTAAAATTATGGAATGTACAGTTTAACTACAGAGTGCCACTGGACTTACTGCTGCTTAGTAAAAGACCCCCTTGGTGTTAACATACAGAGTAACCATTATGAAAGCTATATGGACCAGTCCCTGGATTTCACAGTAGAACTTACAACAAAGAAAATGAAAAAAACATCTTGCCAGCAAGGATAGGGGTATTGGAGTAGCAGAGGGAGAGGTGCATGGTGGAGAAAACCTCATGAAATAACTTCCAGTACTTCTGCAAGTGTTCATACGTTTTGTGTGTGCCAGGTTTTTTGGTGTGTGCCTATGTTTTTTGTGTGTGTGTGTGTGTGTGTGTGTGTGTGTGTGTGTGTGTGTTTATACATACAAACATTCATATTTGTATGTGTCTTTGGCATAGGCGTAGTTTGACTGTTTCATTTGGGGGGGGGGCAAAGAATGGGCGGAGCATATTAGCATATCATTTGCATATATACATATGCAAATGAATATGCTAATATGGAGAAAGGAATTGAAATTTACAGGCAAAATATCACAGATGCACATTTCAAAAAGCTGACACATTTCAATTAATAAATTATGAATAAAATACTTTTATCTACCTTTGTTGTCTGATCATTTAGTTTTTCTATTCGCTTTGGTCCCAGTGTCTTCTGTTTTATGCAGTGTCTTCTTTCTAGTAGGCTTCCCTCTGCTCCCCACCCTCCCAGTCCCATCCATCTCTTGCTCCCACCCCTCCCAGTCCCATCCATCTTCTGTTCCTTCCCTCTGCTCACCATCCCTCCATCCCATCCATCTTCTGCTCCTTCCTCTGCTGTGCCTGACCTCTCCCAATCCCATCCATCTCCTGGTCCATCCCTCTGCTCCCCACCCCTCCCAGTCCTATCCATCTCTTGCTCCTTCCCTCTGCTCCCACCCCTCCCAGTCCCATTCATCTTCTGTTCCTTCCCTCTGCTCACCATCCCTCCATCCCATCCATCTTCTACTCCTTCCCTCTGCTGTGCCTGACCTCTCCCAATCCCATCCAATCTCCTGGTCCATCCCTCTGGCTCCCCACCCCTCCCAGTCCCATCCATCTCTTGCTCCTTCCCTCTGCTCCCACCCTCCCAGTCCCAACCATCTCTTGCTCCTTCCCTCTGCTCCCCCACCCCTCCCAGTACCATCCATCTTCCTTCTACTCTGCCCCCCCCCCGCGAGGTCCAAGATGGTGACTCCGTTTACCCCCTCTCTTCCTCCCTCCTCCGGCGCAGGCAACAGTCTTCAGCTTTTTCAGCATTCCTGGCAGTGGTAGCGATGTACACGCTGCCTTCGGTCTGCCCCGGAAGCCTTCTCTTCAAGTTCCTGTTCCCACCTATGCGGGAACAGGAACTTGAAGAGAAGGCTTCAGGGCAGAGCCGAAGGCAGCGTGTACAACGCTACCGCTGCCAGGAACGCTGGAAAAGACTGCTGCCTGCGGCGGTAGAGGGAGGGAGGAAGAGAGAGGAATAGACGGACACGCTCCTCTCCGTCCGCTTGGCTTCCCTGCCCTCTCTGTCTGCGTCCCGCCTTCCTCTGACGTCAGAGGAAGGCGGGACGAAGACAGAGAGGGCAGGGAAGCCAAGCGAATGGAGAGGAGCGCGTGCCTGCATGTGTTTTTTTTTTTTAACTAATGGTGCGGCGGCGCCTCGTCGTCGTTTGGGGGGGGGCATTGCCCCCCCTCGCCCCCCCCAGTCTACGCCTATGGTCTTTGGGGTTTTTTTTAGGGCCTGTGCAGATCTGTTTTGTCAGTGTTTTGTGTGTGTTTCTCCCTGTTTTGTATATGATTGTATCTCTGCATATGTGCTTGTATGTGTATGCATGTTTATGTGTTTATCTCTGTTTTGTGAATTTGTGTACAATTGTGTGTCTCTGCACATGTTTATATGAATGTGTCTGTGTGTGCATTTGTGTTGTCTCTCTGTCTGTGATTGGAAGAGGAAATAAGAGAGAAGGACATTTGAAAAAGTGCAATTCAATGTCACAGTAAATCAATGTCTGCACGGTGCAACTACTTCTCCCACAGAATGGCACTGGGCCATTTTCTTTTTGGGGGGGGGGGAGGGGGAGATATATTTTGATGAAATGCCCAGTCCAATCTGGCCCATTTTTGAACTTGATATGTCTTTTCACTAGTTTTTCATCTATACAAATCTAGTCACATTCCCTTAAATTTTTGGAGAGCTATTTTGCCTCCAGATAGACAGGCAGAAAGATGAACAGATATATTTTCGCCCCCTTTCCAACATTCCACTGGGTTGGAAATAATGAAACAAGAAAGTCTCATTTCGTACCTGGTTCTTGGAAGAGTACCTCACAGGAAGTTTGCGCGTTTTTAGGGACCAATTTCGTTTTCATTGTTGATCTGTTTTTCAAGGACAGAAAAAAAATCATCATCAAAAATTGATCAGGTATTAAACAGTAGAACAAATGTTTTAAATTAAATCTCTTATTCTGTGTAGATTACTGATACAGAGCAAAGATTCAGGACAGTCTGCAACAGTTCCTTACATATTCCTTTAATACTCACTTCAATAATTGGTTATGTAATGATTCATGGTTTTTACTGTACATTACTATTTTATGATTGCACTATGTGGCAAAAAAAGGGAATTTTCCTGCTTGCAAATTGTATAGCTATTGTTTATGATGTGCATTTTCTTTTCTTGGCCAGCAGGTGGTGACTGTCTTTTGTTGTAAAGTTGTTACAGAACTGTCAGTTTCTTATTCCTGGAAAAACTGAGGAAAATCATAAGCGATCTACAACCTATACTCCAGGAAGATGAATTACTGAAAGAGATATTCCCATCCCCACCAGTACTGGCCTTCCGACAGCCACCCAACTTAAAACACAAGCTAATCAGAAGTAAACTTCCATCACAGACTGAAAAGGAACAGAAGGGCACACTTCCCTGTAATTTATCCAGTTGCAAACTATGCCAAAATATTCACAGGACCCCAAAGTCATCCACAAAGGAAAGATATTCAACATAAAGGGATCTTTCACTTGCTCATCTTCCAATGTGTATATATCATTCAGTGTAAAAAATGTAACGAAGGATGCTATATTGGAGAAACAGGCCAGATGCTTAAGACAAGATTCAATTTACATAGACATCATATGAACAATACTGGTGCCAGCAGGGTTCCCACGCCTATTGGTTAACATTTTACAGGACCAGGACACTGTACCAGTGACTTCACAGTGAGAATCCTGAAGGTAACTTTAAAACCATACAAGAACGTAAGACCTTTGAAGTCAGAATGATTGAATATTTTAACACCCAACAGAAAGGACTTAACCAAGGATCTGGGGTTCCTAGCCCATTATAAACCATAAAGCTGTATGTCTCTGTTGATCACCCTCCCCTCACCTATCCACACCCATCCTGTTAGAATATCAATGATATGCTTGATGTCCCCATGCATACTTCCTACCCACCCCTCCTCCCACCCTGTCTGACTGTCATAGTAATGCTTGAATGTTTTCACTTATATACATTGTCAGCTAGCACATTTGCTTATTTCCGATCTGAGGAAGAGGGCAACCTTCGAAAGCTAATCAGAATGTATTAAGTTATGTCCAATAAAAAGGTATCATTTTATTTTCTTTTCCATGTTTTATTTTGTTTGATTTCTATTGATAACCTTAAGAGTGGACTAACACGGCTACCACACTCCTCTACTATTCCCACCAAAAGCCTGTTAGCTTAAGCTGTGAGGTATTTTTTTAGTTGCAGATAAGGGAGTGGAAAGAAAGGTTACCTTTTCCTGAGACCCTATGAACAATTAAACTTCATACCTGTGAGCAGCTATATCTTGTTCCTGAACTCCCCAGGTATTATTTAGGTAGTAGATAAAATGTTTAGATAGTTTTATATTTGATCCATATCAGTTATCTATTATTGCCTGTTCTTTCCACCTGTTTATATGGTTCACTGTTCTACTCTGACAATAAACCTGATTAGTTTATTGACTCTGCTGTCCTGGATTGACTAAGAATCCTGGTGGTTTGTGTTCTGGTTTGTGGGTGCTTTCTGGGAACTGTGGGACCCCTGAGAATGTGGCCCCAGTAACCTAGAAATCACTGGGGAATAACCTGCGAGTGGGAGTCTTGCCCAGAGGCAAGTGAGACCCAGTCGGTGGGGTGGAGGGTGCTAGTGGAGGAGTGGCCTAGTGGTTAGAGTGGACTTTGGTCCTGGGGAACTGGGTTCAATTCCCACTGCAGGCACAGGCAGCTCCTTGTGACTAGGGAAAGTCACTTAACCCTCCCTGCCCAGGTACAAATAAGTACCTGTATATTATATGTAAGCCACATTGAGCCTGCTATGAGTGGGAAAGCGTGGGGTACAAATGTAATAAAAATAAAATAAAATAGTGTAGAGCACAAGCAGCAGGTGGACCTGAGCTGTGCTGGGGGCCGGCCCTCCAGGTGGCCACAGGGTTAGCCCCAGGCAGATGACTAGGCATTTTGTCACAACTTATTTTCAGTTAAATTTGCAATAGTTTGGTATTATATTTTATATATTTGCCTGTGAAGAGACATGTGTGTACATATATGCATTTTGGTTCTTATCATCCTTTTTATCTGTTCATAGGATTTCATAATGTTTTTATTTAAAATATTTATAATGTTGTATAATAATTTTGAATATTTATATATGTTTTATAGACCCCTGAGGCAGGCTTACCCAAAACATGATCCTATGTTGGGTCCTTTTTGATTCTTCAATAACTATTATTTATGAGCATCCCGTGCTTTGGATTTTTGCCTGTGTCTACAAACTTTGTAAGATTCCTGCTTGTTCCTCCACCTTGGTGGTTCTTTCTGTTGTGATAGCACAACTGTCTTTATAATGTTTGGCCCTGCCCATGCAATGCCCTGGCCCCTGTTCCTTCTATATTTAAATGGATATATTTTACTCATGTGGGAAAGTACTTTTATTAAGCTTTTTCTGTTTTAACACAGACAAGGACTTTTATTTTAAAAAAATTGTGCAACTGTATATGCTTACTTTTATTACATTACACTGGGGGCTTATATCCCTCTAATACCTTTTTGGTTCTAAGCAGTTTACAAGTATCCTAAGGGGATATAGAGATCAGAACATTCCTCTAAGAATTACAATGGTTATTTTGTTGACAAGCAGAAATCTAATTAAAGTACATATTTCTTGAATAAGAAAGTTTTCATCTTCTTTCAAAATGTGAGGTATGATTGTGAGGGAGAGAACGTTCCAGCAATGTTTTTTCCCAAAGTCTGGCAGCTTGAATGGCAAGAGATTTGTCAAAGAGTGCTAGTCTCTTCTTAGATGAGGGGAAAATGAAAAAGTTGGCAGCTTCCTGTCTTCTAGTTCTGGCTTGGGTTGCAAAGTGGCAGTAAGTTAGCAGGTAACTGGGGATCAGTCCTTGTAGTGTTTTGAAAAGCACTCTCACCTCGATGGGCAGCCAGTGTAGTTTGATGTAAAAGAGGAGACTATCAAATTTTGATAGCCTGAAAATTAGTCTGATTGCCGTATTTTGAATGGTTTGAAGTCTCTTAAATAAGGTCTTTGTGCAGTCCAGGTATATTATGTTACAGTAATCAAGAGAGGATATTAGCAGCACATGTACCAAGTGTTCATATTGACTGATTTCAAAGTATTTCCGAATAGTATGGGGCTTTCTCATTAGGAAGAAACATTTTTTGGCCAAGGCATTAACTTGTGCCTCCAGGGAAAGAGGGCATCAATATGAATGCCTAGGAGTTTAAAGTTAGGAGAAAGGGTGAAGTCCGTTTGGTTGACGGTAATCATCTGGGGATTTGTTCTGGTTTTGAGTTTAAACATAAGAATTTGTTTTTTTTCGATATTGAGTTTTAATTTATCTGTGTGGGTAGAATGGAGTGGAAGTTGCGATGTAGATGTGTATTTTATAAAATATATGAGTACATGCACACATTTACATCAAATTCAGCACAGCTGTAAAATGTGTGTACCAGAATTTATGTACCATTAGGGTTGGTTTTCAGTGCCTACTTTATAAAGGGACTTAGGTACCTATCCTGCTTATTTTCGAAGGAGATGGCCGGCCATCTTCCGACACAAATCGGGAGATGGCCAGCCATAGGCGGTCGGTGGCCCAACTGTTTGGGGAGGCTAAAGGGGGCGGGGTTAGGGGTGGGGCCAGGGGTGGAGCTTAAATCCATAATTGTCTGATAACACACAGAAAAAACAAATACATAAAAATAAAAGTCACAATTAATACCCTTTATTAAATTTAGATATTAGATATGTATCATATGTCAAAGAATAAAGTGGTTGCTCAAAGCATATTCTAAGCACAATCGCTCAACTGCAAAACACTATGCATAACTTTGTGCAAAAACACACTCAGAACCATACTGTACCATAAATATTACACTGGCAGAACCTAATACACCAATATACCACCCATACGGAAAATGCAGACCGTCAACAATATGAAACAAGGGATCATATCATCACAATTCTCATGTAGAGCCACAAACACCCTAATTATGTGGGATAAAATGCCATAAATAAGTAAATAAATATAAACTTTTAATGTTGAGCACCTGATTCTCAAAATGGACATATTCCAAACACTATATGAAAATAAAATGATCTTTTCTACCTTTGTTGTCTGGTGACTTTTTCTGATCATGCTGGTCCAGTATCCGATTCTGCTGCTATCTGTCCTCAGTGCAGGTCAGGAAGTCATCCTCGTTAAATATCTCCCTGGCAACCCAGGACACCTCCAGCCAACCCCCCCCCCCTCCCAGCAGTAAGGTAAACAAACCATAAACCAATTCCTACAACTGATTCACAAGGCTAGAGGGCTTTCACTGCAGCTCCTGCTGTGAGGATGGAGGTAAATCAACAATTTAAACCCCTCAGAGTACAGCAGGGGAGGCTTAGCCTCTGTAAGCCTCTTATACCGGGCGCCTATGTGGCCAGCCATCTCCTAAACCCGGCCAAATCAGTATAATCGAAAGCCAATTTTGGCCAGCTCCAACTGCTTTCTGTCGCAGGGGCCGGCCAAAGTTAAAGGGTGCGTTTCGGCAGGGTATGGAAGGCAGGGCGGGGACATAGTTACAAGATGGCCGGCTTCGGTCGATAATGGAAAAAAGAAGGCCAGCTCTGACGAGCACTTGGCTGGCTTCACTTGGTCCATTTATTTTTAGGACCAAGCCTCCAAAAAGTGCCCCAACTGACCAGATGACCACCGGAGGGAATCGGGGATCACCTCTCCTTACTCCCCCAGTGGTCACCAACCCCCTCCCACCCAAAAAAAATTAATTTTTTTTTTTTTTACCAGCCTCAAATGTCATACCCAGCTCCATGACAGCAGTATGCAGGTCCCTGGAGCAGTTTTAGTGGGGGCAGTGCACTTCAGGCAGGTGGACCCAGGCCCACCCCCCCTACCTGTTACACTTGTGGTAGTAAATGGGAGCCCTCCAACCCCCCCAAAACCCACTGTACCCACATGTAGGTGCCCCCCTTCATTCTTAAGGGCTATGGTAGTGGTGTACAGTTGTGGGGAGTGGGTTTGGGGGGGATTTGGGGGGGGGCTCAGCACACAAGGTAAGGGTGGTATGCACCTAGGAGCAATTTTTGAAGTCCACTGTAGTGCCCCCTAGGGTGTCCGGTTGGTGTCCTGGCATGTGAGGGGGACCAGTGCACTACAAATGCTGGCTCTTCCCACGACCAAATGCCTTGGATTTGGCCGGGTTTGAGATGGCCGCCATTAGTTTCCATTATTGCTGAAAACCAATGCCGGCAATCTCTAAAGCCGGCCCAAATGTTGATATTTGGCTGGCTCCGGCCGTATTGTCGAAACAAAAGCCGGCCATCTTGTTTCGATAATACGGTCGGGACGCCGCTTTACGGGGCCGGCCGTCTAGATGGCCGGCCCCGTTTGATTATGCCCCTCCACGTTGCCCTTATAAAATAGGCTTACAAATCTTTTTTTGTGTGCAGATTTTTCACATAGGTATCCTGCGGTCCATATTGAACTTTATGGACAAAATGTATCCATTTACCGGTGGGAACTTTTAATGAAAAAGCATGTATGTGGTTAGCACTCGATGCTGATGTTATAAGTGAATACCTCATTACAGAATTAATTTTAGATCAGTTATCGCCAAGTTTGTCCTTCAGAAAGCCAATTGAGGACGAACAGTGGTGATAAGTTCTAAGCAGTCTGCTGACCTGAGAAGGCTGTGTTTAGGCAAGTGTTGCCCACATCAGGGGTCTGCTCGCTTTCAAAAGTGGTACACATAAAATCGGAAGTGAGATCCTTTTCTAAGCTTAAATTCTTCAAAGTGAAAAGTTCTGACACTGCTACTAGGCAAGCAAAGGCATCTTCTTGCCTAGGAGCAACAGTAGAACTTTCCCTTTGGAGAATTTAAGCTTAGAAGTGGATCTCATTCCTGGTTTTATGTGTACCGTGTTTGAAAGAGAGCAGACCCCTGACATAGGCAACACTCTCTGAAAGATGGCCATGTGAGATCAACAGACTGCTTTGATGTCTTGACAATAAAACTTGGATTGAACCGGCTTGGACTCCTTAGCTAAATTTCATTTCCCCTTTATTTGTCACTATTGTTCCTCCTCAATTTCCGTTCTCGATTTCCGTTCTCCGGAGATTTTTGACTTTGGTTTACTTCCTTGAGAAGGCCCAACAGGGCAGGCTTACAAGTAACCAAAATGCATACCCGCCAAGTCTCCCGCATTCAGCGGGAGCCTCCAGCTTTGGTGGGTCATCTCCCGCATTCCCACCAAAGCGGGAAAGTCTCCCGCTGAATTCTGCTGCCACCGCTTCTGTTGAGCAGTGGCAGGAACAAGCGCCGTGCTGAGCCAGAGCTGATGCTTCTCTCCACAGCCGGCATAAGAACAAAAAGAAGCGCTGGGCCCCAGCAGCCTTCAGGCATGCGCTGTCCTCTGCCCCCGCTGACATCAATTTCCCGTTCTGGGGGCAGAGGACTGGCAGAGCTGACAGCGCATGCCTGAAGGCTGCTGGGGCCCAGCGCTTCTTTTGTTCTTGTGTCAGTGCTGCTGTAAACAGGCCCGTAGGGAGAGAGAAACATGGATGGAAAGGGTAGGGGAGCGAGGACGCTGGAGGAGAGAGAGAGTGGAAAAGAGCAGGGGAGAGCCAGGGCCATGGAAAAGAGCTGGGGAGAGCCAGGGACATGGAAAAGAGCAGGGGAGAACCAGAGAGAAGATGCTGGATGGAAGAGGGGTACAGAGCAGTGGCGTTCCTGGCCTGGATGGCACCCGGGTCGGAGCGCCGATGCGCCCCCCTCGAGTGCAGTGCGCCCCCCCGCTAGATGACACCTCCCCCCTCCGGCGAA
This sequence comes from Microcaecilia unicolor, assembly GCF_901765095.1. Taxonomy (NCBI): domain Eukaryota; kingdom Metazoa; phylum Chordata; class Amphibia; order Gymnophiona; family Siphonopidae; genus Microcaecilia; species Microcaecilia unicolor. The sequence continues at coordinate 141,951,369 of NC_044033.1, forward strand.
ATGACACTCCCCAGGTGCACGCCGCTGGAGGGCGGTGCCGCGGCGCGCGCCTGCTCCTCTGAGTTCGCTAAACTTGGTTCGTTCGCTGCAGCTCCCTCTGCCCCGGAACAGGAAATAACCTGTTCCGGGGCAGAGGGAGCTGCAGCGAACGAACGAAGTTTAGCAAACTCGGAGGGCAGGCGCGCGCCGCGGCACCCCCAGCGGCGTGCACCCGGGGCGGGGCGGACCGCCCCCCCCCTTGGTACGCCACTGGTACAGAGAGAGAGATGAGTGGAAAGATGGGGAGAAAAAGAGGGGACATGGGCAGGAGAGAGAATTTAACAATGGGGTAGCTCTATCAAAGCGAGAGATGCTGCAAATAAGATGAGCTGCAGTGTTTTGAACAGTAACTGTTTTTTGCAGTCAATATAGATTGCATTACATTAATCTAATTGTGTTAGTACAAGGGACTGTATCAGAAGTCTCAGGGTAGTGGTTGGGAAGCAAGCCCTTATTAGTTTTAGCTTCCAAAGAGTTTTGAAAGATTTGGCTACAACCATGGAAATTTGTGACTCAAGTGGCAGTCTATAATCACTCCAAATATTTTTAGTGTACTTTCCATTGGATAAGTGGATTGATCAACTGTAAAGCCATTGTATGGGGTATGGTCAAAAGGATTTGTTACTACCAAGAATTCAGTTTTCTCCCTATTCAATTTTAATTTAAAATCCAGGGGAAGATCCAAATGTCATTTTCATAGGTGCCCAGTATAAGATACTTGGTTGGGGAGGCTAAGCCTTCTGAAAATCCAAGCTGGAAGGATAAAAGCTGAATCAACAGCACTGACAGTAGAGGCATAAGTCAGGACGTGCACACAGTTACAGTTCATTTTATCTGACATACCGCATGACTTAAAAAAATAAGAACACAGCGATATATACAATAATAAAATGTAAACAGAAAAATGAAAAGAACTCCAAAACTTAGAAAGAAAAGCACACACTCTCAAGACCAAACATTCGAATAAAATAACCAAATTAAATATTAAAACAGCTTTTAGCAAGTGCAAATCCAGTCACTGCTGATTCCCCACAGAGATCCTACCAAACACTACAGAAAAATAAGCCTTTAACACTTGCTGAGAACCCTCAGCTCTCACCACCAAGAGCAAAGCATACTTGGAGCCAAATTTTAAAAAGGCTCCCGCCCTTGTGCCTGCCCAACATGATCTAAATAGCAAAGGAACTTAATGCAGCTGCATAGCTTTTTCATAACACAGTGTTCTCCCTGGAAGTAACGTTTCACCAAATCAGCAACTTTTCGTAATATGCTCGATGTGTCAACATGTCCTCCTAAGTGTGGCACCCGAGTCAAGGGGCGGGGCCAGAGGAGGTGCGTGCGAACGTGAGCGTGCGCGAGAGCGTCCTACCTGGCGGCGGCGCGTACCATAGTAGCTAGTAGCTTGCGGCAAGTTTAGGCTCGTGGGATGCGGGTGTACTGTGCGCTTAGTTTAGTTGGCCACACGCAGCAGAGAGGGGTAGTCTAGGTGCGAGGCGGGCGGGCTCCTTGGGAAAAGGGACGGCGGCAGCGGCGCTTATCCTGAGGCCTGGCAGGAGCAGCCGCTACGGGCGCTACGCTGGCTTGCGCGCCACAGAAGGGGACTGTGACTGCAGAGCCCCCTTCCCCCACGTGCGCTGCCCAGCGTTAGCCTCGGCTGCCTGCCTTGAGACTGAGACGAGCGCCGGATACAAAGCTGGGTACATTTGGAGGTGGACAGCAGCAACTGCCACCCTCGACCCGGAGTTTCTGGCTCCACCTTACATTTTGCGTAGTGCTCAGTTTTTATTTTTAATTGGCATTAAAAAAAAAAAAAACATTTCAAATATAAAGGCAAGCAAATAGGCAATTAAATGAAAGCAACATCACAAAATAAAATCCAGGAAGCCCACTACTTTACTTCAAAAGAAAACCCTCTGCAACTTAAGGGTGTTTTTACTAAGCTGCCCTAAAAAGTGGTTGGCAGTAGTTTTAGCATGTGGGGTGCACATATGCTCTGGCCACTTTTAGCACAGCTCTAACATGGCTGAATTTTGATGTATGCCATTAATAGGCACATGCAAAATTCCAAATTAGCATGTGGCCATTGCCGCTTGAGCCCTTACAGCATTCTATTTATTAGGCAGTAAGGGCTCACCCACAACTTGTGACGTAATCAGGCAGCATGGGGCAATGTGCCTGCGCTGCCCGATTACTGCTGGGAATGCCTACTCCCTGCCCACCTGCTCTAAAAAAAATTATTTTCTAGTGCAGGAAACAGCACACAGTAAACGCAGAACTACCATAGAGTGCCTGGGCACACCCAGTGGTAGTGCTGTTTTGCTGTGCGCTACCTGCGCAGTAGCCAGGGCTTTTTTTGAGGGGGTAGTGAGTACTGGCACCTTTTCCATTGTCTGCTAAAAGTGACCCATGGACCCCCAAGTTTTAATGAAGGAGCTCAGGCTCTACACACCAATTCTGCCTTGTCATAGATTCTGTGACTGGTTGCAGGGGGCCTGGCTGGTGTGGAATGGGTCTCTCAGTGATCACCCCATTCCTGAAGGGTGGCTTGGCATTTTGAGTACCGGCACCTTTTTCACTTGAAAAAATGCACTGGCGGTAGCACTCTTCCTTTGTAAAAGACTGCAAGACCTAATATTCTCCTAGGAAAAATCACTTCCAACCCATAGAGTTGCACACTGAGTTTGAAAAACATTTATGGTACTGTGGATGCTTTCTGGTCTTACACTTGTTGCAAGTATAATGTAACAAGGTAAACATGCAAAATGAAGAGGTGCCATAATACAGTAGACCAGTGGTTCATCAATCCCAGCCTCCCTGTAAATATGTAAACCGCTTTGAATGTAGTTGCAAAATACCACAGAAAGGCGGTATATCAAGTCCCATTTCCCTTTCCAGGTGGGCACCTGGAAGAACTCAGTCCAACTTATTTAAAAGTCCATTTCTTATTATTCACACCATAATTATGAAGTATAGAAATCTAATTCAACCTGACTATTAACTGTTTATGGACCTATTCTACAGAAACTTACATATGTTGCTATGTGTTTGCATCATTTGATATACCACCATTTGATCAATAAAACTGACATTTTGTATACAATATCAACACAGAAAAGAATACCAAGATGAAACTGAAAAAAGGGAAGTGATAAAGGTCTGGCAAACGCACAAGTGGAAGAACAAATGACAGAAATGTAAAGCGAGGAGACAAGAATTTTTTTAGGTATATTAGTGAAAGAAGGAATGCTAAAAATGAAATTGTGAGACAAAGATGCTGTGGACCACTATGTAGAGAGTGATGAGGAAAAAGCAAACATGCTAAACAAATACTTCTGTGTTCATGGAAGAAAATCTTTGAGGAGGACCACGATTGGCTGGTAAAGGTACATATGAGAATGGAGTACACACCACACTGTTCATGGAAAAAAAATGTTTATGAACAACTTGAAAAATTGAAGATGGATAAAGCCATGGGACCGTATGGAATCCAACTCAGGATACTGAGGGAGCTTAAGAGAGGTTCTGATGGGTCCTCTTAAAGATTTAATAAATCCTTGGAGACTGGAGAGGTTCCGCAAGATTGGAGAAGAGCAGACGTGGTCCCTCTTTACAAAAGTGACAACAGAGAAAAAGCGGGAAACTACAGGCTGGTAAGCCTCACTTTGGTTATTGAAAAAGTAATGGAAGCATTGCTGAAGGAAAGGATAGTGAATTTCCTGGAATCTAATAGGTTACAAGATCTGAGCAACATGATTTTACTAAAGTTAAATAGGGAGTGGAAAACATGAAAAAGGATCTGCAAAAGTTAGAAGAATGGTCTGTTGGCAATTAAAATGTATTGCAAAGTGCAAAGTGATGCATTTGGGGAGTAGAGATCCAAGGTGTCCTTGGGGGTGAGAAGCTGATATGCACAGACAGGGAGAGGGACCTTTGGCGATAGTGTCCGAGGATCTGAAGTTGACAAAACAGTGCAACAAAGTGGTGGCTGTAACCAGACAGATGCTGGGCTGCATAGAGAGAGATGTAACCAGCAGAAAAAGAGTTGATGCCCCTATACAAATTGTTGGTTTGGCCCCACATGGAGTATTGTGTTTAGTTTTGGAGGCCATATATTTATTTATTTATTGTATTTGTACCCCACATTTTCCCACCTTTTTGCAGGCTCAATGTGGCTTACAGAGTATAGATATGATAACGTCGTTACATGATTAAAAACAATCGATCATAAGCAGAGGTGAAAGAGGATTTAGATGGAAGGTGTTAGGTAAGGTCATGTGAGAGGTGTTTTTTGGTGTACTTGGGTGGTTTAAGGAATGATTGTTTCATTGAGGGTGACTTTTGTAGGCTTTGTTGAAGAGATGTGTTTTCAAAGCTTTGCGAAAGCTGGTAGGATTGGTCATGGTTTTCAGGGCCATGGGTAGTGCGTTCCAAGACTGTGTGCTTTTGTACGCAAAGGTAGTAGCATAAGCCTGTTTGTATTTCATTCCTTTACAGCTGGGGAAGTTCAGATTGAGGAATTTGCGGGCCGATCTTTTGGCATTTCTGGGCGGTAAGTCCACTAGGTTTAACATATAGAGTGGGGCTTCTGCGTGAATGATTTTGTGTACAGTCGTGCAGATCTTGAACTCAATTCGTTCCTTGAGCAGGAGCCAGTGCAGTTTCTCTCTTAGGGGTTTCGCACTTTTGTATTTAGGTGTTCCAAAAATGAGTCTGGCTGCGGTGTTCTGGGCTGTTTGGAGTTTTTGATGGTCTGTTCTTTACAGCCTGCGTACAGAGCGTTACAGTAGTCCAGGTGGCTTATTACTAATGACTGTACTAGGGTGTGGAAGATGTTTCTTGGGAAAAAAGGTTTTATTCTTTTGAGTTTCCACATCGATTGGAACATTTTTTTCGTTGTATTCTTCTTGGCTAAAGATGTAAAAAGACTTGAAGCGGTCCAGAGGAAGGTGAAAAAAATATGGAGATTGCACCAAAAGATGTATGAGAAGTGACTGAAAGACCTGAATACGTTTACCCTAGAGGAAAGAAGGGACAGAGGAGATATGATGCAGACATTTAAATACTTGAAAGATATTAATATAGAAACAAATCTTTTCCAGAGAAGGGGAAACAGTAAAACTAGAGGACATGAATTGAGGTTGCAGGGTGGTAGACTTAGGAATATCATCAGGAAATTCTTTTTCATGGAGAGGGTGGTCGATGCCTGGAATGCCCTTCCGAGGGAGGTAGTAGAGACAAAAATGTAACGGAATTTAAAAAGGTGTGGGTTGAACACAGTGGCTGTCTAATTAGAAAATAGATGGTTTAAAAAAAAACAAAACGTAAAATGGCTGCATGTGTGTGGATGTGTTGAGTGCTGCTTAGATGGTGACTTCGGCTTTGAAGAACTAAGGCTGGTGCCGGGCAGATTTGTACGGTCTGTGTCCCATATATGGCAGTCCGGTTTAGGATGGGATGGAAAGGGCAGGCTTTTACAGCCTGTGTCTCACAAATAACAATATGGATTCAAATAGGCTAGAGTGGGTTTAGGCAGCAACTCCAGTAGTTGGAACATAAGGACAGTGCTGGACGGACTTCTATTGTCCATGTCCCAGAATCGCCAAAGAAAGTACTTTATATCACATTCATTGATGAGTGTGACTGTTTGGCTGACTGGATGGACTGTTCAAATCTTTATCTGCCATCATTTACTGTGGGGGTCATTTTCAAAACAGAAAAGGGGCACAAAGTGGCAGATGGGCTTTCTTTTTTATTTGCCAAAACATCCAAATCTCTATTTTTGAAACTCATTTTAAGATGGTTTTTCTATGCAGTGTATCTAAATCACAAGAGGGCATGTGGGTGGTGGGATTTAGATGTTCCCATAATGGAACAAAGCTAAAAGATAGACTGTTTGGTCTGGTTGATCCTGCCAGTAGCTGATGCTTTATAAGTACACACGGCCAGTATAGTGAAACTGCGAATGGCTCATTAAATCAGTTATGGCTCCTTTGATTGCGCCGTTACTTGGATAACTATGGTATTTCTAGAGCTAATACATGCCGATGAATGCTGACCTCCTGGGATGCTTGCATTTATCAGACCAAAACCAATCCGGGCTTGCCTGGCTACTTTGCAGGCAGATGATCAAAAGCCCAGCGCTGTTCCAACAGCGCTCTAAAATAGCGCTGGAACAGCGTGGGGTGCTATTAGACCTATGATCATAGATAATGCAAGCAAATTTAAGCAGCGCAATTATCTCTGATCATGGGGTAAAGTGCGGGAGAATTGTGCCTGAGCATGCACTCAGCACAATCCTCCCGCACTTGTTTGACAGGTCTGGGTTGTCAAAAGCCTAAACCTGTCAAACACAGGGACTGGAGGTCCATGGGACCACCAGGCCCTGACTACCCCTGCCCCGAGCAACGGGTGGTTGGGAGGTGGGGATAGTGCTGGGCAGACTTACATGGTCTGCGCCCTGAAAAGGACAGGTACAAATCAAGGTAAGGTATACACAAAAAGTAGCGCACATGAGTTTATCTTGTTGGGCAGACTGGATGGACCATGCAGGTCTTTTTCTGCCGTCATTACTATGTTACAATTGTAACCCCTGGTCCGATGTTAAACGGAGAATAAGATAAGTGGAAAAATTTAAAAGTTTATAAACTAAGATATATGAAAGCTTTAATAAAAAAAGCTGACCTATGAAGATGATGGATGTTGCTAGCATTGCCATAAAAAAGTTTTGGGTGGCAATGAACATCACTGAGGTCAAATGAATAATCGTGAAATACTTGGAGATGAGAAGAATGGTTTATTTTTGAATTGTTTATATCTTAAGAAGCTAGACACGTGAAGTATAAAGTTTAATCGGTCTTTAGTGTCTACAAGAGTTTATGCCATTGATTTAAAGTTACATATTTACTCAAGGCAGTGTACTGTAAGAATAAATCAAACATGAGCAATAGGCAATTACAGAAGTAAAAATATTCAAATAACAATACAAAGTATGGCATAGTATACAAGCTCGAGCGTTTGTTACAAAAACCGCGGCCATTTTGAAAAAATGCAAGGAGGATGTCAGAGATAGTGTTTCCTTCCTGACGCAGCAGTGAGAGCAGCGAAACGAGACGTTCTTGTTGAAGGGACAGAAGGAATCAGAATACATCACAATGGGAAAGAGGAAAGAAGCAGTGACATGCAGCTGGTGGTTCACGGAACAGCTTGTAGCTGGCGGTTCACGGAATACCCTGAAGCTAAGTACAGACTGTTTATGTTTGGGGAGAATAGAGATCCTACAAACAAAAAGCTGTGAGATTGAGCACTGCATTTAACCCTATTTAAATGTAAATGTAGGACAGAATCAGTTGCAGAAAAATATTCTGCTTGACACAAGGGGAAGCTGTGTTTCAGAGGGCAGGAATCACTGGTTTTTCTCCGAGTGGGAGTTTTTTTCAGTGATTTAGAATCCTGACCTCTGAAAGAATTTGATAGCAAATATAGGACCGGTGATAATAAATACTTCCAGAAAACAGCTTGAGCGCATGTAAGAAAATATTATGCAAAAGAGTTCTGAATAGAACAGCCAAGCTGGGAAGATCTGAGGTCCTCTTAATAAAAGTAAGAATAAACAAGTGTGATTTACAGCAGCAGTTGTTGGAAGCAGAATATTTTGAACACCACGTGGTAATACAACATTAGAATCAGAATAGTATACTACTTACAATGTCAACACAATACTTAATAGAACATTTTAATTGACAGTAAAGGGTATAAGGAAAGATGGAACATATAGATAGGTAAGAGACTAAGAAGAGTTAGAGAGTAAGGCACTAATTTAAAGAAAGTTGCACATGAGGTCAGAGAGCTGGTTAAATACTATATCAGCTTGGGTAGGGTGGATCAACATTTCCTCCTGCAGCATGTGCAGCCCGTGTCACTCCTTGTGTGTGTGTGTGAGTGAGACTAACAAGTTAGTTACTTGTTCCATTAAAGGCCTGGTTGAAGAGCCAAGTTTTCACCTGCTTTCTGAAGTAGGAGATAGTCTTGTGTTAAGTGCAGCCTTTCAGGCAGTGCATTCCAGAGTATGGGGGCTACTCCGGAGAAGGCTCGCTTGCGGGTATCACATCGTGTAATGTCTTTTGGAGAGGGTGTGGTTAGTGATAGTCCTTGAGAGGACCTTAGTGTCCTTGGCGGTGTGTAGAGGGTCATCCTGTTCTTCAAGTACTTGGGACCATTTCCTTAAGGGCCTTGAACATCAGAGTTTTAAATTTAGCCCTGTATTGTGTACTGGTAGCCAATGGTAGCATAATGTCAGAGCCATGGTGGCGTCAGTAGCCCACTTACGGTCAGCCTCCATAGAAGAAGTTTGCAAGGCTGCAAAATGGTCTTCGGTCCACACGTTCACATCTTATTACTACTTTGAGCAGGATACCCGACATGATAGTCGGTTTGGACAGACAGTTGTGCAGAATTTATTTGGGGTCTAGAATCCAACTCCATCCTCCTAGGCCCATTTTGTTCTGTTCCAGGCTGCACTGTTACACAGTTGTATATAGTTTCAGGTTAATTACTATTTTGTCCTTGCTGTTGCGAGGCCCAATTTACCTCTGGTTGTTTTTTTTTCCGGTGAGTCTGGTATCTAGGAATTCCCATATGTGATAATATGGCCTGCTTGTCCTTGGAGAAATAAATATACTTACCTGTAGGCAGGTATTCTTGGAGGAGGAGCAGGCCATTTATTCTCACATACCCTCCCCTGGAGTTTTTTTGGTATGCTACACTATTTGTACTGATGGGCCCGCGTACTTTTGGTGGGTGGTAAGGTACTCATGCATGCGAGATGGGGATGTTGCGTGTGCTCTTAAGCTGTATTAGCTTAAGTTGCACCTGGCGATGTGGATGACATCACTCACATGTGAGAATAAATGGTCTGCTGTTCTCAGAGAATACATTTTACGGGTAAGTATCTTTGCTTTTCCTATGTGTATATCACATCTGGCATCTTACCCTAATGCTTAGCTTATCTAAGTCAAAAAATTAATCAGATTGTTTGCTAGCACCTTCAGGTAGTACAGGGATTCTACTACCCAGTCTTCAGGACACACCAAGCCAATCTGATTTTCAAGCTGTATACAAATGAACTTGTGAGAAGATACTTGCATGCACTGCTTCAGTACAAATCTCTTATCTGATGCATATCCATTGTGGATAGCTTGAAAATCTGACCAGCTAGGTGTTTCCCGAGGACTGGGTCGAGAACTACTGCACTATTAAAATAATGCTATTTTGGATCCAGTATATTCCATCACCCTTTTATTCGTTATGCCCATAATTTACCTATTTCTGTCTGTATATCGGCTCTACATTTTCACTTCTGTGAAAATGGATGTCCGACTGTCTCCAGGCCTCTAGATCCACTGTCTTCAATATATTGTTTGACAGGACTGCCAATTGAGCTGCAATTCCTTTTAGCATCCTAAATATTTAGGATACACCCCACCAGACCTTACTGCTTTATGCAGTTTTTAAATTTTGCTGATTGCATGCAAACTCTTCCATAAATGAGCAGTACAGTTTAAGGGGGGGGGGGGGGGTTCCTTTTACTAAGGTGCGCTAAAAATCAGCTGGTGCTAAATGCTGAGACACCTATTATATTCCTATGGGTGTTTCGCGTTTAGTGCCAGCTGGTTTTTAGCGTGAGAAAAACGCAAGTGCACCTTGGTAAAAGACCCCCACCCCCCCACCAAGTTAAAAAATATATATGCTCAAGCTCAACCCTCAGGGTTAAATAGTTTTTGGCTATAACCATTCAAATTAAAAAAGAATGCTGTACACAACAAATAATTTGTAGAAAATTAAACACTTTCAAAAGATTTTATTCTGTTTACAGTATTGAAGTGTACTTTATGTATAAACTGTAAAAAGTTGCTTAAAAATGATCAGAAAAATATGCAGCTTATGTAAGAGTTATAGTCTTGCATCTAAATTCCCTTCTACTTCAGAAAAATGCATTTCTACGTTACAAATGGAGAGTAAGGGGCAACAAACATGGCAGTTTTTTGTAATCTGTTATCTGTCTACTATTGGTGTTTAATACAGTTGGTCATGTGAAGAGCCATCTCTGAACATGACCACATTCTGATTTGTTGCAAATGTCCTCATCTGTTTCTGGTGTGAGTACAAAATTATCTTTCACAGGAGACAATGGTTCAGTTTTCTTGCAAGATGGGAGCGTTCAGAATGTCTGCAAGAAAAACAAGGAAATGAGTTGGGCAAGACTGAGTACATCACATGTCTAAATCAGATACACCTTTTATAATGTGTGCTAACAAATAATTAATTTTTGTTCATGACTTTAATTCAAACAAATCTGGTTCAATACTATGAATACTATGTAGGTATATTTTTCAGTTACAATACTGGTACACAAACTCTTATCTGAAATTCCAAAAATAGAATTTTTCATGGAGGTTGTCTATACACCGAAGATCACTTTGGTGCCAAACATGCTCCAATGTGACAAACACAACCCAAAAAGAGTAGCAGACTCCCCTATGGGTAACAGTAAGAGCAGAAATGAATAATATTAACCAATTAGTACTGAAAGTTGTACGATACTTTCACACTAAGCTCCTAATGCCTAATCTTCCTACCCATTCCGAAATCTGAAGTTATAAAATCCAAAATGTGTCTGGTCCCAAGGATTTTGGATAAGAAACTGTGTACCTGTACTACAAAAAGCAGACATGACTGTAAAATTAATAGATCTGGGTTATCTAAGGTTTCACTGGATAATGAAGTTCTTGTTGGTTTAGGTATTATAAAAAATTTCATTCAATTATTTAAAAAAAAAAAAAAAAAATTAAGACTATTCAAAAAATTGAGCCTTTATTCCTTTATTCTCAAATCTGTTTAGAATAATAAGGGGCCCTTTTACAAAGGGGCGGTAGGCTCTACGTGCGTGCAGCATGCGCCAAAATAGAATACCGCCAGGTAAGTGCACCCCCTCGGTGGTAATTGGATTTGGCATGTGCCCATACCACTGAGACAAAGTATTTTTATTTTCTACTGTGTGCGGCGTTTCTGGCATTAATCGGCAGTTGGTGTGTGCCGACTGGTCACCGCGCACGAGCCCTTACCGTTAGATCAATGGGTGGCATTAAGAGCTCAGGCTGTAAATAGGCGCACGCTGGTTTCAATTTTACCGCAAGCCCTTTTCCTGGACCATTGAAAAAAAGCCCTTTCTCCCCAGATGTGGTAAAAACTGGCCCAGAACCACCAGAACCTCCAAAAACACGTGTCCACACTACCACAGGCCACTTTTTGCCATGGCTTAGTAAAAGGACCCCTAAGTTGGTAGTTTGTCACGGAATAAAACTGATGAACTATAAAGGTTGATGCTAATGAGCACTGAAAAATCTGTGCCCTATTGAGTTTACTGAATGTATGTTAGAAGAATGTGGTGGCACTATTAATTCTTACCTAGCTACAAGTTACCTGACCGAACAAAGAAAATGCATTAAATTTCAGGATGATTCTGTCAGGCACTTATGTCAAACAACTCTCTTATATTTATATTCCTTTCCCTTCTCTATAATAGACATTTTTAATGTAGTTTCAGCATACAAATGGCAGAAAGGTAAAAACACCACTACCCAATATTTTACAGGTCAGATAGCAGAAGGTAAAGAATCCTCAGAACATCAAGACTTGTCTTGATGCTCATTAAACAGCAAAGGCTGCATGGTAAAAATAAGCCTGTTACTACGTTGTCTGAAGTTATTTCTTAACATACAAAGTAATATATATCATAAGGTCAAACCACTGAGATGAGAAAATCTGGTTAACTAGCTACAGGCTAAAAATGTTAGTATTCAAAATGGAAGGAGCTGGCTAAGTAAGGACTGTGGAGCCAATACAGAAAGCCAGCGCAGACAGAAGAATACAATTAGCACAATATCCATGCACAATTTTCTGGACGCACAATACAGAAAAGGGGTTGGCACTGCAGCTATACCTATGCAAAACCTTGAGTTAGATACCAGAAAGCAAAATTTGAAAATCAACAGTAATGAGGCTATTAGCTATTCCACCCCGATGCAGAGAAGAGCATAGAAGACTAAAGCGAGCACAATGCAGGAACTTGAACACCAAGTCTGAGGAGACATAGAACCTTCTTTTGCATATCTGTGAGGATACAGGAGGAGGGGAGAAATACTTGTATACTGGGCGTGCCAGCTGAGCGCAAATACTCTAATGGCATCTGGGCATCCAGATTCCATGATAGAATACTAGTGTAAGTTAGCACTACTGTACCTAAATGTATTCTTTATGTACATAACTGAGAGACCCACCCATACTCCGCCTATCAGGTATATCCCCTTGCACTTACAAACTAAGCAACTTGACATGTGTTACAGAATAGCACCTAGCGCTTACATGCATAAGTGCCAGCATTCAATAACCGACATGCAATCAGTGGCCTAACTAAGCAACAAGTAATGCTACAAGCAAAACAGTAGTCATGACTTTCAAGACAGAATATGAAGGTTACAGTTCTGTGCACAGGTTTTGAGCCTCAAAAAACTTATCTGTGCATGTGCTGGAATGTTATCTGCAAATAAAGTGAAGATACTTACCTGTAGCAGGTATTCTCTGAGGACAGCAGGCCTTATATTTTCACATATGGACAACGTTGCCAGTTCGGAGCTTGTAACAAGCTTAAATAGGTCTCTGAATGTAAGAAATGCTCCCACCGTGCAAGAGTGAGTGCTTTCCAGCACCACTGCGAGAGCACAGGACAGCAGTACAATATAAAGCGTAAGAAAAAGGAAGACAACTCCAAGAGGAGGTGGGAGGGTATGGGAGAATATAGGCCTGCTGTCCTCAGAGAATACCTGCTACAGGTAAGTATCGCGCTTTCTCCAAAGACAAGTAGGCCTATAATCCTCACATGTGGTAATCCCTAGCTATCAGGCTCATTGAAAACAACCAGTGGTCAACTGGAACCTCGCAAACAGCAAGGCAAAAAAGTAATTACCTAAAACTATATATAATGAGGAGAGTGCAGATGGAACAGAACAAAATAGGCCTAGGAGGGTGGAGTTTATTTATTTGTCGCATTTGTATCCCACATTTTGCAGGCTCAATTGTGGCTTACATAATATTGTAAAGGCATTCGCCAAGTCCGGTAGAGGAACAAATACAAGGTGATATAGTCAAATATAGGTACATGTGTTTCAGGTACAATGGGGATCGAGGAAGCGGGAGGTTGTGTATTGTCCATTACGATCTATTGGTTTTGCTGTGTTGTAGTGTGTAGGGTTATGCTGGGTCGGTGGGGTATGCCTTTTGAACAGGTTGGTTTTTAATGGATTTCCTGAAGTTTAGATGGTCGTATGTTGTTTTCACAGCTTTTGGCAGCGTGTCCATAGTTGTGTGCTTATGTAGGAGAAGCTGGATGCGTAGTGGAGGTTAGGTATGCTCAGGATGATCTGGTTATGTTTCTGAGTGGTAGGTCTGTGAGGTCTGTCATGTAACCTGGGACTTGGCCGTAGATGATTTTGTAGACCAGGGTGCAGATTTTGAAGGTAATGCGCTCTTTGATTGCAAGCCAGTGCAGTTTTTCTCAGAGGGATCTGGCACTTTCGAATCGCAATTTGACAAATATCAGCCTGGCTTCTGTGTTTTGAGTGGTCTGAAGTTTCGTTATGAGTTGTTCTTTGCATCCCGCATAGATTCCCTTACAGTAGTCTGCGTGGCTTAGTACCATTGATTGTATTAGGTTACAAAATGAGTCCCTCGGGGAGGAAAGGTTTTACTCGTTTAAGTTTCCACATTGAGTGGAACATTTTCTTTACTGTGAAGTTCACTTGGCTTTCGAGTGTAAGGTTGCGGTCGATTGTGACGCCGAGTATTTTCAAGTTGTCTGAAATGGGGAGGGTTTGTTCTGGAGTGGTTAAGGTTGTGGGTTTGTACGTATTGTGTTGAGATGAGAGGATGAGGCAGTGTGTTTTTTCAGTGTTCACTTTCAGTTGAAAAAGAGTTTGCCATGAGTCCATGATGTTCAATCCAAGTTGATTTTGTTGGTAATTTCTGTTAGATCATGTCTGAAGGAATGTATATAGTAATGTCGTCTGCGTAGATGAACGGATTAAGGCCTTGCTTAGATAAGGATTTGGCCAGAAAGATCATCATTATGTTGAATAGTATTGGTGATAATGGTGATCCTTGAGGTACTCCACAGTCTGTTTTCCATGGTGATGATATGTTTAGGTTTGATTTCACTTGGTATGTTCTGGTGGTTAGAAAACCCTTAATCCAGTTAAGTATGTTTCCAGTAATCCCGAAATAGTCTAAGAGTTTTAGTAGTATATTGTGGTTGACCATGTTGAATGCGCTCAACTTATCAAATTGGAGGAGGAGCATGCTGTTATCTGTGGCTATTTCTTGCTTGAATTTGGCCAGGAGAGTGACTAGCACAGTTTCGTACTATGGAGGGGGCGAAATCCGATTGTGATTCATGTAGTATTGAGAACTTGTCCATTTAGTCAGTGATCTGTTTGATCACCATGCTCTCCATCAGTTTGACTGCTAGTGGAATAGATGTAACTGGACGATAATTGGCAAGTTCGGTGTTTTTTTTCTTGGTATCTTTTGGGATTGGGGTGAGTAGGATGTTACCATGTTCCTCTGGGAAAAGACCTTGTTGGAGCAGGTAGTTTAGGTGGGATGTGAGGTCTGTTAAGAAGCGGTCCAGGGCGGATTTTAGTAGGTGGCTGGGGCAGGTATCCAGTTTGCAGTGGGTGCTAGAGAACCTTTTGATAGCCTGAGAGACTGTTTTGACGGTGAGGAGTGTGAAATTTGACCAAGTTCGGGTCGGCTGGATATTCTCCAGGGTTTGGGTCCAAACTGTTGATGAAGTTATCAGTGTTGACCTGGGGTAGCGTTTTGCGTAGGTTTGTGATTTTTTCATTGAAGTATTTAGCGAGTTTGCTGCAGATGGGATGCTATATTGGTAGCAGTGACCGCTGCGGTGTCTAGTAGTTTGTTCACAAGTTGGTATAGTTTCTTCGTCTCTTTATAGTCTGGCCCTCTTTAAGTTTTGTAGTATGTCCTTTTGGTTTGTCTTATTGCGTATTTATATTTTCTTTGTGTCTGTTTCCATGCGTTAAGTGTGTGTGTTTTTACCAGCTCGTTTGAGTTTCCTGGATTGAGTTTTTAGTCTTTTCAATTCATCGTTAAACCATGGTATGGAGTTATGCCTGCGTGCGCTGCGTAACCCTAGTAGCGCTTTAGAAATGTTAAGTAGTAGTAGTAGTGAGGTTCTTGTACATAAAGGCACTATTTCATCTAGTGTGCTTCTGCATCTGTTGTCCCATTCTGTAAGAAAGTGTGTGGAGTCCGTTTGTGCTTTCCATCTGTTATTGTATATCTGTAACCAGAATGTTTCCGGGTCTATTTGACCTCTAGTGCTGTAGGTAATGTGTTCTTGTGTGCGATATCAGCCCTTCTTCCGCCATCTTAGTAATAAGGTTAGTTTATAGTGGTCGGTCCAAGGTGTTTCTGTCCAGTTAATGTCTGTTATTATTAGGTTCTGGTTTGTTGGTAGTTTGTGTGAAATAAGGTCCAGTGTATGCCCTTTGACGTGTGTTGCTTGCGTTAGTGGCCAGGTGAGGTCCCAGGAATGGAATCCTTACATTCTCGTGTTTGGTGGAGGTTGGGTCTTCTAGGTGAAGGTGATATCTCCTAGTATTAGTATATTGGAGTTGGTCGCACATGTGTTTGAGATGAAGTAGGTGAAGATAGTCTGGCTTTCATTCCAGTTTCCTGGTGGTCTATAAAACAGGACAGAGATGGTCAGATAGGGTTTTGTTGTAGATTCTGAGTGAGGCAATTTCAAGTTGGGGTGTTATGGACTTGGTAATGGTTTTCGATGGTAAACTGGGATCGATAGATTAATGCTAGGCCTCCGCCTCTCTTTTCCTTCCTGGTCCAGTGAACGATTTTATATCCTGGGGGACAGAGGTCTAGGATTATGGGATCAGTTTGGTCGTGGATCCATGTTTCGTTGATGAAGAGAAGATCGAGGTTTCCTGACGTGATGCAGTCTGTTATTAATGTCATTTTGTTTACTACGGATCTGGCGTTAATGTAGCCCATTTGAATTTTTTGGTATGGGTCTGCTGTGTTTGGTGTAATGTGGATTTTTGTTAGTTGGCGTTTCTTTGTTATTGTGGGTTTATTGTGGGGAGGACCTTTCCCTTCTGTTGGGATTTTCCACATGTTGATGTACTTCCTCTGTTTTGGTTATTGTTGGTTGATGGAGGCGGGGAGTGTCTGGTCAGTCTTTGGGGATAATGTGTATGGGAATGATGTTTTCTGTGAGTGGGGTAATTAGTGCTAGGTGGATTAGTGATGAGTAGATTACTAGGAATAATTTGAAGGTGTTCATTTTGGTGATAGATTAATTTGGCTTCTTGCAGGCCGCATTCTGTAGGGTGTGTGATAGTTTTTTTTGTAGACCCCAAACAAATTCTGCAGAACTGTCTGTCCAAACCAACAATCACATCACAAGGCAGTAATAAGATGTGAATGTGTGGACTGAAGACCATGTTGCAGCCTTACACATTTCTTCAATGGAGGCAGACTTCAAATGGGCTAACGCAGCCATAGCCTAGTCTGCTCCTAGTAAAAAGCCAATGCTCGCTTGCAGTCAAAGGTGTGCAGTGCGCTTTTGCCAGGATGGACATGAGGTCGGGGGAAGAATGTTGGCAAGACAATCGACTGGTTCAGATGGAACTCAGACACAACCTCAGGTAGGAACTTAGGGTGTGTGTGTGAAGGACTACTCTGTTATGATGAAACTTTGTATAAGGTGCATCTGCCACCAAGGCCTGGCGCCCACGAACCCTGTAAGGTGAAGTACTAGCCACCAAAAATATGACCTTTCAGGTCAAGTACTTCAGATGACAGGAATCCAGCATCTCAAAAGAAGCTTCATCAGCTGAGTGAGAATGAGGCTGAGGTCCCATGACACATGTACGAGGTTTGACAGGGAGGTTGTAACAGCAAACCTCATGAAGCTAACTAGAGGCTGTCCAGAGATGGGCTTACCTCTACAATATGATGAAAACTAATTGCACTGAAGTGATCTGTAGGAGTTGGTCTTGAGACCAGACTCAGAGAGGTGTGGAAGGCACTCGAGCAGGGTCTGTGTAGGGCAGGAGAATAGGATCTAGGGCCTTGCCCTCACAACCAGACAGAAATCCACCCTCCATTTGAAAGAGTATCACCACTTAGTGAAATCTTTTCGGAAGCCAGCAAGACCCTGGAGACACCCTCAGGAAGATGGAAGAAAGCAAATTCTAAGCTCTCAACATCCAGGCTGAGAGAGCCAGAGACTGGAGGTTGGGATGCAGAAAGAGATCCCTCATTCTACATAAGGGGTTGGAAACACTCCAATCTCCAGGCTCTTCAGAGGATAAACTCCAGAAGAAGAGAGAACCAGATCTGCCTGGGCCAGTAGGGAGCAATCAAGTCATCGTCCCATGGTCTTGCTTGAGTTTCAGCAGTCTTCTTCTCACAAGAGGAATGAGATATATATACAGTAGTCCTGTCCCCCAATGAAGGAGCAAGGCATCAGACACTAGTGGGCTTGGAGTCTGGAACAGAACTGAGGGACTTTGTGATTGGACTGAGTGGCAAAGTGATCCACCAAGGGGGTGCCTCACACTCAGAAGATCTTGTGGACAATGCCAATGCTGAGGGGACCACTTATGTGGTTGCATGACCCGGCTAAGTCTGTCAGCCAGGCTGTTGGTTTGCCCACCAGGTAAGTGGCCTTGAAGAGTGTCTCATGCTGTTGAACCCAATGCCACATCTGGACAGCCTCCTGACACAGAGGGCGTGATCCAGTTGCCCCCCCTGCTTGTACATGTAGTACATGGCAACTGACTGTCCATGTCATTGAGTACAATGTTGTTGTTCAGCTGATCCCTGAAAGCCTTAGAATGTTTCAGATCGCCTGGAGCTCCAGAAGGTTGATTTGGAGATCTGTTTCTTGGGCTTGAGTGTGAAACCCATCTAAGTGAGCTCCCCAACTAGATGGAATGCATGCGTCATCAGCACTTCTGTGGGATGTGGAATAGGAGTCCCAGAGTCAAATTGGATCTAGTTGTCCACCAGAGTAGGGAACCAGCTCTGGCGGAACTTGGATCACATCCTCTAGGTTCTCCATGGCCTGACACCACTGGGAAGCTAGGGTCCATTGGGCAGTTCTCATGTGAAGATGTGCCATAGTGTCACGAACAGTAGAGGCCACGTGGCCCAACAACCTGAATATCTGCGAGGCTGTGACCTGCCAAGCTGCTCAGACTTGAGTGGTGAGGGCAACAAGAGTGTCTACCTGCACCACAGGGAGAAAAGCCCAAGGTGGCTGAGTGTCTGGCAGGGCTCCAATGAACTCCAAATCGCTGGACAGGGAGCAGATGGGGTAGTTTAAAATGAACCCTAGTAGCTCTAACACCCAAATAGTCCTTTGCATGGACCCCTGAACACTGACCTGTGACATGCTCTTCCCCAGTCAGTCACCGAGATAAGGGTACACATGGTCGCCCAGTCTGCGCAGTGACACTGCAAGACACTTAGTGTAAACTCCAGGAGCCGATATGAAGCCAAAAGGCAATAAGCGATACTGGAAGTGACATGTCCCCAGCCGAAACCTTAGATACTTCCTGTGAGCTGGAAGTATTGGGATATTAATATAAGCATCCGTTAAGTCCAAACATCATTTTCCTGAAGCATGGAAAGCAGGGTGCCCAGGGAAACCATCTTAAACTTTTCTTTGACCAGGAATATGTTCAGGCCCCTTAGGTCTAGGATGGGATGCATCCCCCCTGTTTTGTTTTGCCCAAGAAGTACCTGGAATAGAATCCCTTCCCTTCTTCACCTTGTGGAAAGGTTTCAACCGCACAGGCCTTGAGAAGGGCAGAGAGTTCCTCAGTTCCTCTGTAAGTACCTGCTTGTGTTGAGAACTGAAATAATGTTCTCTCAGTAGGCAATCTGGTGGGCTCTGTAGCCAATGCAGGGCCATAACAGAGACGGATTATTTGAAGAATCCACCGGTTGGAGATTACAAGGGGCCACCTTTCTTGGTAAAACTTTAGCGTTCCCTTGACCAGCAAGTCGTGGCTATGCTCTGCTGGAGGCCAGTCAAAAGCTCGCCCCTTGCTTTGACTGGGGAGCTGCCTGGGCCTTTGGCACATGCTGTTGACTAGAATGAGCCTGTTGGGGCTCAGCCTGCTGCGGCTCTGTGAGTAATAAGTACTCCCCTCTTCGACTTGCCAGAAAACCTCCTAGAGGAAGAGGCAGGTGCAAAAGGCGTCTGGTGGAAAAGTAAAATCGATAGTATCAGTGTGTTTGAGGTCAGCAACCTCCTCCACTTCTCTCCAAAAAGATTATTCCACTGGCACGTGGCATCCACCAACCTCTGCTGGACTGCCAGGTCCAAGTCAGAGACATGCAGCCATCACAGTCTGCGCATCACTGTACTCTAGCCAAGAACATAGGACACGCCTTCTGCTGCTTGACCAGCTGGTTATCAGATTCAGCCTGCTCTGGTGGGAGAGAGTCTGCTAAATCAGACATACTGCACACCAAGGACCGCAAGTACAGGCTCATGTAGAGCTGATATGGTAAATGAGCATGGAGGCCCGATACATCTTCCAAACAAAAGAATCCAGGGTTCTAGCTTCTCTTCCCGGGGGCGCAGAAGCATAGTTCCCAGAACTCCTTTTGAGCATGGACTCCATCATCAGGCAATGATGAGGCAACTGGGGCATATCAAACCCTGGGGAAGACTGAATCCAGTACATGCTGTCAATCTTCTTGGAGAGGAGAGGGACTGACAGAAGGGACTTCCAGTTCTTCATCTGAATGTCCCGTAAGATCTCTTGAAGCAGGACTATCACATCCTCTCTCTAGGAGGACAGCTGTAGTCCAGGACCTCAAACATCTTAGCCTTGGGCTTGTCCTCCACTTTCAAAGGAACTGGGATGGCAACTGCCATCTCCTTCACTAAAGAGGAGAAGGAAGGGCTCTTAAGGTGGTAACTTCATCCTTTTCTGTGGCGGGGAGGGATCAGATGGGATGCCATAGGAATCCTCCTCTGAGAAGTACTGTGGATCTTCTTCAGAGTCCCATGAGTGCTCTTCGTGTCAGCCAAGATCTCCTCGTGGGAGGGCAGAGACCGAGCCCACTTTGATGAAGAGGTACCATGACCCCCGAGAGGGGCGTTGAGGTGTTTGCTTTGGCCTTGACTCCTGCAAAGCTTCCTCCACAGATATTGAGAGTGTGCCAACATGGGTGGAAGTCAATGCAGAAACAGCAAGTGCCATCGGCGTCGGAAACCTCACCACATGCTGGTGGCCATGTGGGACTGAAGCAAGAGGCATGGCTGGTGCAAGCACCCCAGGCACTGATGTACTTTGTAGGAACTCCGCCAAAAGCTCAGGGAGCAAGGCTTGGAGGTGCTCATCGAGGGCAGATATGAGGAAAAACTATGGAGCTGGTGTAGAAGCAGGCTGCTGAATCTTCAGGGGTGAACCCAGGTGCCTGGTCCTGGTTGTGTGGAGACCCACGCATCGGCACCTCTTGTACAGAGGGAGAGCAGCCCTCCCGGCACCATGCGTTGAGGGGGATCGATGCTGATGTTTCTTCCGATGCCTTGTATCGATGCTTCCTGGTGCCAAACAGGAGGATATTGTCCCCTCGTTGCCTCTGGGTTGGGTCCGACTCCGATTGGTCCCGGGGAGGGAGGGGGGGAAGGCCTGCGTAGCGGCAGGAGGAGAACCCACTCGATGCACGATCACTCCCAGTGTGCAAGGGTCTTGCAGTCAAATGGACAGACATACCCAATGCAGATGCAACACCGAAGATGTCGATGTCGACAGAAATTGAGGTTTAGACCTGACTCTAAAAATCTACTCTCTGAGCCTCTCCGGCCAACTATGTTCTCTTCTTCATGCAAAAACAGAGAATACAGTTTGCAGGGTTATGATCAGGCCTCAAACACTGCAGACACCAAGAATAGGTGTCTTTGCCAGAGATGGTCGTATTGCACTGGGAGCCTTCGATAACATGAAAGGAAAAACAGCTGTGGCCAAATCAAATGACTCAATTGTGCTAAAAAGGGGTAAACAACAAGAAAAAAGAACAAGGGAAAACCCGACTGGAGCTCAGGCCTAAGCGTGGCCTCGCAAGCGCGATAAAAATGAAGAAAAGAGGCAAAAAAATAAATTTAACAAAAAAAAATAAGGGAATGAATAAAAAGAAGATAAATCTCGCGAGAGGTATAAAAACCAAAAAGGAAGGCACAAAAAGACCGAAGGCCGAACCAGCTGTGATGAGAAGAAATGAATGCATCCTCTCCTCACTATAGAAAAAAAAAAAAAAAAGAGAACTGCTGGTCCCGTGCTCTCGTGGTGGGTGGGAAGGCACTTGCGCATGCGCGGTAGAACACGTCTCACGCTCAAAGACCTATTTTAAGCTTGTTACAAGCTCCGGACTGGCAACACGGACCCAGAGTTACCCACATATGAGAATTATAGGCCTGCTTGTCCTCGGAGAAATACCGGCATCACAAAAATTTGAATGTGCAGATTAAACACTCCAGCACATGAACAGTATGTGTCGATACTTTTTCTTTGCTCGGACATACACAGTACTAGCTGCCCTTAACGTAGAACCTTGTACGCATGCGTCCATGTACTTTCTCTGATTAGCACATAAGTTCTGCATGTATCAAATCTGCATACGATTGAAGCATATATTGGGCATTACCTTTACCTTAAAAGCCATGCATTCAGCCATCAGCACATGGCTCTAATAGTCTTTCAGCACTGGCCTCTTAGCTTGGGCTATAAGATATGTGGAGTTCTTCCTTCTGCCCAAAAATGACAGCTGCATGAGGCAATCGTGAAGGGCGAGGGGTAGGAAATCCTCTTCCCTCCCAGTTCTCTAATGTCAAAGTGTCTTTTCAATTCTCCTTCTCACTCTAGCTCCATCATATTTTTACTGAAGTCCAAGTGCCTCTAGGGGACCCCCTTTCTATTTCCCATCCTCCCCAAACTCTGGAACCCCAACCAAAAGGCCTAGCCAGGAGGGCCTAATTTATTTTCTTTCCAGTGTTGCTCTGACAATATTAGCATATGCTAACAGTGTTGTTTTTAAGCTCACAAGGCCTGGAATTTTTTTTTTTTTTTTTGGGGGGGGGGGGGGGGGGGGGGGGGGAGGGAGGGGCGGGTAGGGGTGCCCCAGAGGCACCTGACCTTTAGTTAAATATGGGGGAAGAGGCAGGCTAGACTGAAGATGGAATGAGGAAATATGGGCAGTTATTATAAAGAGAGCTGGGGGGCGGTAAGGAGATCCTACAGGCCCCTGTATAAAGGTGTTAAAAAAAATAGAATCCTTGACTTAAAAAACAAACAAAAAACAACTTACAACAACAACAACAAAATCAGCACCATCTGGAAAGATTTAATCAGATATCCAGTTAAAGTGCCATTGAATAAGTGATGCTGAACATAGCTAAAAGGTAAAGTAATCTAGGTATCTTTCCAGATTAGGTTTTTGAGCATGCATTTCTGAGTATCCAGTAGGTTAGCTAGGATTTCTGCAAACAGAGAGTTACCTACCAACTACTTTTAAAACATTATTCATACTTTGGATAGTTCATCCTCTTCTGACTCTTCTTACGAGAAAATTCTGTTTAAGAGTCTATGCTGCAGATAATAGAAACCACCCAATTTTCTATCCTAGATTTTTGTTATTAGCTATATATTCTTCAACTAGGCCGGTATAGCCACATGATTCTCAAAAGATGCTGACCCCCAGGAAGTCTCCAGAGAGGCTATCCTTCAGCAGTGGTCTCCCTCACCAGGCATATGCATACTGTCTCCATGAATATCCCAAAACTTGCTGGCCCCAATGGATAGCACACTGAACATGGATTTGCTGCCGGTACATAGTGGAGGCAATTCTATAAAAAGTGCTAAAAGTTAAGTGCCCAAAATCTGACTGCTAAGCTGGTATTCTATTGGCGTGTCAAATCCATTATAAAATACTAGCATAAGTCGGCAGTATGTGCCAAAATATAAGCACAATCACTGATACCAGGGGGGGTAGCCAATCTTGGTCCTCGAGGGCCGCAACCCAGAAGGGTTTTCAGGATTTCCCAATGAATATGCATGGCATCTATTTGTATGCACTGCCTCCATTATATGCAAATAGATCTCATGCATATTCACTGTGGAAATCCTGAAAACCAGACTGGGTTGCAGCCCTCGAGTATCAAGGTTGCCCACCCGACTTATGCCATGTCAATAGCAGGAGTTAAGGTGCTTGCCTAAATGTGCCATTTTGCGTGCACAACTTTCTATAAGTTGCACATATTGCTTGCCAATACGTCAATGGACCTTTCATGCTAATGCCGTCCTTTTATGTGCTAAAACACTTAGGTACTAAGTTATAGAATAGCACTAAGTGCACTTGTTCCTGCTGTTTTACCCTCATTTTGATTTTTGTTTTCTTTCCCCTGCCTGCTGCTTATTTGTTTGTTTAAATATTGTATTTATATACCCTTCCCTTCTGCCCTCTCAACTGTCATTATAATTGTTTTTATTAGTTCACTGTAAGCCGCTCTGGGGCTGCTTTATATGGCAAAAAGCGGGATATAAATGATCTAAAATAAATAAATAAACTGCTGTTGTAGCTGGGAAGTTATGTGCTGAATTGGCTCTTAACTCTTGTGTGATATGTAGAATGAGGGGATAAATGCAAAGTACACCCAGCTATGGTGCTGGCCTATAACCCACATTTTTAGTTGTAAATTAAAACCACATACTTCTTAAATCCAAAGTTCTTCCAGAGATCACTAATTGTGACTTGCAGTCCTGGGCTGTTCTCATTATTCTGATTTTTCTTCTGTGCAGTAGTCAATTTCTTGCTTAATCCACTGACTTTTGCTGGTGCCATTGACTTCAGCTTTGTTGTCAAGCCTGATCCCACAGATCTGGATTTATGTAAACCAGACACCTGTATATTTGTATACAAAAGCATTATCTGTGGTGCATAAATAAATATATACCTTCTGAAAACATACTACATAATTAAATTATGACTACAAGTTATATGATTACATTTCAAAATTTTAGAGTGCATGACAAAAAGTGCAATATTTCTAAGAACAGTGCAACAGAGAGAAGAAAAATATTTGTTGCCCAGTGAATGTCTCCAAATGAAGAAAATAGGAAACAGCATAAGCATTGATTAGCATGTTAGATGCAAAGCCCTGGATAACAAAGGCTAAAATAGAATTTGAAAAGAAACTTGTTATAGAGGCGTATCTGAAGCAGAAACCCTGTGAAGAACTAAGGCCATAGTGGAGAGACTGAATTCTTTGCTTCTGTCTTTACTGAGGAGGATATCAGGGATCTACCAGTTTCAGAAATGGTTTTCAAGAGTGATGTTGCGGAAGAATTGAAACAAATCTCAGTGACCCTAGAACACGTGGAGGGGCATAATCGAAAGGGACGCCCAAGTTTTCCTGTGGACGTCCTCGCAGGATGGCCCCGTGATGGGGTGGGGAAACTCATATTATCGAAACAAGATGGGCATCCATCTTTTGTTTCGATAATACAGTTGGGGATGCCCAAATCCTGAAATTTAGGTCGACCTTAGAGATGGTCATCCTTAGACTTGGTTGTTTTTGATTTTCGGCGATAATGGAAACCGAGGACGTCCATCTCAGAAACGACCAAATCCAAGCCATTTGGTCGTGGGAGTAGCCAGCATTCGTAGTGCACTGGTCCCCCTGACATGCCAGGACATCAACCGGGCACCCTAGGGGGCATTGCAGTGGACTTCACAAATTGCTCCCAAGTGCATAGCTCCCTTACCTCGTTTGCTGAGCCCCCACAAAACCCACTACCCACAACTGTACACCACTACCATACCGTTTAGGGGTGAAGTGGGGCATCTAGATGTGGGTACAGTGGGTTTCTGGTGGGTTTTGAAGGGCTCACATTTACCACAAGTGTAACAGGTAGGGGAGGATTGAGCCTGGGTCCACCTGCCTGAAGTGCACTGCACCCACAAAACTACTCCAGGGACCTGCATACTGCTGCGAGGGACCCGAGTAGGACATTTGAGGCTGGCAAAAAATATTTTCAAGTTTTTTTTTTTTGAGGGTGGGAGGGGGTTGGTGACCACTGGGGGAGTAAGGGGAGGTCATCCCTGATTCCCTCCGGTGGTCATCTGGTCAGTTCGGGCACCTTTTTGAGGCTTGGTCGCAAGAAAAAATGGACCAAGTAAAGTCGCCCAAGTGCTCATCAGGGACGCCCTTCTTTTTTCCATGATCGGCCGAGGATGCCCATGTGTTAAGCATGCCCCAGTCCCACCTTCGCTATGCTTCCGACATGCCCCCGTGAACTTTGGTCGTCCCCGTGACGGTAAGCAGTTGAGGACGCCCAAAATTGGCTTTCGATTATGCCGATTTGGGCGACCCTGGGAGAAGGACGCCCATCTCCCGATTTGTGTTGAAAGATGGGCGCCCTTCTTTCGAAAATAAGCCTGATAGTGAGCCAAACTGACAAGTTAAAGGGTAGTAAATCACTTGAACCAGATGGTATACAACCCAGGGTACTGAAAGAATTCAACAATAAAACTGCTAATCTATTATTAGCAATCTGTAATCTGCCATTAAAATAATCCATGGTACATGAAGATTGGAAGCTAGCAAATGTAATATCAATTTTTTAAAAAGGTTCCAGGGGTGATCCAGGAAATTACAGACCGGTAAGCCTGATGTCGGTCCTGGGCAAAATGACAGAAACTATTATAGATTACTAAATACATAAACATTTAAAATATTTATTTATTAACCACACTGTCTTACAACTCTAGGTGCTATACAGACCACATACATAAAATCCAAACAAGACAAAAAACAAAAACATTGAGTATATTATATTACTTAAAGTAGATTAACCAGCAAAACAGTGAATAAACAAACTGCCATGCTTAAGCACAGTATGCCTAAGTGAAGAAATATGCTTTCAGATATTTTCTAAATTGTAGCATTTAATTAACACTTCGCAGCTCATATGGTAATGGAATTCCAGAGTGATGCTCCCTCAACCTGGACGATTGATGAAAGATAAATATCAAGTCTAATCTGTCTAAATGTAAGAACATCCTACAATAATTTATCAGAGGGTCTCAGGTTACAATTCGGTTGATTTATTCTAAAGGCAGCTGCCAAAATGGTTTAATGGGACCAAGTCAACATGGATTCAGTCAAGAGAATTCTTGCCTCACCAATTTGCTACATTTCTTTGAAGGCGTGAAAAATGCCTCTGTATTGTACTGGGAATGAAAACAGAAACAATGCTCCTATGATTTAGCTAATTAGATTAAAAAACACACACACAAAACACACAACCACATCAGGTGCTCACCCAGCAAGCCTTCAAAGCTGAGAGTAAAGGCTGCCTAGACATATATTGCACTAACCAATCATTACAATGTTTAGGCCCTAAGACTTTAAATTTTAAATGTGAGCTTCAACTGGCAACCAATGTAGTGTACATAACCATGCGGCAAAATTCGGAATTGTCTCCTTACCCTATTAGATCAGTGCATACCATGCTGATGATCTCATTAGTCACTGAAGTGTTGTGCAGAAAAGCCACCAGAGTACACACAAAATTTAATGCATTCTAAGAGGCCTATTTACTAAAGTTCGGTAAAGTTTTGCACTTAACATAATTCTGGAAATAGACCTGTTGCATGCTTAACTATTTGAATACTGATTTTTAATAAGCACTGCAGAAAAGAATGAAATGTCAAATTGAAGCTATTACTGAAAAAACACTTTTCCTTCAGCTTGTATTTCAAAAAGGCAAGTAATCAAATCTAAAATTCAAATCCAAATTACATTCAGGTGCATAAACTATTTCCCTGCTAAAGTGGACTTACGATCTAAATTATACCCAAGGTAAACGAGAGTGAATTGCCCAGGGTCACAAGGAGACGGCCAGTGAGATAAGCAGGATTTGAACCCTGGCTTCCTTGGATCTCAGCTCACTGCTTTAATTAGACTATTCGACCAAGCTCACTGTCATTTTGAGAAGTGCCAAGTAGAGGAGTGGCCTAATGGTTAGTGCAGAGGCCTGAGAACCAGGTTCAATTTCTACTGCAGCTCCCTGTGACTCTGGGCAAGTCACTTAACCTTCCATTGCCCCAGGTACAAAATAAGTACCTGTATATAACATATAAACTGCTTTGATTGTAACCACAGAAAGGCAATGTATCAAATTCCAACCCTTTTCCCCAAGTGATACCAAGCACTCCTAGCCAATCATTACCAGTGCTTGCTTTTTAAAAAAAATAAAACCTTGGCACACTTTCTCAAACTGGTCTTTTGCTGTGATTGCCAGTAATAATTGGTACTTTCATGCATACTGTGGCCAAAGGATAGTCTGTTTTTGGAACTAAAATTGGAGCAATGACTCCTCTAAATGCTTTGACTTCCAAAATGTCAGCACTGATGATAGGACTTAAGGATACACAGCACCAAAGCAGCTGTTTTTCAGTGCCATGGGAACTCCTTCCTTTTTTTTTTGTTTTTTGTTGTCGTTACCTTGGCACTCTGGCTAGCTGCTGTTTTGTGGTACCAACTACACTTTCCATAGTGTTGTCAGAGGAGATCCTTTTTTTTTTTGTGGCCTCTTATTTTCTTTTTTTTTTTCATTATTATTTTTATTAAGCTTTTAACAAACATAACTTCACATTTATGGATGATAATACACAATTTGGAAATGTCCAACAGAAATAATTTCTATGCTTAAGTTATAAACATTATATCGACCACAAGTTAAAGAAATTGATCCAAGAAGAAAGATTATTCAAATAATCTAAAAAGAAATAAATCAGTAAAACAATGTACAATGATGCGCCCGACCTGGGTAGTTCCACCTGCTCCGGTTAATCAGTGTTCATATAGGATTACACCTTAACATTTACTTCTTCCCTACTTATTATTAATTCCTCCAGCTGTCTGGGGTCAAAGAATTGAAACTGTTTAGACTGAAATACAATTCTACAAACACAAGGAAATTTCAACAGGAAACTAGCTCCTATTGCCAAAGTTCTTGTGCGCAAAGCCAAAAAGGCTTTACGCCGCTTTTGAGTCTCTCTTGATAAGTCAGGGTAAATTCTTATTTTAGACCCCAAAAAGTTTGAATCCAAGTGTCTTAATGAGAGCCTCAAAACTGCATCCCTATCAATCTCCAAAGCAAAGGTTACTATTAACGTTGCTCTCTTCGTAATAACCTCTAGTGATGACTCCAAAAAGGCAGTTAGATTCATCTCTCCACCCTCTTGAGGAAATTTTTCTGATACCCTAGGATCAGTTTGTAAATAAAATGCACGAGTAATGGGTGGAAGAGATGTGTCTAACATACCCAGTATTTGTATGCCATAAAAGAGCCTTTCCCTCATTCCTTCCATGTGCAACAGAAGGTTGCCTATTTCTGATGAGAGAGACTTTATATGGGGGACCTGCCTGACCCAAATGATTAAGGTGCTGACTTGATCAGTGCTGATTAAATATGTAGAGGTGAAAAATATGGAATTTGGGGAAGAAATAAACGAGTCAGGAAAAGGGAATTTTAATTCATATGTATTTAAAACAATTGTTTCAAATAAAATTACTCAGAATATATTTATTCAGTTTTGTTTAAATCAGTAGCAGCTTCAGAAATGTGTTAAGACAGATATTTCAGCAGGGATAGTGGAACAAGTTAGGTCACTTCTTTACTTCTACCATTGCTCTGTCTATCTTTCCCTTAGCTTCAAATTTTCCCTCCCTTCATTGGCATCTCTTTCCTCATCTTTAAGCTTTCTTGCCTATCCTTCTGCTTCTATCTTCCTTCCCTTGCAATCATTTAGTCTCAATCCCCTTCCCCCTCCTATTCCTCATCTCCACATCACGTGTTATTTCTACTCCTTTCCTAGTCTTGCCTATACCAACTCTCTATTTCTCTCTTCCCCAGCATCTATTTCCCTACAGGTCTCCTCTTTCCTGCATCATCTAGTACTACTAATTTCTAAAGTACTACCAGGCATAGATAGGGGAGAGAGAGAGAGAGAAACACACATACATCATTGTTTATGCACCAAATATTTCATCCACCTGTAAAACATTCTATAATTTACCTTAGCTCGCAGGGTAGTAATTTTCTTTTCAGGAAGGAGTGTGCAAAACAGGGGAGAACTTGGTGGGCTTGGATTTTCAGATGACACCGGACTGCCGTCAGATTCCTTTAATGCACAAAAAGAGTATAATTCTTAAACACGAGTCATATATGACTTTAGTTCAATAAAAAAAAAGTCTTTATTATGAAACATCACATCCCACAAATTTGTCAGTTGGGAAACCCACAGGGCTGTTAAAAATAATTCAATACTAACAGAGATCTACAAAACACAAGGATCCCACTTCTCACCTCTGCTTTACCCAGTGTCACCGATGCTACTGTGTTTTAACTGCTGAATTCTGTAGTCCACATGGGTTGGTGGATCCAG
Organism: Microcaecilia unicolor; assembly: GCF_901765095.1. Classification (NCBI taxonomy): domain Eukaryota; kingdom Metazoa; phylum Chordata; class Amphibia; order Gymnophiona; family Siphonopidae; genus Microcaecilia; species Microcaecilia unicolor. Next base: position 141,981,036 of record NC_044033.1, read on the forward strand.
CAGACAGCTGGATTCCAACAGCTGAAGGAGGGGAGCAGCACCACCAGTGTTTTCTAGCAGGACATGACACAAATGCAGGGGCCACTTTCAAGTTCTGCAGCATCTGCAGAAGCCTTCTAATCCCGGTGCTGCAGAAGCAATTGCACAATGGGATGTACATATGCACCCCACCACTTGTCCACAGATAGCACTCCAGATTAAGTTTGTTATATACTGTATATATCTATGGGTAGTTTCAGGAGATTCTTTGCATATGGTGTTCATGTAAGTCAACTATCTGGTATCTATTGTGGATTGTGGTATACTCTATTCTCAGATGAGAAACCATCAATAAGATGTTTGGCATACTGAAATAGGGCGATAGGAAGCACATTCTGTTTTGTCTTTGCCAGGTTTCAGAATAACCACTATCTAAGCCTCCATAATAGATGGAGAAAGTGCCTCCCCGGTATGGACAACGTTGAGCAGGGCAGCTAACAGAGAGGCCAATTCACCAGAAAAAGGCTTGTAGAAATCATTAGGCAGACCATCGAGACTCGGAGATTTACCTGCCAGAAGCTCTTTCATAACCTTTCAGACTTCATCAGCGGTAACAGGTTTCTCTAAACTGGCACATTGCTCCTCTGTCAAGCCAGGAAGCGGACGAGCAGACAAGTAAGCATCAATAGCCTCAGGGCAAATGGAAGAATCCGCTGTGTAGTGAGACTGATCAAAAGCTTGAAAACGCTGACAAATCATGGAAGATCTAGTCAATAATTGACCCCACCATCCCCCACTTTAAGAATGGTATGGTCCACCTGCTGCTGCCGCAGTTTGAAAGCCAAGGACCAACCTGGTTTAATAATTTGTCTGTTGGTGTTGCCCACCGAAAAACTGTAGCTGTTCCGAATAAATGCTAACTGTAGATCAGTAGCCTGTATTTCCCGCAAGATAGAAATAGATCCAGGAACGTATGGCACTCCTTCAAGCGACTAAAATAGGAAAGACACTTGGCCACCTCCACACATTGAGATCGAGCCCATTGACTAGCCTTCTGCAAGAAATACCCCCGGGTGACAGCCTTTAATTCAAATTAAGGTTCAAATATTTGCGAAGTACAGTCCTGTACCCAGCCAAGATCTCTTCACTCTGTAACAAACTTGTATTCAAAGTCTCATCTCCTATCTTTACCCTCACCACAAAGGGAAGGAATACTAGCCCAGACAGGCGCATGATCCGAGATAGAGATAGCTCTTATATCAGTTTTACACCCCCTTTCAGCCAATTGAATATCCACCAAGATGTAATCTATTTGAGAATAGGACTCAGAAATGAGAGAAGAATGTATCATCCTACAGTTCGAGATTATACCAACGCCACAACTCACACAGACCCAGATCACATGAAAACTTATTCTGGTTGGAGACTTTTAACAGTATCTTTCACCTGGCTCTTGACCGTTCGGGAGGCTCTGTTAGCAATCAATGACTTTAAGATTTCTTGTTCTTTTGTTAATGTTGCACATGAAGAACAAGAAATCTTAAAGTCATTGATTGCTAACAGAGCCTCCCGAACGGTCAAGAGCGAGGTGAAAGGTACTGTTAATAGTCTCCAACCAGAATAAGCTTTCCATAGAGACAAGACAAAGCTTATCAAAGAATCAGTCCTGAGACTCATTAGGAGCATAAATGGATGCTAACGTAACAGCAGAATTATCAAGTAGTAAATTGAAAAGCAAATATTGTCCTTCTGGGTCCCTTTTAATCTTCACAACTTGTACCTAGAGAGAAGAATGGATCAAAATAGCTACTCCTCGCTTCTTAGAAGCATCATTAGCAGAGGCACAGTAAATATGAGGGTACTGAGGATGAGACAGGAATCTTGTGGTCCCGTTCAAAGTGAATCTCCTGTAAAAACACAACCTGAGGTCTAAAGTGCAGAATCTCCTTAACAACTTTTGACATTTTTGAGACAAATTCAACCCTTTAACTTATGTCAGCGCTTTTAAATCAGTACATATTTAATATGCATTGTAACAAAGACGCAATGATCTACGATAACAAAACCCCCTAAACCTCCAACCACACACCCACCCCATCCACACCAGACAGACATCCACACGGATCTCTGACAGGGAACTGAAGGACCTAACCCACACCACCTAAACCCCTCCCCACACTTATATTATACCCCCATCCCTAGTAGCTCACAAAACATCCCACCAGGCAAACAGCTCATATATCTCCACCATACAGTCCTGACCACAGAACTAAAATAAAATTAGAAATAAAGTACAATACATAAAAAAAAAAAAGTGGAAAAGCTTTGGATCCAAGATGGCCGCTTGAACCGGTAGCATGTCTCCACGCTCGGCTAATTCTTGCAATGCCCAAACGACGAGGCAAATCAGCTGGGGCGGCTCCCCCAAGCCGACTTACCTCTACGTTAGTGGGACCTATAGATTCCTTTTTGAAGAGACGTGATGTGCCTGGAGGATCGGTGAGTGGCGGATTGGCGGCGAGGACGGCAAGTGGAGAGCCAGAAACGCTGCCCCTGCTAGATGTGACCTTAAGCCCCGATCAACGAGCTCCTCCCCCGCAGCCCCAGAGCGTTTCCTCTCCAGTTATGGCGTCGTCTCCGAAGCTGCCAAAATCGGGTGCTGCTGAAGGAACGTCGGGAGCTGGGGAAAACTCACTGGAGAGAAGTAGACTTGAGGGAGTTAACCCTCGAGTTCCTCTGGAGGAAATAAGTCAAGCTGCTGGAGGGACGATGACTGAGACAGTGAATTCAGCAGGGAAAGAGTCGTTTACTGCAGGTACAAAGAAACAAGGTATGGTTTCCTTATCTTTTTTAGAAGCCAAACCAGCAGAGATAACCCTGGAAAGTTTGTGGGCTTTGATTGCTAATTTGGGAAGGTTTTATGCCCTCAAATTTAAGACTTAGAATCCCGTGTTAAACACTTGGAACAAGCTGCTGAACTTGTGGAATCTGATAAGAAAGAATCCTTTGAAAAAGTGAAAACTTTGTCAACTCAGGTAGGGCAAGTACAAGAACTACAGATTATGACAATAAAAGATATTTCTATTTTGAAAAGAAAAATGGAAAATTTGGAGAATGTACAAAAATCAAATAATTTGAGACTTTTAAATTTTCCGAGGGTGATTACTGTCTCACCAAGAGAAATGTTTAATAGATACTTGAAGGAAATCTTGGGATTTACGGATGAAACCTTACCACCTTTGACTCAAATTTACTACTTGCCCAGAAAGGAAGTCAATGATCCAGACCAACAACAAACGGAACAACCATTGGATGTCTCAGCACTTTTAGAGACTCCGACTATAGATTTGACAACATCAGCAACTTTATTAATAACTCTGGCATTGTCTATGGATAAAATGTTAATTATGAAAAATTTTTTTCAAAGAAGAGAAAAAGAATTTCAGGGATTCAAAGTCTGTATATTTCCAGATGTTTCTAAAGACACCCCAAAAAAACGTAGGCAATTTCTTTTATTAAAAACAGGGGTGCTCAAGTTGGGGGCAACTTTTTTCTTACGATATCCTTGTAAGTGTATTGTATACCATCAAGCGGTTAAATATGTGTTTTTTGAATCAGTTCAACTTTCTGAATTCATTACAGCCAGAACTCCTTAAAGGTTAGCTCTGAATAGGATTATAGACACAGATAATAGACCGGTTTAATTTCCTTTTGTATTTACCTGAGTTAATTCTTCAATTTTGTTAATCTTGGACCCACAAAGCATGGACTTGAGTGTACTCAGTCAAGTACTTGTTTCTTTATATTTGTTACTAAAATGTTACTGATGAAGGTACCTTTTCTTGTTTCAAATATGCATGTTATAAATATTTGAAATTAATAAATATATTTAAACAATAAAAAAAAAAAAAAGTGTGTGGTGGGGGGGGGGGGGGGGGGGGGGAAGAGTGGAAGCCAAGACGAGAACCTTTATATATATATATAAGGAGCCAGACACAGAATAAGGAAGTCCCATAATAGGGCCACTGGTAAACTAAAGTCAAACAGGAGCAGCATTCTTCTTAGCTTTATGTGAAACACACTGCCATCTTTGAAGCTCAGCATGGGTGGAAGGGGCCACAGTAGCAGGAGGGAAAGCTGTAGTTGTCAGGCCAGCATCTTGTAAAATCTTGCATGCCTCTGTGAACTGACGAGCCTGGTGCAATTTCCCATTGACAGCAAAACAAACAGGAAAAGGGAAAGCAATCTTTAAAATCTCCAAGACAGGTTTCATAGCACGTCTCTGTGACCACATGAACCAAGACAGGTCCTGGTACACTAACTTCTGCCTCATTGTACTCCACGTGAGAAATTTGATGGGCCTGCTGTAGCAAATGGTCTTTAACAGCATAGCTAGCAAATGGACAATAATATCCCTGGACCGAGTATCAGCAGGGTGCCCCAAAGCTCGATGTGCTCTCTCTAATTCGAAAGCACCCAAGTCGGGCTCCACTCCTAGCGATTTCTCGCACAGCACATGAACAATGGTGGGGATGTCCTCCGAAGCTCCTAACTCGGAAACCCCACAAAACCGAAGGTTCTTCCGACACCCCCAGTTCTCCAAATCATCCAATTTAAACTGTAAATCCTCGTACTGCTCAGTCAGCTGGAGGAGATGGGATTTGGTAGTTGTCAGCTGCTCCGACTGTTCCTCTACCCAAACCTCCAAATCACCCAAACCTCCAAATCCTAACAAACTTCCAAACAAAGAGAATAGCAGATAAAGTCATGTAATAACACGGACGGTGCAGAATGAAGCTATTAAAGGGTAGGAAACTGTAGGAGCTAATGATCTAGGCGGCCATTCGGCACCGTGACGCCACTTCCTCTGCCTTTCACAATTTTTAAAAATTGTATTTTTAACAGGAGCTAGAACCAAACAAGACTCAACTGAAACCCAGAAATAAACTGGGTCTGGAGAAAAAGCCCAAAGGCACCTCCAGTTTGACAAACACAGCAGAAATACTGGTTCAGAAAAAAACAAACCAAAAAGGCCCCTCCAAGGCAAAGGGAGCTCAGAATTAGCTAGAAATAAAGTTAAGAGCTGCAGGAGGAAGGGTCAAAGAACACTGCCGAAAAATGCATGCCAACAAGGCAAAGTCTGGGTACTGCCAAACTGAGCACAAAACAGAATGCAGAGCACTGCTAAACCAGAGACTTTGCTCTTTTTAGTTTTGTTTTTACACAAAGCAAAGATGAGGCTCATCTCCCAGGCACTCAAGGCCCCTAGACAACACCGGGACCAATGAACATAAAGGACCTCCAGAAACAGAAAGGAACCCCTAAGGACCAAGGAATCAGGACGAATGGGGAGAGAGGGAGGGACACAGCCACCTGGGTTTGACATCCCATGGAGTGGAGATCGTTCCTACCCCAACTACCTAAAGCAGGCCCAGGTGGCCTACAGGGGGTGGGGTTAAGAGGGAGGGTAAGATCATGTTGGGGAGGGGAATTTGGGAGAAAAGATATCGAGTATGTTGGGGTAGGGATGCAGGAGTAGAGGGGTTGGGAGCATGACTGGACAAATATTGAAGCCAATATTCAGTCCACTACCCAGTTACCAAACCGGGTAAAGTTAGGACAGGCTTTTTGCTGTCCTAACTTTAGCCGGATACCTATCCAAATAGCAAGCTGAATATTGTCACTGTCCTAAAAAACAAACAAACAAAAACCTAGGCTGACATCTTCCTTGGGCAATAATCTGATCATAGATAAGTAAAAGTTGGGAATGAAATGGGGAGATATCTGTTGCTGGGAGATTTCAACCTGCTAGATGCAGACTGGAATGCCCCATCTGCAGAATTAGGAAGGAGCAGAGAAATCGTAGATGCCTGTCAATGTGCTCTGTTCAGAGAAATGGTAACAGAATCTATGAGGAAAAAGGGGCGACGCTTGATCTAGTGCTCACAAAATGGAGAAAGAGTCTCTAATGTATGAGTGGCTGCCCACCTGTGCAATAATGACCATCACACTACATGATTTGGTATAAGATCTCAAAATACTGGATTTCAAACATGCTGACTACAGTAAAATGGGGGGAGTACCTGAAGTAGGAACTGACACGATGAATGGATGTATGAGAAGTGGAAAGACAGAGGTCTTAAAGGAGCTTTATAAATATTACATCAGATCTTTATATACGGAAAATAAACAAAAGCTGAAGAAAAAGGAAATCAATATGGTTCTCCAAACAAGTGGATGAAAAAATAAAGGCAAAAAGGTGGCATTCAAGAATGCAAGATGAACAAAGAAAAGATTACTGGCTAAAACTCAAAGAAGCAAAGAGATGTGGCTAACAAAAGTACAGGTGGAATTAAAATGGTTAGAGATGTAAAGAGGTGGCAAGACTTTTTTTTCCAGATATGTTGGGGAAAGGACGAAGGCTAGAATGGAATCCTAGGAGTTTCTGATGCTCACTATATGGGGAGTAATGAGAAAAAAGCAAACGCGTTAAATAAATATTATTGTTCTGTGTTCATAGAGGAAAATCCTAGAGGACAGCAATTGGCTAGCAGTGGTATATATGGGAATGGAATAGATATTGCATCATTAACAGAAGAAAAGAATATGTATGAACTGCTTGAAAAACTGAAGTGCACAAAGCCATGGGGCCGGATGGGACAGATCCCTGGATAGTGAGGGAGCTCAGAGATATCCTAGGAGGTCTACTTAAAGATTTATTTAATAGATGGACTATAGAAGAGCGGATGTTATCCTTCTTCACAAAAATGGTGACAGAGAAGTGGGAAACTAAAGGCCGGTAAGCCCCACTTTGGCAGTGGGAAAACTAATGGAAATGCTGTTGAAGGGGAAGGATAGTGAACTTCCTAGAACCCAACAGATTTCAAGATCAGGAGACAACATGGCTTTACCACAGGAAATTCATGACGAGCAAATCTGATTCTGTGACAGGGTGACCAGAGATCTGCGTCAAGGATATGCGCTAGATGTAGTATACACTTGGATTTCAGCAGTCTTTGATACGGTTCCCCACAGGAAGCTCCTGAATAAGCTGAGTGGGGTGAAGTTAGGACCCAAAGTGGTGAGATGGATTAGAAACATGATGACTGACAGGTGATAGATGGCAATGATAAATGGAATCCACTTGGAAGGACGTTCGTGGAGTGCCTCAGTGATTAGTACTAGGACCAATCCTATTTAATATATGTGACATTCCTAAAGAGTTAAAAGAAAAGGTTTGCCATTTTATAGATGACAAAGATTTGAAACGGACTGGACACCCTGGCGGGGTAGACAAGAGACATGATCTACAAAAATGAGAAGAATGCTTTAAGGTCTGGCAATTAAAGTTTAATGCAGAGTGATGCATTTGAGATGTAGAAATCCAAAACAAAATGTATGAGATAGGGGGCAAGGTGCTGTTATGTACAGTTCAAGATGGGCCTTGTGATAGTGTCTGAGGATCTCAAGATGGTAAAAGCAACGAGACAATGCAGTGGCAGTAGCCAAAAAGATGCCAGGCTGCACAGAGAGGCATAACCAGCAGAAGAAAGGAGGTGTCATTTGTGAGGTTCCACTTGAAGTATTGTGTTCAGTTTTGGAGGCTGAATCTTGCTAAGGACATAAAAAGACAAAGTGGTTCAGAGGAAGGCAACAAAAATGGTATGGGATTTGCAACAAAAGACATGAGAAAAGACAATGATCCACCTACGTGTACCCTAGAGGGAAGGAGATGATATGTGTACCCTAGAGGGAAGGAGATGATACAAACATTTAAGTACTTGAAAGGTATTTAATATACAAACAAATCTTTTCCAGAGACAGGAAAGTGGTAGAACCAGAGGGCAGTGTGGTAGACTTAGGAGTAAAAATCAGGAAGTACAGGAAGTACTTTATCATGGAGAGGCTGGTGGATGCCCAGTGGAGGTGGTGGAAACAAATGGAGATAAAATTAAAAAATGCGTGGGATAAACAGACGATCCCTATACAGAAAGAGGATGGAATCAAAACAAAACTGAGCAGTGTTTAAGATTTTTTATTTTAGTTACATTTGTACCCCGCGTTTTCCCACTCATGGCAGGCTCAATGCAGCTTACATGGGGCAATGGAGGGTTAAGTGACTTGCCCAGAGTCACAAGGAGCTGCCTGTGCCTGAAGTGGGAATTGAACTCAGTTCCTCAGTTCCCCAGGACCAAAGTCCACCACCCTAACCACTAGGCCACTCCTCCACTGCCACTTCAGTAGCTGGAAGGCAAAGGTCAGTGCTGGACAGTCTACGGTTGTCTCCCCAAAACGGCAAAGACAGAACTAGATGAGCTAGAGTGGGCTTTGATGGCAATCCGGTAGTTGGGAAGGCCAGTGCCAGGCAGACCTCTATGGGTCGTGTCCCAAAAATGGACAAGATGAATTAGGATCTAGTATGTGTATTTTTATCATATGCTATGAGTGCAGCTGCGTAATGTGTTTCTCAATGGGGAAGGAAATAATACCTTAAGATTAAAATTAGGAAATAAAATATTGTTAGCAACATTGTTAGATTGTTAGTTTAATCATGTATTGACAGCAAATGTGACTATTTTGTGGGCAAAGTGCTATTATGGAAGAGTAGTTTTGTATCATATCAGGAGTTCAATCTCAACCCAGTCCTCTGGGCAAATTCAGCCAGTCAGGTTTTCAGAATATCCACAATGAATATGCACAAGAGAGATCTGCATTCACTGCTGTTATGATTCTGCTGGATAGGCAGGGGAATGTTTAGGACTCACTCCTGATTGGCTTGTCAGGGGCTGAGCCAGCAGACATCAGTAGCCTGATCCATTTAAGCCTGTCTTTCCCCTGCAATCATTGCTTTGGCATTTGATTGCTCTGATTGCTTGCTGAAGCCAGTCTGCGCTTGGTCGCTCATGTACACGTAGGAGTTTAGTCTCTTTCCTCCTGCTTGCTTATTGTGTGTGTGTGTGTGTGTGTGCTGGGTTCTCCCAGCATGAGCCTGATTGTCTCACTCCCCGCACCTGGTTTGCTTTCTCCTTCTCTAAGTAGTGCTTGTCTGGGGTAAGCCTGTGCCTTCAGTTGTTTTAGTTTGTTTAACTTTCTCTCCCTCGGTGTTCCCTTTGTTGTGCTGAGATTCTGCTCGGCCCCTTGTGGTTCTACCTCCCCCGTCCTTGTATTTTGCTCGTTTGTTTTAGTTCTCTTTGTTTGCTGTAGCTGTCTCCTGTGTACAGGAGCAGCGTTCCTTTTCTGGTCTCTGCGTGTCAAGGCAGATTCCTCTATCTTTGTCTGCTGAGTGCTGTGCCCTGTTTTTTCCCTTGGGGGTTGTGGGGTCAACTTTGTATATTCCTTAGGTAGTTCTCACTTTCCCTTTGTATGCTGTATATTCAGCCTAGTGTGTTCCCCGTAACGTTGTATGCTGTAGGTACAGCCTAGTTCCCTTGTGTGCTGAAAGGTTCAGCCTAGTGCGCATTCCTTGAGTAGTTCTCCCTTTCCCTTTTGTATGCTGTATAGAAAAGTCTCTTTTGCATTCTGGTGGAACTCATTGTGCCCGATATATAAATATGAAGTAAGAATTGCTGAGAAAACTGGTTAACTCTGTAGACTCAAAAAGACCTGGGAGCCTTTTGAATTGTTTTGTTCTGATAAGGAAACCACTCTTGCTTAATTTGTTTTATACTTGCATCAATACATGTTCTCAATGTGCATGTTACAATTCTATGCTTTTTGTTAGTTAGTCCAAAAATTCAATAAAGATGGTTTTGAACTTAAAAAAAAGTTATTTTTGTCATAACCACATATAAGAAGCCCTAGCTATAATTCACTCTAAAAGAAATTAAGAGCTTCATGTAGGGTGACCTCCACACCCAACATTTACCGACATTTATTTAATCAATCCACAGAATTTACAGAATTAAGGGACATACAATATTGGATATAACATGGTGAATAATTGATCAGGTAAAAGTAGAGTGGGAAGGTGCTAATATATATAGAGAGTTAAATTATAAAGAACAATGGATCTTTCATTTAAATTCTATATATCCTGTGGGTCTTGTGAGAGGGTAGGTGAAAGGGGATCCGGGAAGGCACGCAGAAGGGGGGTGCAGGCAGCCAGGGAACCCCAACAGGGCAGACTTCATGTGCACAACACCCACATTCAGAAAGCTGCGCTACCGGAGGCAGAGAGGTTGGAAACAACAGAGAGAGGAGGAAGTCCTGCAAGCTCTCAGGGGGTCTGGCACTGAGTTCCCAGAACAGGCCAAGGTGGTGTGGAGTGAGGCAACAGTCGGGTGAAGAAGGAAGCTAAGCAGGGTCGAGCCCGGCTGGGTCCTGGAAGGGGGACCCAGCTACAAAGTGGTGGCAGCGGTGGGATCAATCGAAGACCTGCCAAGGAAGGCTTATATTTACCCTGATTCTGGTAAGCAGACTCAGAATTTGGGCAAGGATTGTGAAACGGGTGGGAGTAATCATTTGCTCTCAATTGGGCATATTGTGTGAAGAGCGGCACTTGGGTCTTGTATTCTGTGTTTTTCAGGAACTAGCGGGCGTCGGAGATCATGGATCCGAAGGAGCTGATGGTGTTCATGGCACACCAGTTCCAGAAGCAGCAAGAACTGGCACAGAAATTCATGGCGGACTCTCTGGCAGCATCGAGAGCCCAGCAACAACCCTTGTTGGACCTAGTACAAGAGATGGTGCGGTCTGGGAGTGTGTCAAAGAGAGCGGGCCTTGATTGAGCCTCTGTGGAAACAATAGAGAGAGGAGGAAGTCCTGCAAGCTCTCAGGGGGTCTGGCGCTGAGTTCCCAGAACAGGCAAGGGTGGTGTGGAGTGAGGCAACAGTCGGGTGAAGAAGGAAGCTAAGCAGGGTCGAGCCCAGCCGGGTCCTGGAAGGGGGACCCAGCTACAGTCTGAATGCAAAAATTGAATGGACGACAGTGGTTTAGTACATGAGCTCTGTTCATTGCGTATAAAGGAGTCAGGTGACAGGAAACGTTATGTATAAATAGCCCCCCAAAAAAGCTACGGCCATCTTGGAGAGATTGAGGGATCCACTCAGGAGGGCACAGTTGGCAATTTAAGTTTTGTTTTGTTAAGTTTAAGCTTTTTTGCTAAATGCATTGTTTATGAATTTTTCAGCATTCTAATGGAATGTGTTTTTTTTGTAGGGGGATTTCCTTGAGGCAGCTTGCTAGGCGAAACATGTCGGATATATTCCCCTGACAGATATGTATAAATCTTCATTATGAGTACTTACTGTTTTATACAGAGGAAAAACATTAAATAAAAACAAAAGCTATATTGGCTATGGGAAAAATTCTAGTGCAATTAAGTAGTAATGAACAATAGTGGAAAATAGGGGACCTGTGATGAGGCCAGTGTGTAAAGCTTAAGGGCAATGAAGTATTGAGCCTTTGAGCAACATCACTGATGTCTATGATAGAATAAAGAAAGAAGAGCTTGGCTATATATTGAGATGACATGTTTAGTTCTTCTGAAACTGTTATTGCTCTGGAGGTTATGTTTTCATTAATCAATATCATTTTGTGCCTATACAGAAAAGTTATTTCATAAGGCCCGGTAGTTATACATATCCTTACTTCTGAGGTGGAGTTCTTGCTGGATGTCACTGAAGTCCTGGAGCTGTCAAAGCTGTTCTGTGAAAACACCATATCCCCTTGAGATAATGAAAAATATTCTATTCCACACAGAGATGAAGCTTCATTTGTTGACTTGTTAGTGTCTCCTTGGCTTCCATTATACATACAGAAACCTCTATTCTTCTGGGAACTTGGTGTTAGGTCACTTTTTGTTCTTTGAAACTTCTGCAAGGACAATAAGGCAGAAGATTGATTAGAAGTCCTCAAGGTCTCTTCTCCAAGACTTCCAGACCAATTGAAGAAGTGTTTATTTGTTCCCAAGGGGGAATGTGAGATGGTTTTCCTCAGGTTTTCTTCCTCAGGTGATGAAAAAACTTGATCGTCATTGCAATCACCACCATTATTTTCCTCTGCAATTAGCTCACCAATCTTGGAAATATCCTCTTTATCTAATGTAAGCTTTTCAGGTGTCCGTATGAATGCATTTGGTGCTATAGAACTGGACGCATCTGTAGAATCACAAAAGAACCTGGAGGAGAAAGAGACAAATAAGTGAAATACAGTAAGAGAAGTCAAATGAAGATACTACTAATTACATCATTCCCTCACAAAAAGCTAAGTTACTTACCTGTAGCATATGTTCTCTGAGGACAGAAGGCATATATTCTCACATGTAGGTAACATCATCCATGGAGCCTGGTGTGGACAATGCCAAATGCACTAGTCACTTTTAATCTTTCAGGCAGTGCCCCCACAGCGCATGCATGCGTGCCTTCCCGCCCAACGCTCAAATGTGGGACCAACACTACAGTACAAAAGCTAAGATGAAAACTCCAAGGGGAGGCAGGAGGGATGTAAGAATACGTGCCTGCTGTCCTCAGAACATTTGCTACAAGTAAGTAAATTAGCTTTCTCCGAGGACAAGCAGACAAAATATTTTCACATGTGGGTTTCATTAGCTACCAGGATCACAAGTTAAATTAATTTCTGGCTACTAAATAGCTAGTGAACCTGGTGGAAAAAAAAAAAAGGGCCAGAGGGTGGAGTTGACTTAAGTAGTAAAAATATTCAGCAGGACTGCTTGTCCAGACTGACTATCCCGTCTAAAATGCTGCTCCAAACAATACTGAGCAGTGAAGGTGTGGATAGAAGACCACATTGTTGCCTTGCAAATTTCTTCAATGGAGGCAGAGCGGGAATGGGCTACTGAAGCCGCCATGGCTTTTACATTGTGAGCAGTGACACGGCCCTGAAGGGTCAGTCCAGCCTGAGCATAAGTGAAGGCGATACAGCCAGCCAGCAAAGTAAAGACAGTTCATTTGGTGATGAGAATACCTAGTCTGCTAGGGTCAAAGGACGTAAAAACCTAAGAGGACTTCCCAAGAGCTTTCGTACATTCTAGATAGTATGCTACATCACGCTTGCCATCTAGGGTATGTAGTGCTACTTCTCCAGGATTAGAATGTAGCTTAGATGGGAAGTACAATGGACTGATTAAGGTGAAACTCCGATATCATTTTGGGAAAGATTTTGAGGTGGGTTTGGAGAACAACTTTGTTATGGTAGAACCTGATATAAGGTGGTCTTTCAAAATGGCTTTAGCTGCTCCTGGTGCCGGTACGAAAACAACCTCTAGTGGACCCTGTATACGTGCCTTACGCTGCACCCTGTGTCAGTATGAAAACAACCACGGGTGGACCCTGTATACGAGACTTAGGCTGCACCCTGGGTGGACTCTTGAACGTGGCTTTGAGTGCTCCTGGTACCAGTGTGAAAATAACCTCTGGTGGACTATATACGCGGCTTAGGCTGCTCCTAGTACCGGTGTGAAAACAAGTTTGGATGGACTGTCTACAACTTGTAAGCTCTGTCCATGAGAAACCATCTCGTAAGCAGAAGTCTTTCACTACTCAAGAAAAGTTATCTTCATTCGAGCAACTGAAGTCTGGTAAGCAACAATCATCAATTAATCGACTAAGCGGATGGAGAAAAGAAGAAAAGCCAAGAGGTTTACCCGAGTTCTGGAAAAGGAAGCAGGATTACATAGGAGAAAAATTAAAGTAGTTAGTGATGAAAACTTGGATTCAGCACTGTATCTTCCATGCTTGGCCAAAGGGAGTCCCTATTTCTGGCCCCATCATGAAAACACAGGTAGAAAAATTTGACTGATAACTATACGGCCAAGAGTCAACATTCAAAGCCAGTAACAGATGGCTTTGACAGATTTAAGAAGAAGAATGCCAGTCAAGTCCTTGACACAGGGGAGATCTGACTGGTCAACAAGGATGCAGCACATTCTTACCCAAGAGAACTTAAACTGCTGGAAGGAGGACACAGCGAGGATCAAGTGTACAACTGTGATGAAACAGGACTGTTTCAAAATGGTACTAGATCATACACTAGCAGTCAAAGATGATGAACACAAACGGCTTTAAACAAAGAAAGGAAAGGAGAATTGCCATTCTTTTTTTGTATGAATAAGTTTGGCTGTCAAAGTAAAACCACTCATGATTGTGAAGTCCAAATCGCCCAGCTGTTTTCATCATGTGAATATGAAATATTTGCCTTTTGAATACACAAACAGCAGAAATGCTTGGGTGAACTCTTCAATCTTTACAGACTGGTTTCATAAAGCCTTTGTTCCAGCTGTCAGAGATCTCATCTATGTAAATGTAACCAAGAGAAAAAGGCCCTTCTGGATAACTGCCCAGCACAACCCCCAGCAGAACAGCTTGTGAGACATGATGGTAAAATAAAAGTGTTTTATCTACCAAAAGAACATAACTTCGGAGAGCCAAAGGCCAGATGCGAATTAAGAGGATGGTGGCAGATAACACTGCTACAGTTGATGCAGCACTGGAATCAATCAGCCTGAAGGAGATTTGCCACCTCATTGGAAAGGCCTGTGATGCTATCTCAACAACTGCATTGAGCGATGCTGGATAAAGTGTTTGGATCCTTATTCCCTTCATTGACAGTTGATGAATATGATGATGCCTAAGAGGACATTTTTTTTTTTTTTTGGCTTTTCTCCAGAGGATGTGCAGTTAGCTGGACGCATTTTTTTTTTGTTACATTTGTACCCCGCGCTTTCCCACTCATGGCAGGCTCAATGTGGCTTACATGGGGCAATGGAGGGTTAAGTGACTTGCCCAGAGTCACAAGGAGCTGCCTGTGCCGGGAATCAAACTCAGTTCCTCAGGACCAAATCCAACACGTGCATAATGATATCCTGAACTGGGTTTCAATTGATGAGTGCCCTACTTATGTGTATGTGACTGAAGAAATTGTGGCAAATATGCAGCAAAAAGTTGCAGCCACGTCACTGGACAACACTGACGATGAGGAAGATTATGATGATGTTTCTTCTGCTCCACCACCAAAATGTCAGAGGCTATAGAGCATCTTTTTTTTTTAAATTTTATATTATTGAATTTCAAATTTTACAATGAATATCAATTTGTAAGGTAATACAGAGAAAACAGTTATAAGGCAATTGAAAAGTAAAAGATAAATATATCTAATCATAATATTCTAACTCTTCCTTAGAACCACAACATTTGTTTGGGGGGAGTGGATTTAGAAAACTAAAAGGAGAATTCAATAAGGCAAATCAAAATTTAAACCATAATTGGCATAGTCCTGTTCTTTATCCCATCATCTCTATGCGCTGATTCAGTTGTTCCAGTCTGACGGCTAGTTGGATTTTTTAGAGTCCAGAAAAGTTTTCAGCTGACTTGGCTCAAAAAAACACATATTTGACACCTAATAAACGTATCACACATTTACAGGGATAAACTAATGTAAAAGTTGCTCCCAAAATTTTTACATCTTCTCTCAGGGTCAAGAATTGTTTTCTTCTAGGGTCACCTTGGTAACATCTGGATATACCCATATTTTTTGACCACAGAACAGTGCAGAGGAATTTTTGAAGTATAATTTCATGATCATATTTAAGTCCTTCTCAAATATTAAGGATACTATCAAAGTCCCCCGATTAGATATTTCAACCATAGAGTCTTCTAATAATGCAGTTAAATTCTGCAAGTCAATAACATTTCTCTGAGGGGTTATGTTCACCATATTTACTGATTGAGAAGCCTCTCTGCGTTTCTGAGTAGCTGGAAGGTAATAAACTTTATTGCAAGGGGGAATATCTTTAGGAGGGAGCTTCAGAATCTCTTGTAAATATTTTTTGAAGAAATCATAAGATGATAATGCTGGTGAAATTGGAAAATTCAGTAGTCTAAGTGTAAGACGTCGATTAAAGTTCTCAATTTGCTCTATTTTGCGGGATGTTAACATTTTGTCTTTAACCAAGGTGTCCACAGTCAATTTCACCGTATTTACCTCCTCTTTTACCTGAGATACTTGATTTGTTACCTCTGTTTTAATTTTATCAAAAGCTTCCGACATTGTAGACAGTTTACTCACTATTGTAGACATTTCTTTAGTTGATTTAGCCACCTCAGCTGCAAGTCCCCGCGACCGCTTGCCAAATAGTCGTCAGAGTAACCTCTGTGGGGCTCCTTGCTCCAGTATACTTCCTTCTGCTTGTCCAGGGAGGACACCGCCAAGCATGCTCAAACTGTCGGCGTCTTCCGTCTCAGCTTGACCTGCTAACCCCGCCTGGAACTTGCAGGACACGGAGGTCGCTGTCAGCTCTGGCGGCGATAGCGTTGGTATCAGGCCCCAAGATAGACGTCGTTCCTTCGCGGATGGTTTCCCTGGGCACCCCTTATCCCAATGATTCAGAAAACGATTGGCTATTCTTTCTGGACTTAAAGGATGCATATACTCACATCCCAATACTTCCAGCCCACCGGAAGTATCTTCGATTTCAGCTGGGAACACATCACTTTCAGTACCCCATGTTGCCTTTTGGCCTTGTGTCAGCTCCCAGGATCTTCACCAACATGTCTAGCGGTAGTTGCAGCATCGCTACGCAGTTGGGAATCCATATATTCCCGTATCTTGATGATTGGCTGGTTAAGAGCACCTCTTTGGCTGGTGCTCAGGAGTCCATGCAGATGACTATTTTGGTGCTCGAAGCTACTAGGGTCTTGCAGCAGCCATGCTTAACCAATGCTCCCGATGCTCAACGTTGATGCCAATACTTCCGACCTCAATGCCGAGGAACACGGACTTGGCTCCAAGAATGGGCGTTTTTTCCCAGAGATTGTCCGATTGCACTGGGCACCTTTGTGGACATGGAAGGAAAAACTTCCTCAGCTAAATTAAATGAAGCAATGGTGCCTGAAAAAGGAGCAAGGCATGACAAAAATGAAGGGAAAAATCCCAGCCGAAGTCAAGGCCTAAAAGCGGCCGGAATGACAAAAAAGAAAGGAAACTTTAAAATCGAGCAAATAAACTAGAAGCTAAAGGAAATATTTTTAAAAGGGGTTCTACAAATGGGAATACAATAAAGGATGAAAAAAATCACTGAAAAGCACATAAAAGCTCTTTGGACTGAGCAAAAGTGAGGAGACGGTAAAAACACACAACCTCTCCTCACCGCGGTGGAAAAAGAACTGAGGAGACCGTGTTCTTGTGGCAGGTGGGAAGGCACTCCCACATGTGCGGTGGAACGTGTCTTGCGCTTCACAAAGCTCTTATGCTTTTCATAAGTCCCAGATCAGGCGACGTGGGTCAACGTCACCCACTTGTGAGAATCTATAAGCCTGTTTGTCCTTGGAGGAAAAAATATATCGCTTAGTCCTTATAAATTTTAGTTAAATTGATAAAAAAAAATCTACTCACTGGATCTTACTCTGTTCTACTCTGAATGTGCTAGTTTCAGTCCTTCTCTCCTTATCAGCCATTTACTTTCCCCCACACTCCCCACCCCCCTTCCTCTCTTATCAGTTGCTCTCCCCTAACTCCCATCTCTAAGATTCAGAACATGTTTTTTTTTTTTTATCCTCTTCACCTCCCTACTAATTCTCTATGCTTTTCCTCTATGCCATTATCATCTCCCTACTCTCCTTGCCTCCATAGGTTGGCTACTCTCTCTCTGTCTACATCCTCCCAGTTACTATATGGTATGAGTGCTCTTAATTTTGGGCGCTTCCTTTGCAACTATCATGAAATGGAAAAATTACCAGAAAGATTCACTCTATTGGTGCTTCTCTTTTCTCTCCCTCCCCTATTGCTACTGTCCTCAGATTCAAGGAACTTTTGTCATAACATTTGCACAGTGTTGTTTGAAGTAGTAGGCCTAAGTGCTTAAGTAAAAGTAAAATGTATATTTTAATATGTATGTAAAGGTAAAAAGTACAGTGAAGAACATAATAAAAAATTACTTAAGTAAAAAAAATTACCTAATAATACTTTTTTAGTAAAAAGTAATACTTGAAACTACAAAGAATGCAACTATTATTAACATGTTTACCCAACAACTTTATTGCTCTACAATTCAATCCACTTTTAGTAGAACTAAATTTTTGAAAATGTCACTTATGTGAGTGCATTTGTAAGTCATTAATCCAGCACAGCTAAAAGGTTCAACAACTACACTAGCAGAAAGTGGTTTAGTCTGAAAAAAAGTTCCTTTAAATCAGGCCAGACTGCAGTATTACTGATGTCTTCTGACTGGGTCTGCAGATTATGATCAAGTGAATCTCTGAAACAACCTGACTTCCATATAGCAAACAGTTCTTTAACATTGAGGCTCATTTTCAAAGCACTTAGCCTTCCAAAGTTCCATAGGTTTCTAGGGAACTTTGGAAGGCTAAGTGCTTTGAAAATATGCCTCATTATCATCTATATTAGAAGTAGTGCTGTCTAGATCATCACTTGCATCTTCTTCTGTATCATCATTGTCATGCCGTCCAATTACAAAGATGGCTTTCACAAAGTTGGAATTATTTTCTGCTGTTGTTCTAACAATTGATGACAAACTCAGTTTGAATAACTTCGAGAACTGATGAAAGAACGTCAAATGTGTGGGAACCCTTCAGTCTTAGGGCAGACAAGCAGACTTCCTCCCTTAAGACTCTTAACAATCCAGTTACTCCAATGTAAAATTTCCCATGGGATGACATGCAGTCTGTTGTGGTAGAGCCATAGGTCTGTTCACCAAGAATTGCTACCAGCTTCAGCTTCATCTCCACTTTAAAGTGACCCAACTCATCACTGTTTTGTTTGGCTGAAGGCCATTAACTAGTTCAAAAAACACATGCAACTCTACTGCTCTTATAGGTTATATTCACTGAACAGCAAAATTTATGATGAGATGATCCACTGTTTCCATGACAAGGTTTGCAATAGCAAAATTCTACATAACAACAAAAGCACTGCCATAATGGGACAGACCGAAGGTCCATCAAGCTCGGTATCCTGTTTCCAACAGAGGTCAATCTAGGTCACAAGTATCTGGCAAGATCCCAGAACAGCAAAACTGATTTAATGCTGCTTATCCAAGATTATGCAATGCATTTTCCCCAAGTCCATCTTAATAATGGCTTATGGATTTTTTTCTTTAGAAAATTATCCAAACCTTTTTAAACCCTGCTAAGCTAACTGCTTTTACACATTCTCTGGCAACGAATTCCAGAGTTTAATTACTTAATTGAGTGAAAAAATAATTTCTCTAATTTGTTTTAAACTTACTAGCTTCTTTGTTTGCCCCCTAGTACTAGTATTTTTGGAAAGAATAAACAAGCAATTCACATCTACCTGTTCCACTCCACTCAGCATTTTATAGACCTCTATCACACTTCCCCCTCAGCCGTCTCTTCTCTAAGCTGAAGAGCCGTAGCCACTTTAGCCTTTCCTCATAGGGAAGTTGTCCCATCCCCTTTATCATTTACATCTCCCTTCCGCTTTTACTTTTTACTACAAGCGTCAGATGTAACTGAGTAAAAGTAGTAACAATTTTTCCAATTTTTTCAGTAGAAGTAGCAAATGTTATCCTGTACATTTTTTACGAGTAAAAGTAACAACAAACTTTTACTTAAGTACATTAACTAGTTACATTTACTTAGCTACTATACAACACTGCATTTGCAACAGATGAACAATTCTGTTAAATATTAACCCTCTAAATCAGAGAAGGGCAACCACAGTCTGAGGGCCACAACCCTGCCAGATTTTCAAGATCTCCACAATGAATATGTACTAGATTGATATGCACTTACTACTTCCACTGTATGCAAATACGTCTCATGCATATTCATTGTAGAAATCTTGAAAACCTGACTAGGTTGTGGCCCTTGAGTACCATGGTTGTCCATCCCTGCTCTAATTCTATAACAGGTCGCTTAAAGTTAGGTGCCAAATGCACCCATAAATTATAGAATACTACCGTGTTTCCCCGAAAATAAGACACTGTCTTATATTAATTTTTGCCCCCCAAAATGCGCTAGGTCTTATTTTCAAGGAAACATCGGGGTTGGATCGGGGTTGGCCCGCCCTCCGTCGCTCCCGGAACTAACCTTAAACGCCTCCTTTCACCTTCGCAGCAAGCAGCAGCAGGGCAGACCACTCCTTCCTTCCGTGTCCCACCCTCGCCTGACGTAACGTCTGTGAGGGTGGGGCACGGAAGGAAGGAGAGGTCTGCCCTGTTGCTGCGAAGGTGAAAGGAGGTGTTAAGGTTAGTTCCGGGAGCGACGGAGGGTGGGTGGAGGGGGGGGGGGGGCCCGGCCTTGTCCGGCTCTTGGCGGCCCTGCTTTCAAACAAAAATTTGCTAGGTCTTATTTTGGGGGGAGGCCTTATATCTACCAATTCAGGAAAACCTCTACTAGGTCTTATTTTGGGGGGATGTCTTACTTTCGGGGAAACAGGGTAGCACTTATGTGATTGTTACAGTAATCGGTACAAGTACTAGCCACACGGTTAGTGGTATTCTATAAGTGGAACTCAGCACGCCTAATGCATGATTGCAAGGGGGTGTACACATGGGTAGGGATGGGCAGGTACTGCATTTACATGCGTAATCTACAGAATACTTTAAGTTAAGCACTAAAGTGCACACATTTACACCTGCTATTGACATGGTATAAGAGGGCACACCTGAAAGTTGGCACATAATTTTATGTATCACTGGAATGCAGATCTGGTACAACAGTAACAAATAGCTTTGCTTGGAATTAGTTATCATAATGCAATCAAATTTGAGATAATCACTGGAGCAAAGTAGAAAAATGTGTGTTTAATATTACTGTTGCTTCAAAGGAAAGAGTAAGATGAACAATTATTCAATTACATACCTACTTCTGGTACCTGGGACAATTACAGAATTATTTTCTTCATTTTTCTTTTGTAGGAAGGTTGCAAACTTATTTCTCATTTTGGGCTGGATACTGGAGTCTTCTTTGCTGAAGGACTTCTCTGAAGAGTGTAGTGCTGAGATTTCAGAAGATGACTTTTGCAGTATCCCATCTTTACAGCTCTCTTGCTTTCCCTTCTTAGCACATGAAAAGGAGTACTGGCTCAGTAAGTCAGTTTCTGAAAGCTCTTCTAAAACATTTAAAAAAATAAAAACTATTTTACATTTCGCATCATGCAAGGAAGCCCACAGTGCTTAAAAAAAAAAAACCCAAAAACAAACTCTTCAGCCCTTTCAGTTCCTTGTTTCCCCCACCCCACATCTTTCAAATAATGCCACAATTGCAGGGAGCCAAACAAATCTCTGCTGTGCAGTTTATAAAGGTCTTGCAATGTTCTAAATGCTACCAATTCCCCTTTGGCATATAACTGCCCCAAATCACATCACCCTTTACTCTACCATGCACAGAACACCCGTTTGGACAGGGGTAAATCCAACACTTGCCTGAATAGGTGTCAATACTGAAAATACCTTTGCCCCCTGCAATATATTTTTATATTTAATTCAGACTCTCAGGGTGTATCTAAAGAATGGGCTCACAGACCACTCTCTCTCCCGTATAGGTTTAGGCTGCTTGTCTGACTGCAAAAATAAGCATCTATCCAGCCTGGATTCCTTAAACTGTTGGTGCCCTATGTTGGTTGTAGAACCTTCCTCCCCCCATCCTCAGTAAGGTCTTAAGGCTTCAGCTCCAGCATCAGATCCTTGACTATTCTAGCTCCTTACTGAAACAGAAGTTCCTATTTAAAAGAGAAATTACTAAATCAAGTCTTGGAAGCAGTATCCACTGACCAAAGGTGTAGTCACAACCGCTTCCTGGCTGTTACTGAGATCACATTAGGTCATATAAGGTGTCCATCATAAAGGTTGCCTATGATTCCAACCACACAGATTCTGTCCTACTGGTAGCTGCTGCACCCAGTGCAACAAGGCACAGGCCACAAGGCTCTCACACAACTTGCACTAGGGAGTTAGCACTATAGTTGACTGTATAATGAGCCACTGGTCACGCTGTAGGGAATTTCCATCTATCTCAGACCCCTGCTTTCTAGTTAGCTACACTTCTGAGGCTTTTTTTTTTTTTACTTTAAAGTCTTGGGGCTGGCTTGCTTTCATATATTAAAAGATGAATGAATGTGGTCTCATCTCAACTACTCGCCCCCCCCCCCCCCCCCCCCCCCAGAAGAGTAATCTTCTGGCTTAACACTCAAAAGGTAGCCACTTAGGGATTAAGCCATCTGATCCTCTCTACTATATCCCGTTTCTGCTCTATCAGGTAAGAATAAACCTAGAGCTCTTGCCCTGGGAAACTAGTCTGAAATCCTACTAGACTAGTCCAGCATTTGATATCATCTGCTAGAGACAGAATATTGACAAGTCATTTAGCTGTACTCCTCTGCATAGCTGTGATGTCTTTACTGTAAAAGCTATGGTTCTCTATCTCCATCTGCTGGGAAAGTGGCATAAAATCCATGTACCTGGCCTTTGTCATGAAGAATAGAGAAATGCATCTATAGGTTCTGAAGTCATCTCTTATGGTTTTGGAAGTATGATCACAGAAGGCAACCATGTGCCAAAAGGAACTAAGACCAGAGCAGTGGCGTACCAAAGGGGGGGGGGGGGGGGCGGTCTGCCCCAGGTGCACGCCGCTGGGGGGGTGCCGCGCGCCTTTTGGCTGAGTCCGCTCGTTCCCTCCCTGCTGCTTCCTCTGCGCGGAACAGGTTGCTTCCTGTTCCGGGGCAGAGGGGGCAGCAGGGAGGGAACGAGCGGACTCGGCCAACAGGTGCGCGGCACCTCCCCCCCAGCAGGTAAAAATGCACCGGGGGGGGGGGGGGGGGGGGTGTGTGTGTGTGTGTGTGTGTGTGTGTAATTTCGCCGGTGGAGGGGGGGGCCGCGCTGCACCCGGGGGGGGGGGGGGGGCGCATCAGCGATCCGCCCCGGGTGTCAGGCAGCCTAGGAACGTCACTGGACCAGAGCTACTACTGGGCTTGCACAGAACTCTTCAAACGTTTGCTGCCCTCAGGTGAATACAGGGTAATATCTAGTAGCAGAAATCATAATTGCCATCTCATCCTCTGCCGTTCACAAGTTTGGGACAGAAGATGCTTGTAGCCACTGTACTGGATGTCTGTGTGCCCTGCTACACTCATCCCAACACCCTTCACTTCCCTCAGTGTCCACAAGCTGCATGCATAAGGGGAGCTAAAGCCACTGATTAAGTATATGCAATTCTTCTTGCCCTACCCGCAGGCTGTATCGAGTTGTCACTACTCTATGTTTTAGCGGTTTGGACTTCTACCTTCAAGCAAATAGAATGTTAGGTATTATTAGAAAAGGAATGGAAAACAAAAATGAGGATGTTATAATGCCTTTGTATCGCTCCATGGTGCGACCGTACCTCGAATATTGTGTTCAATTCTGGTGGAATTAGAAAAGGTGCAGAGAAGAATGCCGAAAATTATAAAGGGGATGGGACGACTTCCCTATGAAGAAAGGCTAAAGTGGATAGGGCTCTTCAGCTTGGAGAAAAGGCGGCTGAGGGGAGATATGATAGAAGTCTATAAAATAATGAGTGGAGTTGAACGGGTAGATGTGAAGCATCTGTTTACGACTTCCAAAAATACTAGGACTACTGCAATCTGCTTTTTGCTGGCCTCCCACTTAGTCACCTCTCCCCTCTCCAGTCGGTTCAAAACTCTGCTGCCCGTCTCATCTTCCGCCAGGGTCGCTTTACTCATACTACCCCTCTCCTCAAGACCCTTCACTGGCTCCCTATCCGTTTTCGCATCCTGTTCAAACTTCTTCTACTAACCTATAAATGTACTCACTCTGCTGCTCCCCAGTATCTCTCCACACTCGTCCTTCCCTACACCCCTTCCCGTGCACTCCGCTCCATGGATAAATCCTTCTTATCTGTTCCCTTCTCCACTACTGCCAACTCCAGACTTCGCGCCTTCTGTCTCGCTGCACCCTACGCCTGGAATAAACTTCCTGAGCCCCTATGTCTTGCCCCATCCTTGGCCACCTTTAAATCTAGACTGAAAGCCCACCTCTTTAACATTGCTTTTGACTCGTAACCACTCGCCTCCACCTACCCTCCTCTCTTCCTTCCCGCTCACATTAATTGATTTGATTTGCTTACTTTATTTATTTTTTGTCTATTAGATTGTAAGCTCTTTGAGCAGGGACTGTCTTTCTTCTATGTTTGTGCAGCGCTGCGTATGCCTTGTAGCGCTATAGAAATGCTAAATAGTAGTAGTAGTAGTAGGGCGCATGCAATGAAGCTACAATGTAGTAAATTTAAAACGAATCAGAGAAAATGTTTCTTCACTCAACGTGTAATTGAGCTCTGGAATTCGTTGCCAGAGAATGTGGTAGGGGCGGTTAGCTTAGCGGAGTTTTAAAAAGGTTTGGACGGCTTCCTAAAGGAAAAGTCCATAGATCATTATTAAATAGACTTGGGAAAACCCACTATTTCTGGGATAAGCAGTATAAAATATTTTGTACGTTTTTTGGGGTCTTGCCAGGTATTTGTGACCTGGATTGGCCACTGTTGGAAACAGGATGCTGGGCTTGATGGACCTTTGGTCTTTCCCAGTATGGCAATATTTATGTAGTCTCTGGCAACCTCAAAAAAGATACTATGTTTTTCAAGACACACAGAAATCCTATAATAGTGGCACAAAACATGACTAATGGTCCCAAAGAGTTCATTTGTCACACCCTGGTGAGAGAAAGATGTGCCATCGTTGGCTCTTTAAGGCAGGGCACAATTTTTCCTAAAGCCATCCCTGGTTTGACCCTGCCCCACTTGGTAGCCTCTCCGTATTGATAAGATGATCCACCTTAAAAATAATGTGATATGCTATTTTTCTTGTATACTGCTAAGTCCCTCTAAACAGAGGTTCAAAGCGGTTTAACAAAAGAAACCAAAACAATGAGAAAAAAAAGACCTAGAAAAAACTAAACAAAAAAATTTAAGACACAAATTGCTTAAATAGGCTTTCAACTGTTTCCTAAAATAACAGCTAGACCTACATAAAGGCTGAAGTAGAGAGCCAGAATTGAGATGCCTGAAAACAGGACGATTCCAAAATCTGTTTAAATCTGATACCACTGAAGGAAGGCAATAAAAGGGAAAATGGATCCCTAATGGTCAACAGTCCACGAGCAGAAGGAAAATAGATTTATGAAAAAAAATATTCTAGTACAGAGCTGACAAACATTTAACATGCCAATTTAAACATAATTCTGGACCTAATTAGAAGCCAAAGTAAAGCAGCTTTTCAACTGTCAGATTTTTTTCAGACCTAATATGAGTTTGGCTGCCATATTCTGCAATAGCAATTTAAAACAAAGTTTTTGTGTGAGACTTACAAAGCTAATTTGATTTTAATACAATTGACAAATATGTCTTTAGAGTTCAATATGGTAAACACAGAGTTTTTTCACCTATATGAAACAGTAATTTACTACTATATATAGTTCACAAATGTAAAAGATTTCTCCAATGTGACAGAATATGGCCATTAGAGTTCTTTGCCATGCCAGTAAGTATGATCGGGTTTCTCATCTTCTCAAAAACCATTAGTTACCTGTTGTCTTTCGAGTCCACTATAAGGTTCTTCTGTTGGCTTTCAAGGCTTTCCATCTTGGTTTTCCAACCTATCATGCTTCCCTCACCATCCCCTACTTTCTCTCACGCACTCTACGCTCGCTTAACGACCATCGAATAGTTTTGCCGGCTCCTAAGTTGGCAAAACACGAAAGAACTAGAAATAGCCTCTTATTTTCTCGCACCTGTGCTATGGAATAGCCTCCCTGTTGACATTCGCACAGATCTATCCCTCTGTAGATTTAAAACTGCTATTCAGATCTGGCTCTTTTGGCAGGTGACAAGTTAAATGAAACTGAGTTTTCTCCCCATTCTCTTCCTTTCCTCTCCTTTTACTGTCACCCCCCCTCCCCCCGTAGTTCTGAATGCTTACGGCCTACTGCTATTCCTTCGCTTTCCTTCTCAACATTGTAGCTCCTTTCTAGTTGTTATTTTTAGTCTGTGCGCTGTTTAGTTCTGTGTTATAGCGATATAGCAAATGTAAATAAAGAATATTTACCATCCCTTGGCCTTTTCACTACCGGTGTTTTGTGTAAAAGTTTTAATACTTTAGTGCTAATGATTTTTTCCATGCCTTTTGTACAAGGTTTTCTTACAGCTTCCATTGACCTTGCAGGACTGCACAAAGTGTTAGGTGTGTAGTTTCTACTCCAAATGCTGTTGGAGTTACACATCTTCTGATTAATAGTGCTGCCATTCCATTTATAGCTTCTTGACTGAGAGGGCTGAGAATAAAAAGAAAAGAAAATACTTAAAAATTTAAGGTGGGAGGGAAAGAAGTGAGGAAAAACAAAGCTGTCTTTCAAGAACTTTAACCAACCTATGTACCAGGTCTATTCTTCATTTGCATTTTATCAACATTCTTATGCATGTCACAGTTCAGGGTCATATGTATAAGAACCATACCCACAATCTTCAAGCCACTTTTCAAAAGGCAATATTCTCATATCATCACGCTGACATTAAACCCACATGGTTTGTGGTTATAAAGTATTCCAATTAAAGCAGTAAAAAGCATAAAAGGATTTCATCTTTTGTTTCATTATGAAATCCCCACTTCAAATATTAGCCTATTCAAAAAGGTATCACTTCTACCCCAGCCTTATTTCTAGTAGACTAACATTTTTACCTTTCCACTTCTGTTAAGGACTTCTGAAAGATCCTAAATCAGATCAAACTGTCAGTGCTTAACGTTAAAATAAGAGTTCTTTCTACCAATAACTTTTTTTTTTGGAAGTAAACACAAGCAAAGTTACCTGTGAAATATCTGGATCGAAGACATCAATTTGCTCCATTGTGTTGATGTCTAGATTTCCAAGTGCAATTTGCAAAGCGATGTTATGGCCTATATTTCTAAAGTTCAAAGTTAATGGAAAAGACACTTAGAAATATCAAGTAGACAGTATGTAAAACGCAGCTTGAGTTTTATTTGTATTCATTTTTTAATACAGTTCCAACAACCTGCTGAATATTAAAATGGGCAATTTTCAAAAGCCATTTATCCATGTAAATGGCCTTTTTGAAAAAATTGCCCAACCTGTATGAATTCTGATGGAAGTAATTGTGGAGAGAGGACCCTTCCCTGATGAAGCCTTTGTGATGAAACACAGCCTGTGTTTTTTTTTTTTTAAGATAAGTGAAAAAAAGTTTTAAAACCTTTCATACTTATGAAGTGTATATTAAAAGTGATTTTTGAAAAATTAGTAAGGCTGACGAGGAAGCAGGTAAGCCATGAGCTTGTATGTTCATGCGAAGGAGTCACTGCTGAGGCCAAATATATACATTGTGGCTTTAAAGTTTATACTAGCACTGAGCTATAACTGTTAGCATACATGTTGTGACACGTATATGTTTACTTACTACTACTAATCATTTCTATAGCGCTACTAGATGCGATTATATACAGGTACTTTCTCTGTCCCTAGAGGGCTCACAATCTAATTTTTTGTACCATGAGTAATGGAGGGTTAAGTGATTTGCCCAAGGTCACAAGGAGCTGCAGTGGGAATTGAACGCAGGATCAAAGCCCACTGCACTAACTATAGGCTACTCCTCTGCATTTATACTATCGTCTACTGTGTCCTTTAAGTTTATGTTTTATATTGTCCTCCTGGAAATGCGGAACTTGGCTTTTATCAAGTGGTAAATTTTGTGTGCAACAGGTAATGCATTTGATATACCACCTTCCTGTGGTATAACCAAGACAATTAATGTATTATATAAAAGTACTTTTGTGTGTCCCTAATGGTCTCTAATTTTTTTACCTGACAAAATGGAGGGTTAAATGACTTGCCCAGGACCACAAGGAGTTGCAGTGGGAATTGAACCCAGTTCCCTTGTTCTCAGCCCATTGCACTAATGATTAGGCTATTCCTCCAGATTACTGATTATGGGTGATAGTAGCACATAGGTCAACCAGAGATCAATTCAACCTCTAGTCGTTAATTTTTTAAATATGTGTCTTCCGTACATGTTAACCAGCTAGTTGATGACCAACACATTACATCTGATTTTTCTTCCATCTTGATTTTCATATTTTGTTCATCGTTCAACTTATGCCATATCAGACCATTTGACATTGAAGTTTTTGTTTTTTTTTAAAGGAAAACCATGGGAAGATCATAAGACAATACATACCACTCAGGAAAACTTATTCAGTAAGGTTTCATGATATGTGGATAGTACTGTAGCAACAAACAGAAGATAAGACTAGCATGATCCATCTAGTCTGCACCGTAAGATGGACAGTCATACCTGCTGCTCTATAAAGAGCATGCAGGTTACCCCCTCTGCCTCAGTTTAGGATTGTACTTGTCTCGCTATGCAGATTTACACCTCTTTTTGGTTTTCTTTAATTCAATCCTCTTGCTAAATAGAGATCATCTGTATTTATCCAATACCTTTTTGAATTCAGTCAGTCAGATTTTGTCCTAATTACATCCACTGGAAGGGCAACCAAGGCATCCATCAGCCTTTCAGTGAAAGTTATTCCTCCATATGGCTTTTAAGCGTACCTCCGTGCAGTTTCTTTTCATGTCCTCTAGTTCTATAGCTTCTCTGTCTTTGATAAAGATTTGTTTGTGCATTAATACACTTCAAGTATTTAAATGTGTTTCATACCAACCCCCCCATTTCTTCTCTCATCTAGTGTATACATATTCAGGTCTCCAAGTCTCTTCCCATATCTTCTGGTGCAGCCCCATACCATTTGCTTATTCTTTGGCAAAATATAGCTTCTAAACATGGCAAGCTGCATCAAGTGCGATCCATTACAGAAGCTAAAGAAATCTTGCCAGAAACAGTGGCTAGCCTGTCGCCTTCTTGCACTAGAATGTCTTCTCTATGCCAACACGATAGACAAGGAGTGGCCTAGTGGTAAGGGTGGTGGACTTTGGTCCTGGAGAACTGAGTTCAATTCCCACTTCAGGCACAGGCAGTTCCTTGACTCTGGGCAAGTCACTTAACCCTCCATTGCCCCATGTAAGCCGCATTGAGCCTGCCATGAGTGGGAAAGCGCGGGGTACAAATGTAACAAAACAAACCAAAGTGGGTGGCAAAGGACAACAGTGTTCCTTGCTATCTTTGGTTCTTTTCAATGTATAGATGCACCTACTTTGTAATATTCCACATCATTGTAAGGTAGTATCACGAAATGCCTAGCCACCTGCCTGGGGTTACCCTGTGGCCACTTAGAGGGTCTATCCCCAGCACAGCTCAGGTCCGACTGAACTCTACACTAGCACCCTTTTCCCTTTCCCACAGACTGGGTCGCAACCACCTTTGGGTGAGTCTCCCGCTTTCAAATTATCCCCAGTGATCTCAGTTCCCAGAAAGTACTCATAGACCCAACACAGAAACCACCAGGATTCTCTCTCAGTCCAGACAGACAGAGGCCATAAACAATTTGAACAATGAACAAAAATGTGCAATCAGCAAACAATAACAGGTAGCTGTAATATGGATCAATTATAATACTAACATTTATTTACTTCCTAAAAAAGTACCTGGTGAGATCAGGACACACAACTGTTCACCAGATATCAAGTATAAATGGTTTTTACAGGGCTTCAGCAAAGAGCTTTCTCTCTCTCTCTCTTCTCCCAAGCTGAAACTGAAGCAACAGTCAGCAATTGCTGGATAATTTCAAACTCCAGGCCAATCAGAGCCCAGAATAACAACATTTGAAAAAAAAAAAAAGCTGGTTATATCCCCGGAAGACACTTCCTATATGTTAACTAAATAAGGGTAAGGTCAGTTCTTTGTAATGGCTTAAAACGTAACATGCACCACCTGCTGGCCAAACTAGAGAAATGCACTTCAAGCATCAGTAAAGACAATACTATAGACTTAAAACACATTCTTCACAGGTGGGCTTTCACATGTGTGCCAATATTTTTGTACTACTTTCAAGAAAGTAGCTCAGAAGAGAAATGCTGGTCTCCCTTCTGAGCTACTTTCTAACTGCTATTATGCTGTAGCTCAGTGGCTGTCACCTAATAATATTGCTATTAATTCATCTAAAATAGTTGCCCTTGTCATTTAACTAATAAGATACAGTCAATTAATAGCATTCTACTGATAGATATTACTATTCCAGTACTGAATAACATTCATTAATTACCAACTTGGACACCAATCAAAAGCTTTTGTGGCACTTAAACCTCTGCTTACCTACAAAAAATTTAATGTAGTGACAACAGGCCTTTATCACAAATGCAGTAGCACAAACAGGAGATGTAACTGCTTTGACCATATCTCCCTGACACTGCAAGCTCTTCATATTTAAGTTTGTTACCTTGCTGTTTAAGGTCTTGAATAGCTTAGCACTACTTACACATATATTGATTTGCTGTTTGTGCTTAAAAGTGCAGGGCCTCTTAGCACTTCACAGCTCTAAATCATTTAAATAGGCCCTAATTTGTGTACATACATTTTACATGTTATAGTATACTGGTTTGAAAACTCAAATAATGTCCTTGAAAAAAAGGAGCTTATTTTAAAGTTTCAATTACAAACTTTCTAATAAAACTAAATGAGATATACAATGGAGACTTAGGTAAATTAGAGCACAGGAAATTGAGTTAACAAGGATAGCACATACAAATTTCAGTTTTACCATTAAGTGCTATCTGCCATGAGCTCACCAAATCTAGAGGTACCACAGAAAACAATATTGCCAAAATATTCCTATTTTCAAAGCCTTGATAAGAACAGAGTCTGAATTTGCTAGGAATCAAAAAAGCCATAAAACCTTCAGTGTACTTTATTTTTTAAAGGATACCGTCCTGCATAATGAAGTGTTTGTGGATCAATATCACTGGGATAGGGGCTCAAGGGAACAAGTTCTCTTTTTAATGGATCAAAGACTAGCTGGTAGAGGAATGTGTTATTGGCGCGTACAAATCCCTCTAAGTACTCCTCAGGTACGACTATATTCATTTTCAAGTACTGACCAATCTTCTTAATGACCTGTAAACACAAAGGGAAAAAATTCCAAAGGATATAATTGAGAAACATCCTTAAACAGATATAGTTGAACTTTTCTAGAAAATACTGCTTCTTCAAACAGAACATAATAGATTAACAGAAAAAGATCAAACTGACCATGAATTTGTTTTTACACTACTAAGAATATATCCCAGTTGCCAGTCATAAAAATGGTTCCCATATGATCTTTCTCCTTATATAGAAGTTTTTATTCTCTCTCTCATTCATACTGTAATTTCATGGGCAGATGAACTAACAAAATCCTCCAATTAGTTCAGACTTAGTGCCTTTCTCTTTATGCTCCATCTCTGGCCCTATTCAAAATCCAGGTAAAAAGCCCACCTTTTGAGGCTGTTTTTAACTCAACCTTTTATCTTTTATTCACCTGTTTAATACCGATGTTCTTTTAATCATTTCCATAATGAATGAAACTCCCTAATTTCTTATTTGTTCTGTTTTGAATAAATTGTAAGCTGTCTCTTCCATGTTTGTGTACAGTGCTGTGTATGTCTAGGAGTGCTATATAAATAAGTAGTAGTGATGTTTGGGATGGAGCAGACAGCACAGGGCCTAAACTTGTCAAGAATCTGCAGCTTGATTGTTTTATATTACAACACTTCTATCCTGCCAAACTGGAGAAAATTAAAAAGATAAAAAAGCAAAAATAGACATGTGTACACTAATAGGTATGTTTTTTGTTAAACACCTTTATTAGATAATCCCCAAAATAAATTATTTACAATCCTTTAAGGTCAGACTAAAGCAATAGAAAGTCAAAAACAGAAATATCAGTTCAAAGACCTTTGGACCTGAAGTACTCCTTAACACTCTTCCTCTGGATTCTCCTATTTAGTCTCTAGATGGGTATCTTCTTTCTCTTCTCTGAAATATCTGTGTGTGTCTCTCTCTCTATGTAAAAGACTATAGCTTCTCTTCAAGCAGGTGAGACACCTAATAGAGACACATCCAGTGTAAAAGTACTCCAGAAAGTTAACACCAAAATTTCTTCAGGACCTCCAATTTTGTTAGACCTGTCCATTATTTTTGCTTTTACGACTAAAAGATCTCTCTATATAAAAGGCAAGACCAACGTTCTATGAAGCCTCCAGCCGGAAGTGTGAAGGGGGCGAGATATCCGGTTTCCCTATGAGTGTCTGCCCTGCCCTCTCTGTAACACAGTCAGTGAAGGAAAACAGCAGAGCACGAAATCAAATCGCTGGCTCTGTAACAGTGAAGGACTCAGAGGGGGGAGGGGAGAGAGGCCAGAGGGCAGGGACTCACACACTCCCACATGCACACAGAAGAAAACATTGCTAGCCCCCGTTTCATTTGCATCAGAAACGGGGCTTTTTTACTAGTCCTCTATATTTAGCTCATATTTTCTTTAGGTCCACTACTGTTTTAACCTCTATTAACCACTCAGAGGACATATGATGAATATCACCCTTTCTGTGAAATAGTTCCCGATGTTGCTTTAAATTTTAAGCCCCTTGGAAAGTGTTTTAATTTTTGTGCATTAATGCCTCTCATTTCTCTTCAGTCCCAACCTCTCTGAGAGTTTATGTATTTAGCTTATGTTTCATAGGACTATTTCTATAGATTCCATAAATTGTTGATAGCTCTTCTCTAGATCTCCTTCAACTTTTTTTTAAAAAGAGGTGCAGCCTCCAAAAGACAATGCTCCAAGCCAAAGTATCACAAATTACTTATACAACAGTCACTTTCTTCTACTAGAAGTGCACCCAAAATATTATGCTTCTAATGTCTGAAGGTAACCAGTAGGCACGTTGATTCTGTTATGACCACCTCATACCCTTATAAAAATCCCAGCTCATACCCTTATAAAAATCCCCATAGGTAGGTTCATCATACACATACCTCTTTATCAACACATATAAAATGTTTTTTTTTAATGCATGCATGTTTTATATTACATATATTGTATACACACCTCATAGGTCATTCTCTTCTAAACATACCAGGACAGTAAGGAATCCCATCCCACTGTGTTGGTGGCAAATATTATATATATACATATACACACACACATACATATACATACACACAAAGCTGCTAAGAGGAATGCCAAGAGATTCCTGTGCCACACGACAGCTTAAGAAGAAAATAGATGTAACAATGGGTAACTATATAAAGAGGTGTATTTTCAAAGCACTTAGACTTATAAAGTTACATAGCAACCTATAAAACTTTCTAAGTCTAAGTGCTTTGAAAATGAGCCCCATAGTCTCCCATGTCTTTATTCTATTCTTATCAACAGTGAAGTCTGGCAAATTACCAGTCCTATTGAAGTCAGCCCTTAAGCCCACTTTGAAAAAAAAAAAAATCATCAGATCTTGACCCTTTGCAGGCCAAAAATCAACCAGTCTCAAATTTCTCTTTTCTTTCTACGTTGTGGAGTCAGTGGCTCTGGATCAGCTTTCCACCTATATTGTCCATTAATGTTTTGCACCCTCATCAATCTGATGGTGTTCTGTCTTGCTAACTGAACTACACAGTACTTTGGAAAAGGGGAAAATTGATCTATTTACGGGAGTCTTTTACAAAAGTACAGTAGCATTTTTAGAGCACACTAAACGCTAGAGACACCCATAGGATCTCTTGATCTGTTGATATTTGATATCATTAATCATGATCTTCTTTTACATTACCTTTCCTCTCTAAGTATCTCTCGTGTAGTTATGGGACTGTTTTTTTCCCCCCTTCGTTAATGATCTTTTCAGGTGGTTCAGTCTTCTACTACTACTACTTAACATTTCTAGAGCGCTACTAGGGTTACGCAGCGCTGTACAAATTAACAAAGAAGGACGGTCCTTGCTCAAAGGAGCTTACAATCTAAAGGACGAAATGTCAAGTTAGGGCAGTCTAGATTTCCTGAGTAGAGGTGTAGTGGTTAGGTGCTGAAGGCGACACTGAAGAAGTGGGCTTTGAGCAATGATTTGAAGATGGGCAGGGAGGGGACCTGGCGTATGGGCTCAGGGAGTTTGTTCCAAGCATGGGGTGAGGCAAGGCAGAAAGGGCGGAGCCTGGAGTTGGCGGTGGTGGAGAAGGGTACTGAAAGAAGGGCTTTGTCTTGAGAGCGGAGGTTGCGGGTAGGAACGTAAGGGGAGATGAGGGTAGAGAGGCTGCAGATCGAGTGCATTTGTAGGTTACCTGATCAGAAGCCAGTGAAGTGACTTGAGGAGAGGGGTGATATGAGTATATCGGTCAAGGCGGAAGATAAGACGTGCAGCAGAGTTCTGAACGGACTGAAGGGGGGATAGATGGCTAAGTGGGAGGCCAGTGAGGAGTAGGTTGCAGTAGTCAAGGCGAGAGGTAATGAGAGAGTGGATGAGAGTTCGGGTGGTGTGCTCAGAGAGGAAGGGGCGAATTTTGCTAATGTTATAGAGGAAGAAGCGACAGGTCTTGGCTATCTGCTGGATATGCGCAGAGAAGGAGAGGGAGGAGTCGAAGATGACACCAAGGTTTCCCTTGACAAGCGGTGTCAGTCTTTTCTCCAACACTTTTTAATGTATTTGTTAGTCCTTTGGTTTTACTTGTTTAATTGTTTGGGAGCAGATCTTATTCCTATTAGATTTTCTTTTATTTCTTTTACACAGATGTAAATTCAGTCGATTTACAGCCTCTTCAAACATGTTTAAAGCTTGTGGCAGGTTGGCTACAAGGTCATTTAGTTCTAGTAACATAGTAGATGACGGCAGAGAAAGACCTGTACAGTCCATCCAGTCTGCCCAACAAGATAAACTCATATGTGCTACTTTATGTGTATACCGGGCTTTGATTTGTATCTGCCATTTTCAGGGCAAAGACCGTAGAAGTCTGCCCAGCACTAGCCCCGCCACCCAATCTCCGCTAAGCTTCTGAGGATTCATTTATGTTTATCCTACCCATTTTTGAATTCCGTTACCGTTTTCATCTCCACCACCTCCCACGGGAGGGCATTCCAAGCATCCACCACTCTCTCCATGAAAAAATACTTCCTGACATTTTTCTTGAGTCTGCCCCCCTTCAATCTCATTTCATGTCCTCCAGTTCTACCGCCTTCCTATCTCTGGAAAAGGTTTGTTTGCGGATTAATACCTTTCAAATATTTGAATGTCTGTATCATATCACCCCGGTTTCTCCTTTCCTCCAGGGTATACATGTTCAGGTCAGCAAGTCTCTCCTCATATGTCTTGTAACACAAATCCCATACCTTTTTTGTAGCTTTTCTTTGCACCGCTTCAATTCTTTTTACATCCTTAGCAAGATATGGCCTCCAAAACTGAACACAATACTCCAGGTGGGGCCTCACCAATGACTTATACAGGGGCATCAACACCTCCTTTCTTCTGCTGGTCCCACCTCTCTCTATACAGCCTAGCAACCTTCTAGCTACGGCCACCGCCTTGTCACACTGTTTCGTTGCCTTCAGATCCTCAGATACTATCACCCCAAGATCCCTCTCCCTGTCTGTACATATCAGACTCTCACCGCCTAACACATACGTCTCCTATGGATTTCTACTCCCTAAGAGCATCACTTTGCATTTGTTCGCATTGAATTTTAATTGCCAAACCTTAGACCATTCTTCTAGCTTCCGCAGATCCTTTTTCATGTTTTCCACTCCCTCCCAGGTGTCCACTCTGTTACAAATCTTAGTATCGTCCGCAAAAAGGCAAACTTTCCCTTCTATTCCTTCGGCAATGTCGCTCACAAATATACTGAACAGAATCGGCCCCAGCACCGATCCCTGAGGCACTCCACTGCTCACCTTTCCCTCATCCGATCGAATTCCATTTACCACCACCCTCTGGCATCTGTCCGCCAACCAGTTCCTAATCCAGTTCACCACTTCGGGTCCTATCTTCAGCCTGTCTAGTTTATTCAAGAGCCTCCTGTGGGGAACCATGTCAAAAGCTTTGCTGAAATCTAAGTAGATTATGTCTATAGCATGTCCATGATTCAATTCTCCTGTCACCCAGTCAAAGAATTCAATGAGATTCGTTTGGCACGATTTACCTTTGGTAAAACCATTTTGTCTCGGATCTTGCAGCTTATTGGCTTCCAGGAAATTCACTATCCTTTCCTTCAGCATCGCTTCCATTACTTTTCCAATTACCGAAGTGAGGCTTACCGGCCTGTAGTTTCCAGCTTCTTCCTTATCACCACTTTTGTGAAGAGGGACCACATCCGCCATTCTCCACTCCCACGGAACCGCTCCTATCTCCAAGGATTTATTAAACAAATCTTTAAGAGGACCCGCCAGAACCTCTCTGAGCTCCCTCAATATCCTGGGGTGGATCCCATCCGGTCCCATGGCTTTGTCCACCTTTAGATTTTTAAGTTGTTCATACACACTCTCTTCCGTGAACGGTGCTATATCCAATCCATTCTCATATGTACTTTTGCCGGTTAATCGTGGTCCTTCTCCAGGATTTTCTTCTGTGAAAACAAAAGTATCTGTTTAGCAAATTTGCTTTTTCTTCATCATTATCTACATAGCGGTTCGCAGCATCTTTCAGTCTCACAATTCCCTTTTTAGTCTTCCTCCTTTCACTAATATACCTGAAGAAATTTTTGTCACCCCTCCTTACCTTTCTAGCCATTTGTTCTTCCACTTTCGCCAGTCGTATCTCTCTCTTGGCTTCTTTTAGTTTCATCCGGTATTCCTCTCCGTGTTCCTCTTCTTGAGTTTTTCTGTATTTCAGGAACGCCAACTCTTTAGACTTTATTTTCTCAGCCACTTGCTTGGAGAACCATATCGGATTCCTTTTTCTCACTCTCCTTACATAAAGGTTTCTGGCCATATTTATAGCTTCTTTCAGCATGGACCACTGTCCTTCCACTTCTCGTTCATCCTCCCAGCCCATCAGCTCCTTCCTCCGGGTATTCCTCCATTTTACTAAAGTCAGCATGCTTGAAATCTAGGACTTTGAGTTTTGAGTGGCCGCCCTCCACTTCAGCTGTCATATCAAACCAAACTGTTTGATGGTCACTGCTGCCCAGGTGGGCACCCACTCAGACATTTGACACACTATCCCCATTTGTGAGCACCAGATCCAGTGTCGAACCCTCCCTCGTGGGTTCCGTCACCAGTTGTCTGAGCAGAGCACTTTGAAAAGCATCCAAGATCTCTCTACTTCTTTCCGATTCCGCAGATGGAACCTTCCAATCTGCATCCGGCAGATTGAAATCTCCCAGCAACAGCACCTCTCTCTTCTTTCCCAACTTTTGAATATCTGCGATCAGATCTTTATCTAGTTCCTCCAATTGTGTCGGAGGTCTGTAGACAACACCCACGTGGACAGAGGTTCTATCATCTCTTTTTAAAGTGATCCATATCGCTTCTTCCTTTCCCCAGGTCCCTGTCATTTCAGTTGCTGCAATATCATTTCTCAGATAGAGAGCTACTCCTCCACCTTTACAACCACCTCTATCCTTCCTAAATAGATTATAGCCTGGTATGCTTGCATCTCATTCATGGGAACCATTGAGCCATGTCTCCGTGATTGCAACAATGTCTAAGTCTGCCTCCAACATCAGGGCTTGAAGGTCATGAACTTTATTGCTTAGACTGCGAGCATTTGTAGTCATCGCTTTCCATCTACATTTCCTGGTATGTGTTTCAACATTAGTGATTTGGGGGTGTCTTTTCTCTTTGGGTACATTCATATCTTTTTGTTCCACCTTCACTGCTTTTTCTTCTGCCTGCCTCAGTTCTATTTTCAGGAACATCACAGTGCTGTAATGGAGCAAAAGAATTCTGTAGGGGCAACACTTGTGAGGGCTGATGTTTCTGTGTCACATAACGAAGTCTGCCTGAGCCTACCGTGAACCATCTATTCTTAGGTGGTTTTATCCTTTGAGACAGTGGTAAGAATTTGGAATGATTTTGTGCAGTCCTAGAAGCTGCTTTATGTGCATCCAATTCCTGCTTTACTTTACTGAGCTCTTGTTTTAAACTAGCGAGCTGATGACAGATAGGACAAGCCTTAAGTCTCCAGATGATTGGCCTTGAAACTAAAGCACCACAATTATTACAGAGAATAAGAGTCATCCTCATTGGTTGAAATGGGTATGAACAGGTGATGGGGTTAACAGTCTGCAAGATTGTGTGTGTGTGACTGAGGAGTAAAGTTAATGAGTTTTGGCTTATCTATATATGACTGGAAAATCCTGGGGTGGGTGGGACTATAAGTCCCAGTGAGTCAGCCAAGTGCTGTATCAAAAAGAGTTCTCTAAAGTATGACCAGAAATGATATAGTCTGATCAAAGAATTTTCAGTTGATTTAACTTTCAAATTCCACTAGAATATAACTAGGACTGGCAGAATCTTTCCACAAAGTTAGAGTGCTATAGGACCAGAAGCAGTTAGAAAAGCCTATCTTTTATCAGAGCTAGGCAGGAAAGGAAATAGGGTAGATTTATGGGTATAGCTGATTAAATGATGATTTTTGATTATCCTGCCAATACGGTACTGCCAACAGTGAGAGAAGCTTGATGAACAAGTTTAAGGAAGAGAAAGTAAAATGGTATCCTCTGTGATATATAATGAGATTAGCAATCAATGGATATGTTAACAGAGGTCCTTTTTATCTAGAGCAGTAAGCCCGTGATGCTGAGCAGAAGACTGGGGATATACTATGATAATGAAGGGTTTACTTTTCAGAGACAGTTGTAATTAGGGTGGAGTTAATTTTGTGACAATAGTGCATTTAGGAAAGCTATATAGGAAGTGTCTTGGGGTGGGTGGGCTTAAACTTAAAACCTGTGGAATGTGTTTGCTGTAAAACCTCTCTCTAGAACTGTATTAAGCCACTTATCTACACAGCTGGCTGGGATAAGGGGAAGACAAGGTTAAGAAATGCACCAGAAATGTCCAAAACCACAGCTCTAAAAGGTAGGGATAGCCAGAAATAAAGCCATAACAAGTCTTATCTGTGTGAGTTTCCTTCAGGCAGGAGAAAAAACAAAGACCTCGTGGATGCCCAGCTCTCTCAACAGAAGCTTTAGCCACCCCTAAGCTTTTAAATTGTCTGCAGAAAAACCAGGTGGGGGTGGGGAGGGGGGAGAGCTCAGCACACTTTAAGTAAAAGAAAAAGATCTAATACTTTCTGGCAGTTTTGAAATCTGAAATCTAGTTCTCAGATTAACAGATATCAATAAACCAGTAAGAAACACAACAATCAGATCACAACAGTCAGATCACAATATTTGTAGAGAGAGTTGCAAACTCAGAGAACACTCGTCTAAATAACATTATATGTGTGTGTGAGTGGTGGGGGGGGGGGGGGGGGGGTGAGACAATAGAAAAAAAAAAGCCATAACTTCTTAAGTTGACTAACCAACTTGGCTTACTAGGGCCCTCATTTCCCCCCTCTACATTGGTTAAAACAGTTGAGTAACCTGTATGCAATCTCCAAGTGCTTTCAGATGGCAGTTAATTTGGTGCTAGAGAAAAATGTTAAGTAATGTCAACTGTCACCTCTACAGAGAGGTATAAGCATTTCATCTCCTTTTCATCAGCCTAGTTTCTAATTAAGCATTTAAGAAAACTTTTTATGCATATATTATTATGGTGAATGGATAAGAAAGAAAAATCAGTTTCCATGTGTGTTTTGAGACATTTTCTGGATGAAATTTTCTTAAACGATTGTAAGTAAAAAGCAAAATACAATCTCAGAGGAAAAGGAGAAAAACCACATATACTATCAGTTTCCTACCCTATTGAATTCTTTGAGCTGCCCTCCTAAATGATAAATATAAATGCGGTTTGACACATCTGTTGGTTCAGCTAGTACCATTCTTACTCATAGCTTACTTATTTGTGCTAATTTCTCACAGCTGTGAAACAGGTCTGTAAAAATGATAAATTCAGCCTGTGACACTAATAACCTAACATTTTTTTTTTTTTCACAGATTCTCAGAGGTCATTAATATGAACACTGGTGATAGAAATCATTCAAAATTCATTTGGAACGGGGCTGCAAGTAAGGATACGCAAATTAGTTTGTCTCTGATAAAAGATGTTTACAAGTGGAATTTAAGCAAAGAGAGGACATAATTGACAGCAGTTTTCCTGAAAATTTATCATGGGGCCTCAAGAACTGGTTTTCCAAAATCTAAATAAAGTTTGAAAAAAAAAAAAAAGTAGCTCATTAAGCTCCAAAATTAAATTACCTTTATAATATCTGGATTGGTTGTCATTCTGAGCAATTTGCATGCCTTGGCTAATCCAATACCATGGATTGAGGGAAGATAATCACAACCGGAGAGAATACACATGTAACGAAATTTTTCTTCTGTAAATACATCCCCAAGTTGTTTGCACATTCCAAATCGGGCTTGATCAATTTCCAGTCCATGTCCAAATTTGTCCATTTTTAAAATCACCTTCAAATAAAAAATAAAGTAAAATATATATGCAGTTAATCAAAAGGCCTGTTTTGGGCATCTTACTAGGCACTTAGAATAAGATGCTACACAGATATTTTGCAGCAACCAACAGTATACAACAAAGGCAGTTGTCAGTCTCACAGCAGTATCAGATAAATGCCAATAAGACAGAGGACTATTCATAAGGCAGAACACAACCTGTATCACATTCATAGCATATGTATACAGGCATGAAAGCCATGCCAGTGTTTTTTTCTTTTTGAAAAGAAAAATCAGTGGGAGAAGGCCGTACACCTGCTCTGGGGACTGAGCACTTGCCGGCTCACAGTCCCCTGGCTCAGTACAGTCTTGCTACTAATACTGTTCTACAGCTATACCCTTGTGCACTTGTTAGGATGCTTAAGTTGGGGTTTCTGCTTTGAGTGACACCTGCAACTTTAAGAAATCTAAATACAAATTTCTTGTTTAAAAAAAAAAAAAAAGTAACACTTCGGGGTTTTTTTTTTTTCCTGTCTAGCAGTTTCCCTCATTGGAATTCACACTTAGATCAGACCTGGCTTCTACTGGACTATTCAGCACCCTTATTTTTATGTTAATTTCCCAATGCAACCCAGCCATCGCAGCAAGAGTCTTCATATGATGGCCACAATCAGTTGCTCTCAAAAGACTTTGGCTAAATCTTATGTTATTCCTGGTTTGCCCCAAGATCTTTGATTTCTCTTGTAAGAGCTCCTTTCTCTTAAGGACTCTCAAGTTAACCTACAAGTGACACTTGACCCAGGACAAAGAATGATCGTCTCCTCTGCTGCCTGATCTGAAGGAGGCTGGGTGACAAGTTGGTTCAGTTACCGGCCCTTTTACGAAAGAAGAGCAACAGTGGAAAGAGCAGAGTCCTTGGCTAATCTCACCAGTAACACTTAATACAGTTGTTACCATGCATTTGCATGAAAAGTACACTAAGCATCATCTCATTTCACTACCATTTTAACTCTTGTTTTGTTAGCAAACACATCAAAAATTAATTCACAAAGTGTGTTTAAAAGAACAAAACAAATACGGAGGTTTTGGACAGCTCTCTCTAAGTTTATGGGCTGGCTTATGGGGTATCGGGTGGACCTATCTTTTGAAAAAGTGATACTGAGCTCCATGGCGACATGGCACAAAGGAACGTTGGAAGAAAAGATGTTCCTCAGTAAACTTTGTATTTTGGGGAAAAAATGTATTTTAAATTGTTGGACAATGGACAAAGGTCCTTCATATTGGTATTGGAGGAATAGGGTACATGAGCTCATGCTATGGGAAATGCAAGACGCCCGTAATACTCCCAAGAGGCGCCAACGATTCATGAAGATTTGGGGGGCATACCTACACAAGATATCACCACGAGCACGTAGCCATGTTTTGAACACTTTGGGTTAGTCTATATTCATGACAAGAGCATAATCAGAAACATGAGGCACAATTATAAAGGGGGACGGGGATAAGAGGGAGGGGAGAAGGGAAGTGACACAAATTGGTTGACAGAGGATGCCCACATGTAATAGATGTTTGCTTAACCATAGATTAGTTAAGATACTTCCCTAATTGGAATGTGACAATCATTTTGTAATGTCCATGGGAAGGGCTGAATTACTAGAGGTAATCCTGGAAAGGAAAAGAAGAGAAGACGCCATCGAGTCTATAAGAGTAAAAGGCTCGGTGGGAGAGACACAGGGGACGGGAGGGAGGGGGGAGGGGGGGGAGAAAAGTTAAAAAATTTGATGATAGATGTTATGGTTGCTGTGTATGATGGAAATAATTTCTTGTTTGGGACATTATGGAGAATGGCCTTGGTTACGATGATAATGATAATATGTGTCATTAACAAACAATGTTGAAACCCAAAATATTGATGATGCAGTTAAGATGTATGTATACAACCGTGACATGTTATTATGCTCACAAAGTGTTTGACTTTATCGCTTATGTTTACAATGTTTATCATCAATAAAAACCGTTGAAACATAAGAACAAAACAAAACCCTCAATTAAAATAGTCCTCGAAGCTTACACCAGTCCTTACACACTGACTGAGTTTGCCCTAAAGACATTCAAGTCCACCTGGGGAAAATGCAGCAATTAGGCCCAGAGGCAAGGCAACCCAAATTTAATCTACTGGACAGGTTTACCAAGACATCTACTTTCATCATCTCCTATTTGAAAAACTTAATTCTGATGTTCGCAAAGTCTCCTTTTTGTTATCAAAATGTTTTAATTTGTTAGCTCTGCATTGGGTCTCACCAGTAGTTTTGGAATATGGTCTTAAGTGCACATGTTGGTAACTGTGTGACCCATGATTTTTTTTCTGCTATCACGGTGTCCCCAAAGACCATCATGGAACAGCTTGTGGCAGGGGGTTCACGCTGAAGCAACTCAGGAACCCAGCTGGTGGGCAGGAAGTTACAAGGCTAGGAGCAGTGTTTCTGGAAATCTCAATTAGCTAATGGTTTAAAAGTCTCATGGGTGCTAGGGTAATGAGGAAGTAGCACATAATGAGAGATACTGTCACTAGATGTCACACAATTCTACTATCAAATCCATTTGCTTAAGCTTAAAATTCTAAGCTTTAATTATTCGTATTTATTAGGGATTTATTTACTGCCTTTTTGAAGAAATTCACCCAATATAGTGTATAGTAAGAATAAGTCAAAGGCAATAGATTATAATTACAGTAGTAAAAATATTCAAACAATTAATAGTATGGCATAGTATGCTACACAATGTCAACACAATATGAAATAAAACATCTTAGTAGACAGCATTTATTTATTGCATTTGTATCCCACATTACCCCACCTATTTGCAGGTTCAATGTGGCTTACATAGTTTTGTTAACATAGTCATTGCGGGTTCAATGTGGCTTACATATTTTGTTAGCAAAGTCATTGCAGGGTGACAGGTACATTTAATATTGTGTCAAGGTTAGGCAAGGGTAGAAGGAAGAAGAAAGGGGTGATTAGGCAGTTATAGTGGTGAGTTACAGCATAGACTAAGTGGGGATGGAACATTTTCTAACTCCTGTTACTCTATCTTACCTGTGTATAAAATAGATTAACAGGAGTTGGAAAATAAGGGACCTAAATTATAGAATGTTGCAAGTGAATATA
Source organism: Microcaecilia unicolor (assembly GCF_901765095.1). Taxonomy (NCBI): domain Eukaryota; kingdom Metazoa; phylum Chordata; class Amphibia; order Gymnophiona; family Siphonopidae; genus Microcaecilia; species Microcaecilia unicolor. Next base: position 142,024,576 of record NC_044033.1, read on the forward strand.
ACCTACACTAGGGTAGGCAAGTCGAGAGAGAGCGTTGTTTCCCTGTTTACTTGAATGCAACACACCTTAAGGCTTTCATGGGCTGCTGTTTGGTCATCCCTCCCAATTCAAACGAAATATTTGATTTGTTTGAGTGCTTTTAGCTGTCTGGCTCCTTTCCTTTGAGTAACTAGCTCTTCATATTAGCCTTTGAATCTTGACAAAGTGCAGGCCTACAAGGGGAGTATTCCTAACAATCATTTCCAGATTGTTAGAATTGATTTTCCCCTGGATGCTAGGGTGGGGCCTGCTCTTTGATTTCCTTTCCTGTTGTATACCACCATAAGTTCATGTACAGATTGATTCTCTATTTGCTCCCCTTCCTTTATGTAGTTAGTTTGTTCAAAATCTATGCATCATATCAATTGTTTCTCTGATCTCACATGGTTTTGTACACCACCACATCCCTAGGAGGCATATTTTCAAAGCACTTAGCCTTCCAAAGTTCCATAGGTTTCTATGGAACTTTGGAAGGCTAAGTGCTTTGAAAATATGCCTCTAGGTAACCCACAGAAAAAAAGTCTGGCCCAAGAACAGAACCTAGGTCTTCTGCAACATGGCACACCACACTACAAACTTTACACAAATCATAATACAGAAAAAAATTAAAACATAAGAATGCCACTGAGTTGACATCCTCTACTATTAAAACGGTAGGGAAGAGAGAAAGATTAAGCAATGAGGTTTATCACATAGAAACTAACGCATATGAAAGTTTAAAAGTGTACAGGAAAATATTTTAATTAGCTACGAAAAGCTTTACTCTCTCAAACTGAAATGGATTTGAAAGGGCTCCTCTAAATGCAAGTCCTAAACCATTTTTGACAGTTTACTAGAATGCTGCATCCCCACATCATGAACTCACTGAAGCTCGAGACTTTTAGTTACATACCTTTTTACATCCAAATGCTAAAAGGTCAGAGTCCTCCGTTATTACGGCCTGTGCAATGCCAACCTTGTTAAGGTAAGCTAGCTGAGAATCTGCCTCATACGGAGCAACAATACAGTCAATCCCCTGGGCTCGTGCAAACTATATGAAAAATAAAACAGTTTTTAATGTATGAATAACTTGTATCCATGCATATAATGTCTATATATTTCGTGTAGCATTTGTTCTTACCACATCTAAGTACAAATCCTGCTTGACTCTGACTCTAATATAAGTTGATGAAACATTAAGTTGGACATTAGCAACTACTCAAACAAAAACATCAAGAGAAAAATTTCTGGCATAGACTATATTCAATCCGGCCAATACTCAGCACTACTTAACCGGCCAGGAACAGCTCCAGGCCGGTTAAATAGCATTTAGCCGGCTAACCACTAATATCTGGATATCCGGTTATCTCTGCTGAATATTTGCACTTAGTGCGATATAGCCGGCTACCTGCTAATATTCAAGCGTTGGCCAGCTAAGTTTAGTGGACAAATCAGGCTGCCTAAATAGCAGTCCTATCTGTGGCCGCTATAAACTTAACCAGCCAACACTTCACTTAACTGGTTAAGTTTCAGCAGACCAAAAGAATCCCCGAATATTCAGTGATGGTCACCGGAAACAGCCCGGCATTGAATATCCAGGGTCAGCGCCAATCGTGGCACGTATTCAGATCACTGGAGGCAGCCTGCATATTTGGCCCAAAGTCTCTACAGAATAAAAACATGCTAGTAATTTCTCTCTAGTATGAGTGACCAGCTGATTTCTGTGCCTTTAGAAAATGGACGTTTAAACTTTAACGTTATCCAACTTATTTAAAATGTGCAAAGATACATCCCACTGTATTCTCAAACTATTAGATGTGTAGTTTTACCAGCAAATTTCAAAATAAACTATTCGTCCGCAAGTGCAACTCTCATCTCACTACTGTTAAATTAACTTTGAAAAAACAAAAACAGTTATCAAGCACCCTAGGAACCAGCAGTCTTAATGTCCAACCAAGAAAAGCTGACCAGCTAGTTTTAAACAGCGACCAGCACACTGGCTTCAAATGCCAACATTGGGATCACTGCATGTATACATCTTGTGCTCAAGTATTGCCACATTCTGTGACATGATCTTATTTATTTATTTATTGCATTTGTACCCCACATTATCCCACCTTTTTGCAGGCTCAATGTGGCTTACAGAGTGAGGTTATGTTAAAATCATCTGGTCTGCTGATATCTAGACATCTGTCTTTCTCTTTAATCTCCCTGCATCTCAGTTCACCTGGAAATGAACTAACATGACTGCCAGCTATAAGAGTGAGTCCACACACCAAAATTAGTAAATCAAAAATTCTACAGTAGAAATATCTATCCGGATACCTTTTGGATGGATGGAAATACAACATTTTGCATTTAATATGATTTCTGTTCATAAAAATAGGATATTGCTTACTTCCATCTTTATATAACAAACTAAAGCTCAGCAACTCTTAAAGAAACACACCATAGTCTGGAAGGGCATAAAACTCATCAAGGTTTTAGTAAACCAGCCTTTAAAAAGATTCATATTACACTCTGTGGTGTTTTTTTGTTGTTGTTTGAAATGTGAGCTCCCTCAGGTGCAAAATTAAGATTCCAGAGAGGTAAATAACTTGCTTTAATAACATCATGAGCCATGGCAGATGTTATGTTGATAGAGCGGGCAAAGCATTCTCTGGCTTCTGTCACTTTCCCCTCACGAAGCAGCTGTTTCCCCTTCTGCAAATTTGCTTGCCGTCTCCTGCAAAGTATTTAAAAAAACAAAAAGGAAACTTAAACCACATCCCTTTGCATTTCTAGCTTGTATGTAATCCAGGTGTATTGCCTTCTGTAATGCAGTTGAATATAGCCATTTACATAACCTTTATAAAATGGTAATCTGAAAAACAGAGTTTTACTGAATTAGAAAATAACCAGAAAATTAAATAAATTCTAAGGGGGATGTTTACTAAGCTATGCTAAGCAGCTAGTGTGGGACTTACTGCATGGTATCCATTAGTGCGGACTCATGCCATTGGCTACTGCATGCTTAAATCAATTAGCAAGTTAAAAATGCATGCTTGCTGCTTAAGGTGGGTCGGAAAAGAGGTAGTGACAGGGTGTGGCCAGCAAAGACAGCTAGCATGTGGGTTGGTGTCATGCGCTAGCTGTCACAACTGCCGAGAAAATTAAATTTATGCTTTTGGATAATAACCGTGATTCATTATTGATAACATTATTGTTGAACGAGTTTCATATACCCTCTCCCCTTGTATTAAGATACTAGGAATTTCTTTGGCTCAATCTTTGTCATTACAACCACAGGTTAACTTCCTTGGTTAGAAGTTCTTTTTTCCTTATGAAGAATCTAAGAAAAATTCTTTGAATTAAAACAGTCAGGTTACTTGTTCAGGCTCTACTTTTGTCAAAATTAGATAACTGTAACTTGATCTTTTTAGGAACATCTAAGTTCAACCTTTTACGTTTACAGATGATACAGAATACTGCAGTAAGACTAATTTACTCTCTACATAAATATGATAGAATATCTCAATTTTATGTCAGTCTTCACTGGCTCCCTATCAAAATCAGGAGTCTGTTTAAATTTTCCTGTTTACTGTTCCATGTTCTTCATGGGGACTGCCCTGAACATTTGCAGTTCCATTTTGAATTTTCAAGCTCTTCTAGAAGAGCACTGAATTATTTTCCTTTTGTTCCTCCCTCCGCTAAAGCTGTAAAGAGCTTGAAGATCTGTGATATGTCTTTGCTTATCAAGCCCTAAAATTTGGTGTCTGTATGTTCCTTGTTTTCAGCTTAACTCAGAGTACATGCATTTGACAAAGATGCTTACAACAGCTTTTTTAAAGAACTTCTTGACTATTTCTGTAAACTTTTCTGTTTTTCATTTGACCTTTTTTCTTTTATGATGTAAAGATTAGACTATTTTCTGTAAACTGTTTTGAACCAATTTTGGTGTTAGTGGTATATAAATTGTAAAACTGTAACTGTAGTGCAACTGCACTTACCAACATCCCAAGATGACTCATTCTTCCGTATGAGGACAATTACTCCTTATATGAAAAGCATGACACAGTGGCAGTATCACAAGACCCACTAGGGGTCATTAACATTTTGAAATCTGGAACCAGACCAGGTGGGAATAGAGGTAGACTGTACCTGTACCATTCCACTAGACTCCAAGTAAATCCCCCAGGTAGAGGCCAACTGAAACCAGGATCTTCATTTTTGACCGAAACCAAATCTGTGATTGAAATTGGCCGGTTGCGGCCAAAACAGAAGCTGAAAACGAAACTGGCCCTGAGCTCCAAAACAGCCCCCACTCTCTCCTCCTGACCAAAAACATGCCTCCCAGAGGCAGTCCCCCTTCTTGGGCCTACCATGTTGTTGATGGCTAGTGGGGGCAGGAGCTCCTGCTCAAAATGGCTTCAGGTACAGCTAGTCACTCCTGCTTGTGCCAGTTCCAATCTCAAAATGGCTGCCGCAAGGCTGCCACTGGAAGTCTCAGAAGTCATTTTGAGATGGAGTCGGCCGTGGGCAGGAACAAGTGGGGATCACTCCTAACCCCATAGCCACCAACAAAAGAAAAGGCCCAGGAGCCATTGGCAGGAGGGTCGAGGGAAAGGGGGTGGGAATGAGACTGTGCAGCATAATTTCATTTTTAGCCTAAAATCGAAACAAGCTGAAAATGAAATTTGTCTGGCCTCTCTCTCCTGGTGAGTGCTGAGGGAGGGTTATGCCACTGCAGGCATTGATGTAGCTGCTAGATTGTGCCACGGTCTGTGTGACATGCCTTGGCAGATAGCACAGATGCATGTAGGCTATCTGCTGATGCATTTAACACTATGTCCATGTGGAAGGCGTTGGTTCCTTGTGCTAAATGCAAGGCCAATAATTGGCATACTCACGGAAGTGCACTAGGCGCTATAAGGCAGTGCCTAAATGCTATAGAATGTAAATGCAGAGGGCTTATGCATGTGTAAAGCATGAGCATGTCTTCAATTGACATGCATAACTTATAGGATACTAGTAAAACAGGCCAGTTTCTGACACAAATGAAACGGGCGCTAGCAAGGTTTTCCTCGGAGTGTGTATGTTTGAGAGAGAGAGAGAGAGAGAGAGAGAGAGAGAGAGAGAGAGAGAGAGAGAGAGAGAGAGAGAGAGTGTGTGTGTGTGAGAGAGAGATGGAGTTTGTGTGTGAGAGAATGAGTGAGAGAGACAGAGTGTGTGTGTTTGTGTCAGAGAGAGAGTGTGTGAGAGAGAGTGTATGTGTGTGTGAGAGTGTATGTGTGAGAGAGAGTGTGTGGGGGGGGGGGGGCTCCGAGTTCCATGACCCCCTCCTTCCCTCCCTTCCTCCGAGTTCCAGGCCCCCCTTCCGTCCGAGGTGCAGGCCCCCCCTCTCCTCTCTCTCCTCCCCTCCGAGTTCTTGGCCCCCTCCTCCCTCCGAGTTCCATGCCCCCTTCCGTCTCCTCCCCAGCGTGTTCCATGCCCCCCCCCTTCCTCGGAGTGTGTATGTTTGAGAGAAAGTGTGTGGGTGAGAGATGGAGTGTGTATGTGAGAGAGAATGAGTGAGAGAGAGAGAGAGAGAGAGAGAGAGAGTGAGTGTGTGTGTCAGAGAGAGAGAGAGAGAGAGAGAGTGTATGAGAGACAGAGTGTGTGTGTGAGTCTTTGTGAGTGTATGTGAGAAACAGAGAGTGTGTGTGTGTGTGTGTGTGTGAGAGAGAAAGTGAAGCCGTCAAGCCTTGAAGCATTCTTGCGCTCTGTAAGGCTTCATCTCCTCAATTGACGACACGTAGTTCCGGAATGTTGCAGGAATGCTTCAAGGCTTGAAGGCTTCACTTTCTCAGCTTCAGAATGTTGGAGGTGCGTTTTATTATATAGGATTATTAGTTACTAGTAAATAAGGCCCATTTCTGACACAAATGAAGCGGGCGCTAGCAAGGCTTTCCTCGGAGTGTGTATGTTTGAGAGAGAGTGTGTGTGAGAGTGACTCTGTGAGAGAGAGAGAGTGAATGTGTGAGTGTGTGTGTGACAGAGAGAGTGAGACTGGGTGCGAGTGTGTCTGTGAGAGAGAGTGTGTGCCAGGGGCCCCCCCTCCCAGTGTCCCCCCCTCCCTCCCTCTGAGTTTCTGGGTCCCCCCCCCCCCCCAAGTTTCAGGGTCCCTCCCTCCCTCCAAGGTCTCCCTCCCTCCCTCCGAATTTCAGGCCCCCCCCCCACCTCCCTCCGAGTTTCAGGGGCCCCCCTACCTCCCAGTTCCAGGATCGTCGTCCCTCCCTTCCTCTCCTCGTACATGCTCCCGTTGCATGCTGGTGGGTCGTGTGCTCTGGTTAGCGGGAAAGGCCGGCGTGCAGAATCTCAACCTGTCCCGGACGGGAATGAAAAGAAGAGAACTCGGCAGTCGCTAAAGGCCGGAGCCTAGCAGCCTTCGGCTATTTGTTAAAGTAAAAATGGCCGTGGTGGGGCACCGCTGAGGTGGCCGAGCCCGTGCTGTGTTCCAGCGCCATGGAGTGCTCGCATCTCGGCTCCAGCGTCTCTATCATGCCCGACTCTGCCACATTCCCCAGCGGCTAGCCTTCCTCGTGGTGCTGCAGTGGTGAGTGTGCCCCTTCCTCACCGGCTCCTGGCAGGCTACGTGAAGCTCAGGGAAGTCACCAGCTGCGGAGTACCTTGCTGGGTTTCCCGACAACCACTTCCTTCTCTCACAACAACTTTACGCAGAGATGCAGTTCTGTAGCCAGGGAGTCAGTTTTCTTTGTGGGACCGAGGAAATAGGCACTGGTAGACGCAGAACCTCCGTACGCCATATTCTCGCGGCTGCGGCTCCTGATCGCCGCGGCCTGGCTGCTGCCGCCTGCCCTGCTCTTTCCCATCGCCATCCCCGGCAGCGCTGTGATCCGTGTCTACTTCTCCCTACTCGCTGCTGCTGACGGCGGTCATCTTCTTCCCTTGCTCGTCTACCGTCACCGTGACCAATGGGCGCCTTTTTTTGCGGTGACGTCAGCCTGTGTTACGGAGCCTAGCAGACCAACTCCGAAGAAGTCACAAACACAGGCAGCAAGACCAATAGAACGTTGGAGGTGAGAATTATTATATAGGATGATCATCACTTGGCACACCCATTTACACCTGCCACTAACATGCCGTAAAATGGTTGCTCCTAAACTTAAGCGTGCCCATGCCAATTTATATCATTATGGAATTGGCTCATATGGAGGTGCCAATTTGCTAAACTTCCTCAATGTGCAATAAATACAAAAACCTACTGCACTTTAGTAAAAAAGCCCCTAAGAAGTTTTGACAGGAACAAATACTTTGCACCCCTACCTATAACGTGAAAAACTTGGAAAACTGCCAGAATAATTTTTGCAAACTTTACACCACGCTTCAATCTTTTAATTTTGTGCTCAAGTAGGACTTACTCTCGTCGAGCCTTTTCCACCTCATTTTTGGAAGGTAGAGTACATCCATCAAAGACTAGTATTGGTTTGATCCCAAATGATATCAGCATATCAACCAATTTCATGCAAAAAGCAACATATCTGAAAAACAAAGAACATTTTTAAGCAAGGGAAGTTCTTAATATCACACTGTCACCTAGTTACTGTTTGAAATGAAACAAAAATGTAAAAGGATAGGTGCCCTTAAACTTCTAGGCCCTTTCTGTCAAACTGACACAACTGTGAGTTCAAAGTTCTTTCCTTACCTGTTGATTATATTCATTACTGTACAACTCTAAGATGGTCAGGTCTCAAAGATTTTCTTATCACTGCACTAATTTTGCACCAGGGCACCATTTAAAAGCTATACTGCCTTATAACAATTTGCCTAAGATGAAATTTAGTGGTTTATTCCATTTTAAATCATGTTAGAATTCACCTGTTATTACTGTGTTGCCCAGTTTGTTAGTCTCCCTAATTTTTGATAACATTTCTACATCTGTTCATCCTGGCTAGGTGGTCAGTAGTACACTCCTATCACTATCCTTTTCCCCTTTACACATGGGATTTCAATCCATAGGGATTCCAAGCTGTGTTTTGTGTCTTTCAGAATTTTTACTCTATTTGATTGAAGGCCCCCCTTAACATACAATGCTACCCCTGCACCAATTCGATCCACCCTATCACTACAATATAATTTGTACCCTGATATGACAGTATCCCACTGGTTAACCTCCTTCCACCAGGTCTCAGAGATGCCCATAATATCTAATTTTTCATTTAGTGCAATATATTCTAGCTCACCCATCTTATTTCTTAGGCTTCTGGCAATGCATATAAACATTTCAAATTATGTTTGTTGCTAATATTTATATCTTGCTCAGCAGTTCACAGTGATAACTTGCCATCTTTGAAATTCTGTCTGCTTTTTATTTAGACACCTGGTCTACTATGGTCTCTATTGTAACCTCGCTATTGGGATTCCCTATCTTCCCTGTTTTGGAGATATCTTTGAAAGATAACTTGTTCCAAACCATGCACTTTTGAATGACTGTCAGCCTTCCCCCAGTTTCTAGTTTAAAAGCAGCTCTATGTCCTTTTTAAATGCCAATGCCAGCAGCCTGGCCCCAACCTGGTTAAGGTGGAGCCCATCATTCCGGAATAGGCTCCTCCTTCCCCAGAATGTTGCCCAGGTCCTAACAAATCTAAACCCTGATTTCTTAGGATAAACGCTTACTGATTTTGGAATGAAGGATTAGACTAATGGTTAATGCAGTAGGCTGAGAATCCGAAGAACTGAGTTAGATTCCCACTGCAGCTCTTAAGACCCTAGGCAAGTCACTTAACCATCCACTTTTCTAGGTCCACCCCCCCCCCCCCCAAAATAAAAAAAAACTTAGGACGTCAGCCCAATGAGGACAGAGAAAGAACCTGCACATAATACATACGCAAAACTGCTGTTGTTGTTGAAAGATGGTATTGTATATCAAAATCCATGACCCCCTCTTTCATATCTGTACAGCAACAAAGTTCCATGAAAGCCTTTAAAAGCCACTTTTCAGAAATGGAAGTAAATAAATAAATAAATAAATAAATAAACTAACTAGAAATTAAAGTCTATTGTTATTTGTTTAGCTGGATAGCTGAATTATATAAAAAAAATACAAATTTGTACTTTTCACTCATCTAAAACTAGTACCTGTGCTAAACAAAGTAAAAACACAAAACATAACTTACTGATCAGTATGTTCCCCTTTAGCTAGCTTCTCTGCACAAGCAAAGGCACCCTTGTGAAGCCAGCAGTAAGTATCCACAGCTACTGTTTGCCCTTTAAATTTCTTCACGTGAATGGGCTCAGATGCCTCTTTGATGAACTGCAGTAAACCTTGTATTCCCATAGCTTTATTTCATGGGCTTCAAGCTAGGAAAATAACACAAAAACAAAAGGGAGAACCCATTACACATGGCCTACATATTCTCCTATCTTCATATACATATGCTATTTTGTGCCCAAGAGGATCTTTATTCTTGCCGTCATCTACTATGTCATGCATGTTATGGTAGCAAACAAAAGTGGGGGAGGAACTCTGTTTTGGATTGCAACAGGTTCAGCTTATTCCTAAGGCAGACTACATGGTCATTTAAGTGGGCAGTTTCCTTAGGAAGGAGGCAAAGACCAGCTGTAGATATAGCAAAACAATACAGTTGGTCCTGACAAACATACAAACTCACAGGAATGTAGCAATTTTCCAAAAAGTCCAATTAGCCGAATAAACAGCTTTGGGAAATTGTTTCATATGTATGTACATAGTGAGAGCAAAGTTTAATGTCTACAAGTATGATGTCTATAATTGAGTTTAATTTGCACCCTTTGAGATTTTGATAAGGGCCTGAAAGACTACTGAGCAAGGAGGCACAAGGCTAAAGATTCACCCTGGTTGCCAAAACCAAGCACTACCTTGAAATAGGAGTACCAAAGAAAGGACTCTGGTCTGCATCTTCAAGCCTAGGGTAAGGCTGATGTCAGCCTGTGCCTCACTTGACACTTGGCTTTTTGGTTAATTCCTGTGCCCATATTGGGCAGGTTTTTCACTGATGCCGGCGTTCTTCACCCTTCACTCAGTGTCCAGTATCAGAATCCCTCGCTGCTGACGAGGACAACACGGAATCCAAGTGCCTCCTTGGTGTAAGATCCGAGAATGTTCAGCCCACAGGTCCGGTACTGGCGCTCAATGTTTAAGCAGTGTCTGGTACAGCTCCGGAAGTCATGGGGACCAATGCTCTTGATGCCAATGAATCGGAATTCTAGGTGCTAAAAGGTCTCTCACGCATCACCTCTCTAGACTTCAGGGTTCTCTTCTGCATTTGGGCACAAGAGGACACTTCAAAGACCCATGATTGTGCCCCAAACACTTTAGGAACATCATGTGGTCAGTCACAGAAATGGTCCCAGAACAAGTTTCCAAGTTTATTCAGAATTTCCTATCCCGTCCTCTGGGAAAGCCATCAGGGTGGCTTACAATCTAACAATGTTAAAACAGAGGGGAAAAGAACAAAAAGAAAAAAAAAAGACAGAAGAAGGCAGGAAAAGGAGGGAGGAACTACAATGTTACAATAGAAAAGGAGGTGGGTAAAACAAAAGGGAAGAGGGGGAGCACTTCTTAAACCCACTGGCAGGCTTTGTGGGGAAAATGGCTGCAGCAAAATCAAACAGCTCAGTGGTGAAGAGAGGCAAAACAAAAAGTTCTCTCTCAAGGAAAAATCAGGAGAACCCAACAGGGCACCAAAGACCAAAATGGCCGTGGGTTGCAGAAAATGAAAGAAAAAGTGCTGGGGAAAAAAAAACACACTAGTCAAAAAAAGAGGGGGGAGAGAGAAAGATGGAGAGAAAATAACAAAATTCCCCTTACCACAATGAAGGAAGACACAAAACAGTTCAAAATTAACTAAAACAGAGTCACGTTGTGCCATGATAAGAGAAAGTCTTGTCAGCTCTGTGGAGGGGAAGTAAAAAAAAAAAAAAAAAAAGAGACTGACGGTCCCACATGACTCAGACTAGGGGGAAGGCATTCGTGCATATGTGGTGCAGGCTTACCAAAGGTTTCTCAAAGGTATATAAATACTAGCTAGCGTATGCATCAGGGCTCTGTCGGGGATATCACCTAAGTCTGGTTTGTTTTCAGAGAAGCAGGGGATGATCCTAAGTCTAGTTTTACCCCACACAGAGTCAGCAGCCAATATTCAGCAGTATTAACCAGTTAGTGCCGCTGAACATGTCCACTAACTGGCCATCCCCTAACTGGATAGATTAGAGGTAAACTGGGGTGGTTAGGGCAGATTAGAAGTGATTTTCAGTCTGCTAAGTAACCGCATAGTTTTAGGACAATAAAAAACATTCTACCTTTATGCGCCGACTTAATCAGGCATTGATCTGAATATTGGCTATTACCCAGTTAACTTCTGGGTTGGCGGAGACATCCCGAAATTCAATGCCGGGAGTCACGCATGCCCTGACATTATTGGGCCCTACATCTTTTCAAATGGTTGTCCAGGATTTCATGTAGTCCTGTCTGAACTACTGAAATAGTCTGTAGACTGTTTCTTGTAAGGCTAGTTTTAAGCATGTGTGGCCAGAGTTGTATGGGGTTGCATCTACAATGCCACTATTTCAAAAGTTACACTGGCTACCTACTGATCAGATAACCAAATTTAAAGATCTTAGCTTCAGTTTTCCGAGCTCTCAGGGAAGGGGTCTTACCTATTTAAGGACATACAAGGGAGGCATACCCCTGTATGACAGATTCCCTGGCTCAAAGGTTTTATGGGCTGCTTACCTCCAAGCTGACACAGCTAGTAAATACATGGGCACAATGTTTTTTTTAAGTAGGGCCCATATTTATGGTACCAACTACCTGAAGAACTTAGGCAAGAGCAGAATTATAAGTTTCCACAAAAAAAGAAACACTTAACTCTTCCCATATTTGGTGTCTTAGGGCTGCAGGTTGTGTAGAGCAGCGTTTCTCATCCCAGTCCTTAGAAGACGTCTAGCTGATTGGGTTTTCAGGATATATCTAATGAATATGCATGACACAGATTTGCATACAAGGGAGGCGGTCCATGCAAATCTCTCTCATTCATTATTTATTGTGGATATGCAGAAAAACTAACTAGCTGGGTGTTTTGAGGGCTAAGAATCCCTGGCTTAGACCTACAATGACTGTTTTGGGCTAACAATTAAAAAAGCTTAGTTAACCCTCCACTGCCTTAAGTACAAACTTAGATGGTAAGCCCTCCTGTGAGAAGGAAATACATTACAATAGAAGCTCAAGGCAAGTTACATTCAGGTATGCTAGGTGTGAGCTAGATCTGAACTACTCTACCATAGCTAAAATAAAGTACAAGGTCTACGCATGTGCAGTCTTTCCCGTGCACAGCAGTCTCCTTAGTTAGTTCCATAACCTAGCTTTCAGGGAGCTAGGACAAAATGTATGCGTGATTATTCCTCGTCTATGGAAAACACTTTTTACAGTGGAAAAACAATGCTTCTCTCCCCCACCCCACTGTGAATCGACAAGCAGGACTGATTCAGGCACACAAGTAGGTGACTTCCAAGCTCTGAGCTACTCAAGTTTGTCCATTGTCCAGAAGAAGCTCGATCATAAAGAAAGAAGTGAGGGTTGCCAATGTTACAAAGACAAACTTGGCCAAATATACCATCTCTGATACTGGACCGGACCAAACAGTAGTGTTAAGTGAAAGTATGAAGCAAGAATCAAGTAGCTGCTTTGTATACAGTGAAGCAGATTTCATGAGTGCTAAGGAAGCTGCAGTGTCTCCAATTTGGTGAGGTATGACTTTACTAGTTAGAGTACCAGTTTGTATATAGGGGAACTGGATGCAAGATGCTAGCCAAAATAGCTAAGTTACTACCTGTAGCAAGTGTTCTCAGAGGACAGCAGGCATATATTCTCACATGTGGGTGATGTCAGGGGTAGACCAACAGTGACCTGGGCCCAGGTCAATAAGGGTCATGGGCCTCCAATCACCTACCAAAACTGATAAAATTAGACAGAAGGCCCCTACTGCTGTGAGCCCTCGTGCACTGCATTGTTGTTCCGATGGTCAGCTTGCCCCTGGATGACGTTATACATGGAGCCAGGTATGGACACTACCAAGCACACTGGGGAGGTGGGAGGGATGTGAGAATATATGCCTGCTGTCCTCAGAGAACACTTATAACAGGTATGTAAATTAGTTTTCTCCAATAACAAGCAGGTATATTCTCACATGTGGGACTCACTAGCTACCAGGCTCACAACTTCAACGAATTTCTAGCTACTAAATAGGTAGTGAGCCTGATGGAGAAAAGGGGCTGGAGGGTGGAGTTGACAAGTAAAAAAAAGATTCTGTACGACTGCTTGTCCAAACCAGCTATCTCGCTTTGAATTTCGTTTTAATTTGAAATTGGATGCCCAAGATTCCATTAGAGAGGTACCTAATCTGATGATGTGAGCAATTTCATTTATTTCTTTAGTAAATGGAATATAGATGGTAACATCGTCTGCATAAATGAATGTTGGGAGACCATTTTTCTCCAGTAAATTGCCTAATGGAATCAACATGATGTTAAACAGGATGGGGGACAATGGAGAGCCCTGGGGCACTCCACAAACAGGGGACTATGCTGATGAAATTTTTTCTTCACTCAACGTGTAATTGAACTCTGGAATTCGTTGCCAGAAAATGTGGTTAGCTTAGCAGAGTATAAAAAAGGTTTGGACGGCTTCCTAAAGGAAAAGTCCATAGACCATTATTAAATTGGACTTGGGGGGAAATCCACTATTTCTGGGATAAGCAAAATAAATGTTTTGTACTTTTTTGGGGATCTTCTACTGACCGGAAATGGCAATCGCCACTACGGCAAATGTAAGCCACATTGAGCCTGCAAACTGGTGGGAAAATGTGAGATACAAATGCTACAAATAATGAATAAATAAATAAATAAATCTTACCAGGTATTTGTGACCTGGATTGGCCACTGTTGGAAACAGGATGCTGGGCTTGATGGACCTTTGGTCTGTCCCAGTATGGCAATACTTATGTACTTATGCTGCATTGAGCAGTGAAAGTGTTAAAAGATAAAAGACCAAGTTGCCGCCTTGCAAGTTTCTTTAATGGAGGCAGAGCTGAAATGGGCTACTGAAGCCACCATGGCTCTTACACTGCGAGCAGTGACATGGCTCTGGAGACTCAGCCCAGCCTGAGCATACGTGTAGGAGATACAGACTGCCAGCAAAGTAGAGACAGTACGCTTGGTGACGAGAATCCCTAGACTATTAGGGTCAGAGGACACAAAAAGCTGAGAGGACTTCCTATAAGGCTTTGTACAATGTAGATAGCATGCTAGAGCATGCATGCAGTCTAGGGTATGCAGCGCTGCTTCTTCAGGACTAGAGTGTGGCTAAGGGAAAGACAGGAAGCACAATGGACTGATTAAGGTGAAACTCCCATACCATCTTAGGGGAGGAATTTGTGATGTGTTCGAAGTACAACTCTTTTGTGGTAGAACCTGGTGTAAGGTGGGTCTGCCAAAAGGGCTTGAAACTCACCGAACTCTTCTGGAAGTAGTAAGAGCTATTAAAATCACTACCTTATGTGAGAAACTATAGAGAACAGGAATGAAGTGGTTCAAATGGAGGTCTTATGAGAGCTGTTAGGAAGACAATGAGATTCCACGCCACCAGAGGCGGTTTGATAGGAGGTTTTGTATGAAATAAGCCTTTCACGAACCTATCAAGGGATGAACAGAAAATAGTTTACTGACAATCCTAGAATGAACAGCACTAATGGCACCCAAGTGTACCCTGACTTAGTCCTGAGGCAAGAATCCAAAAGATGGATATTCCATAAGGGTGGGAAGAGAACACCTGGAGTATTCTTGCTGTACACCACTTTAAAAGAATAACATTTCTGTATTTCTGAGTGCATGATATCCTAGAGGCTAAAAGTATTCTAGAAACTGAATCAGTAAAGTTTAAAGAACGTGAATCTATGTCATCAGGAACTAGGCATGGCTAGAGAGAGGGTCTGGATGGAGGAGATAGCCATCGTTCTGAGTTATTATTAAGGTTGGAAAAGGATCTAACTAAAATGATTCTCTGGACAATAACTCTAGGAGGACAGGGAACCAAATTTGATGCGGCCAGATGGGAGCCATTAGAATTATGGTCCCCTGGTCCCAACTTAAGTTTTAGAAGAGTTTTTCCTGCGAGAGGTAGCAGGGGAAAGTGTACAGAAGGTCCATTCCCCATTGTATAAAGAAGGCATCCTGGGGTACACGATTGGGAGGATATATCCTGGAACAAAAGCGAAGAAGCTTGTTATTCTGAGGAAAAGATATAATCACTGAACTACAGGCATGCTGAGGGACCATCGTGAGGATGAAGGATTCTGCTTAATTTGTCTGCTACAGCATTTAGCTTGCCGGCTAGGTAAATGGTTCTCAGTGAGATGTTTCAAGAAGCTGCCAAAGTCCATATCTGTAGGGCTTATTGACAAGGGTGGTAAGTACCTACTCCCAGTTGTTTGTTCACATAATATACTGCAACTGGCTGTCTGTGCGAGAGAGTATGACCTCATTTAGAATGCAGTCTTCAAATGTCTTGAATGTTCCAGACTGTTTGCAGTTCTAGGAAGTTAACATGATGACATTTCTCCCTATGTGTGAAGACCATTGAGCTGAGCACCCCAGCCTACTATGGAAGCATCCGTGGTGAGGATCTTGTGATGTGGAGGGGGATGAAATGGAAGACCCAAGCAAGATTGTGGGATGCCATCCACCTCTGAAGAATGTGACGCAGCTGTGGAGTAATTCGAATAAGAGTTGAGAGAAATCCCGTTGCTTGGAACCAATAAGGGTCAACTGAGGAATTTGGAAGTAGAGTCCAGTCAATGGTGTTACATGGACTGTTGAAGCCATGTAACCAAGGAGGCGGAGCATCTGACAAGCAGATACTTGGATGAGATGACTATGTTGTATGCTCCTGGCTGAGGAAGGAAAGCTCAATTGAAGTAGTATCCAGAAGAGCCCTTATGAACTCCAAGGTCTGTACTGGTTGAAGATACGATTTGGGATAATTGATGACAAACTCGAGGCGTTCTAGGAGAGAACAGACGTGTGTGCTGGCTCCCAGGAGGCTGCCTTGATTAACCAGTTGTCCTAGTAGGGGAAGACATCTACGCCCTATTGCGAAGAGTTGCAGCTACTATCATCAATCAATCAGACACTTTATGGTGGTGGAGAGTTCCGCAGCGGAACTTTCTGTGTGCAGAGAGAATAGATATGTGAGCGTATGCCTCCTTGATACCTAGAGAACAAAGCCAATCGTTGAGTTGTATTGTGGGAAGCAGTGATCACAAGGAAACCATGCAAAATTTTCTTTTGAGTAGAAACTTGTTTAAGTCTCGCAGATTGAGAATTGGTTGTACTCCTTTCAGTCTTTTTTGGTATGAGAAAGAATTTGGAATAGCACACTCAACCCCTGCCTGACAGAGGAACTGATTCTACTGTATTCTGTTGGAGGACAGAGAGCTCCTCTTGAAGTATCATCATCTGGAGGGAGATGAAATTAGACTCTTATTGTATAGCGGGGAGCTTTTTTCCCCCAAATGCAGGGTGTAGCTGTGCTGTATGGTATGTAGCACCCACCAATTGGAGATTATGAGAGGCCACCTTTGATGAAAGAAGACAAGTCTTCCTCCCACTGGTTGTTCACTTGGCACAGACAACTGTACATGGGCAGAAGGGTGGAGGAGGGACATAGGGTGACCAGGTATACCCCCTAAAGGCGGTACCGCTCACCCACACACCCCATTGCTCTACTAAACTGGCAAACTCAGAATAGGAGCTGCTACTAGATGAGGCCAGGTGCTTGTGAGAGACCATCCATCCGCCTGCTGGCGATAGAGAATACTGACTGGCCAAGGAACATTCTGGCCCATAAGACACTTAGTTGAGCACTCTCTATTTCCACTTCAGTAGATGGTCACAACCCACAAATATCTGGATTCATCTGCTGCTGACACTAAGGAAAAGCTCATCAAAGGTCAACATCCAGGAAGACAGCCTGCAGAACCACCAGTGTCAACTTGGGTACCTGGTCCCAGATACATAGAGACCTCTGCGCCAGCAACTACTCGATGGAGGAGGAGCACTCCTTCCGGTGCCAATGCTTCTCAGGTACTAGATCTCTCGGTGCCCCAGGCACCATGCAAGGAGGATCGGTGCTTGTGCTTCTTGGCCTTTGCCTGATGACTAGAATCGACACTCCTTGGTGCCGACAAGGTTGTCGTCGAATTCTCCCATCTCCTTGGTGTCAGGTCCGATGCTGACCGGTCCCGGGGGCCCTGCATAGCAGTCGGCATCGAGGCATATGGAGACCTGCTCAATGTATATCCACTCCCAGTATCAGACATGTCTAGTAGCCATGGGGACCAATGCATCCGATGTCGGTTAAAGCGCCGTCGATGATTCAGAACTGGCTCCAAAAATTTTCTATTTTTAAACCTCTCTGGACTTGTGTGTTCTTTTTGCATATGCAAAGAAAACAGTTAGTAGAGTTACGGCCTTGTCCCAAATACTGGATACATCAGGAATGTGTGTCAGCCCCAGACATGGTCCAATTGCACTGACAGAGCACAGCAGTTAAAGCCACTGGGAACCTTGGATAACATGGAAGGCAATACCCTGAGGCTAAATCAAACAACTCTAGGGCGATTTAAGAAGGGGCAGATCAAGAAAAAAATGGAAGATAGCACTCGACAGATGCTCAGGCCTAAGAGGGCCTAGGGAATCTGAAAAAAAAAATGAAGGACACTTTAAAAAGAGAACAAAATAACTAAAAATATACAGGAGAGGTTTAATGAAATCCTGAATAGGGAAAAAGGTAATTGTAGTTAAAAAAAAAAAAAAGAGGGAAATTACCAAAACACACTTGAAAAAACTATGACACTGTGAGGAGCCAGAAAGAAAAGACCAATGGTCTTCTGTTCGCCAGGTGGCCTGAAGGCACATGCTCAGTGGGAGCACTGCTGCGAGCTCTTAAAGCAATATTACATTGGGCAGCATTTCTGCACCGGGCGCCATAGATGACATCACCCACATGTGAGAATCAACTGGCCTGCTTGTTCTCCGAGAAACATTTTTTTTTTTATAGTGCATAATGAAAATACTGTAAACATAAGCACAAATACCAAAGTGCAATATACCTCAAAAACATGCAAACAAAAAGACGTCAGAGGACATATCACAAGCAAGTGGATCTAATGCATAACATACTAAGTGCTAACTTAAGTAATCAACAGCCATAACTGCGAAAAAGTTATCCACAATTGACCCAAAACTGCATCCATGCCCAATGATCAATTTCTCCACGCTGTTCGAAACAGTGCTGTAAAAGAGGCTAACAGCATGCAAATTTAGGCACAATCATGCAGCAGTTGTTTTGACACGTCTAGGCTGTCAAAAACAAAAAAATCCAAACAAATCAAACAGGAGGGTCACCCCCACCCCCCAAGGGGCTGGAGGTCTGGTGGATCTCAAGCCCCCCTTAACCCCTCCAGACGAGTTTCCCTGGTGGCCCAGTGGGTAACCCTACATCCACCCCCACCCGCTCTGGTGGCCTAGTGCCCCCCAACCCCCCATACTTTTAGAAGGAATAGAGGAGGGGTTAAGGCGCTATTCCAACTGTATGATCAGAGTGCAATACGCTTAACCAAAGATTGTAACGGACTTATCCTAACTCTTCCTTTCCCTAAGTTCTCCTCTATTGTCTTTACCATACATGTATCTCACTCTACCATATTATCACCTTGATCTTAATCGCAACTTGTATTTGTTCATACCGAAATCAGTTAACGCCGATTACGGTACCATGTAAGCCACACTGAGCCTGCAAAAAGGTGGGAAAATGTGGGATACAAATGATAATAATAATAATAATCATACAGGCAGAATACCGCAGAGCTCACTCCACGTTTACCTATCATCATCGGCCTCCACTGGGACAAAACCGCATCCAGTGTTGATAAGGGGCTACTCTGTACCGAACAAAAAAGAGACAGGGACAAATAATGAAAATAACAAAACAAAAACATAACCAAATCCAAATCAGAAAGGCCGCCAACAAGGACCTAAAGAATATCACTTAAACACGCTTCAGAAGCTACTTGATGACAGGCAAAATATACACACAAAATACATATATAGGCAAAGGGGATAAATCATGACCCCAGTGTGCGAGAAAATAAAAAGTGAAAAAAAGAAGAAGCATTAAGACTACAACTTCTTATGAGTCACAAATGTAACCCAGCATACATTAAACCATAGTATCTAACCAGACTAACAGCATCTGTGCAGGGACGATGGCGGCATCTAAAACATCCTTGTGTGCAAACCACGCAATACATTAACATGACCATATGAAGCCAGACTACATCAAGCTATACAAAACGACCAAATGTAAAGCACACTGTAACAAAACTTACAGGCTCTCTGAATCCAGCGTCAGGGAACAAAATAAGAAAAAAAAAGGCGCTCGCGGGTTTAAAAAAAGTAGATGTCATCATGCCGTCGAGCGTAAGTGGGTGTGTCCACACGGCAATGAAAACCAAAGGGACTGAAGAAAAAACAGGAGGCGGCATGACGTCAAAACGTTGAAGTCACTTAGGTTAGCCTCTGTTTCCTCTTCCTCGCGCAGCCGTGATCTGGTACACTCAAAACAAAGAAAGCAAACCTATGAGCTGCTGCATCCTCGTTGTCGTTCTTTATTGTTGGTAGCATTTTTATTTAATCTCAGTTATATTTTCAAACATGGTCGCTTGTGCAGCATACGGATGTACAAAGCAGGGGCGTAGCCACGGGTGGGCCCAGGCCCACCCAGTTTTGTTTCAGGCCCACCCAGCAGTGGAGGCAGCGGAGCGGAAGGAGCAGGCTGAGCTCCGATCCCGCATCTGCCTCCCCAGCCCGCCACTCCCCCGCCGCCGCCCGCCGTACCTTTAAATATTACAGTTTTGCTGGAGTCGCGGGCAGCCGGCATTGAAGACATCGGCAGGCTTACGCCGGTTCCAGCAGCCTTCCCTTCCCTTCCCTCGTTGCTTGCAAGTCGGATGATGGCTCCGCCCTCGTAGAAACAGGAAATACGTCAGAAGAGGGCGGAGCCATCATCCGACTTGCAAGCAACGAGGGAAGGGAAGGGAAGGCTGCTGGAACCGGCGTAAGCCTGCCGATGTCTTCAATGCCGGCTGCCCGCGACTCCAGCAAAACTATAATATTTAAAGGTACGGACGGGGGGGGGGGGGGGCCCGAAAGGAAACAGGGCAGACAGGAGAGGAGGGTTGCTGCACATGGTGGAAGAAGGGGAGAGGAGGGTTGCTGGATGGAGGGAAGGGGAGAGGAGGGTTGCTGGACATGGTGGAAGAAGGGGAGAGGAGGGTTGCTGGATGGAGGGAAGGGGAGAGGAGGGTTGCTGGACATGGTGGAAGAAGGGGCGAGGAGAGGGCAGGGGAGAGGAGGGTTGCTGGATGAAGGGAAGGGGAGAGGAGGGTTGCTGGATATGGTGGAAGAAGGGGAGAGGAGGGTTGCTGGATGGAGGGAAGGGGAGAGGAGGGTTGCTGGACATGGTGGAAGAAGGGGAGAGGAGGGTTGTGGGATGGAGGGAAGGGGAGAGGAGGGTTGCTGGACATGGTGGAAGAAGGGGAGAGGAGGGTTGCTGGATGGAGGGAAGGGGAGAGGAGGGTTGCTGGACATGGTGGAAGAAGGGGAGAGGAGAAGGCAGGGGAGAGGAGGGTTGCGGGATGAAGGGGAGAGGAGGGTTGCTGGACATGGTGGAAGAAGGGGAGAGGAGAAGGCAGGGGAGAGGAGGGTTGCGGGATGAAGGGAAGGGGAGAGGAGGGTTGCTGGACATGGTGGAAGAAAGGGAGAGGAGGGTTGCTGGACATGGATGGATGAGAGGGAAGGGAGAGAGAAGAAATGCTGGACATGGATGGAGGGGATGGAAGAATGAGGAAGGAGATGAGATGAGGGAAAAGGAAGAGAGGAGAAAAACTGCACATGGATGAAGAAAATAGGCAGAAGCTGGATCCACTAGACAGTCAAGTCTGCAGAGGACCCAGCTTTTACTTATGGATATAGAGCAAGAAATGAAGAAGAAAGGAGGAAAGTAAAGAAATAAATGGAAAGGAAGCCCTGGAAACGGAGTTAAGAGGACAGATAGCAGCAGAATCGGATACTGGGCCAGCATGATCAGAAAAACAGTCACCAGACAACAAAGGTAGAAAAAAATCATTTTATTTTCATTATAGTGTTTAGAATATGTCCACTTTGAGAATCAGGTGCTCAACATTAAAAGTTTATATTTATTTACTTATTTATGGCATTTTATCCCACATTAAACATGAATTAAATTGGAACCTGGGATCATTTAATTTTTTTTTCCTGGAGACAGTAATGCATTGCCCCCCCCCCCAGGCTCTCTCCCCGGCTATAGCCAGCTCTGCAATTTTTAAGGGGAGGTGGTGGGGTGGGGGGGGGGGGGGGGGTGGACGGGCGCAGAGGTGGACCGGGGAGAGAGCCTGTTGTTAAACATTTACCAGCACACCACTGTCTAGTGCCACCCATCCAACCTGTTGGCCCACCCAAAAATTGACTTCTGGCTACGCCACTGGTACAAAGAGGAAGGATTGGTTTCATCATTAGTACTAATGGTGTCATATTTGGAGGGGCTGTCTATAGGGGCTCCCTGTATTCGTGCAGAGATGTTTTCACCTAGTAAAGGGCCACCAACAATCATGTTATAAGAATTGGGCGCTTAATAATCAGACTTATTATTTATAAGTACAATTTTTTAAAAATTAATTATGTGTAACTTACCTTTAAAAAGACCGTTGATGAATTTTGAAGAAGTA
The DNA here is from genome assembly GCF_901765095.1 of Microcaecilia unicolor. Taxonomy (NCBI): domain Eukaryota; kingdom Metazoa; phylum Chordata; class Amphibia; order Gymnophiona; family Siphonopidae; genus Microcaecilia; species Microcaecilia unicolor. The sequence continues at coordinate 142,046,475 of NC_044033.1, forward strand.
GTGTCACTTATAGACGACACTGAAAGGCAAGAAAACTTAGACTGTGTAATAAGAAGGTTTAAAAAGAGACAAACAGGCGCCAAAATGGGGATCACATGCATGCTGGTGGTGAGCCTTTTGGTATACAGCACAGAAGTTGTGTATGTAGTTGAAAAAATTCTGAGGGGGAGGATCCAAGATGGCGGCATGCACTGATCACGGGTGAGACCGCTCAAAGTTTGCGGAGATTTTTAAACGTTTTCCTTTTCTAAATAATGCCACATACTAAAAGAAAAGGAGCGGTTAGGGTCGGAGCCTCATCGACCCGAACCTCTTCTCCCTCGCAGCAAACTATTGAAAAGTTCACCGTGAGAACGCCGGACCTACTAACCGGGGAGCAACCCGCTGTCTCTTTGGAAGGAGAGCTGAGAGACTTGGGATTGGATGTCACCTTATCGCCCCCGGAACTCAATCCACCGCCTCCGCCTGAAAGCGCTCCATCTAGGGGGAGGATTTCCGAGTTGGAAGTCGACGATGGACGCTCCCGTGAATGAGGCCCAGTGTATGGAGTGGCTGACGGAGGTCTGCTGGCATCTGACCAGCAGGCTCGAAGAATGAAATCTCTTCAGAAACCGGAGCAGATCACATTAGAGAGCATTTGGGTGGCTCTCCAACAACTTGATGCCAAACTGACTAATTCGTCTGAGGAAATCGCTACACTTGTGAGTACAGTCAAAACTTTAACCAAATCGTTAGATGAAATTAAAACTGACTTTAAGACTCAAATATTGGATTTAAAATCAGAAGTGAATAAGACTCGGGATATTTCAGAGGCGATTATTAAGGTTAATACAATTTTGCATAGAAAATTTGAAAAAATTGAAAATGATAATCGATGACTTAATTTACGCTGTTTGAATTTTCCCAAGGCACCTGGGATATCTCCTTTTGATGCCTTTAAAAGGTACCTTATTGAAGTTTTGAAATATTCCCCAGAACTGATTCCCCCAGTAAACCGTGTCTATTATATACCAAATAAGAAAAAAGATTCAGAACTGGGACAAGGGAATACACTTCAAAAACGTGATGAAAATAACTTGAATTTGTCTGAGATCTTAGAGACTTCTTTTACTGAAGAATCTGAAAGAATGACACTCATTATCTCCTTTATATTTGAACAAGATTTGGAAGCTGTAAAGCGTTTATTTTTCAGGAACTCACAAGTATTGTTTTACAGACAAAAGATTTGGATGTATATGGATGTTACCAAGGAAACTCAGGAGAGAAGAAGAGCATTTTTGGCCATTAGAAAAGAGGCCCTAGCAATAGGGGCCTCGTTTTACCTCAACTACCCATGTAAATGTGTATTAAAATACTTGGGACTTAAATCTCTCCGCAACAATTAAGTGATTTTGTTAAATTAAAAAAATTAGTATCATTTTGATATCTAGATTGAGTTTATAGAATTGTAATGAGGCCGGTATAAGGCATGCAAAGCGATATTCTTTAAATATACTTTACTGTTTATCTCCTGAATAATTAATCCTCCCCACTATTTGGTGGTCTAAAGAAGATGTAGTAAGATAATTCCTATTGGTTAAATATTTCTTTCTTTTTGGTGAAATAAGAAGTCTGTTTTTCCTGTCAAGTGTATGCTTGTATCTTGATTATATGTAAATTCAATAAAATAAAATAAAAATTCCCACAGTGACGGCACAGAAATATGTAAAATGAACATAGTGTACTTCATTAATGTGTATCTCCAAAAGACAGATATGACATGTAAAGAAATAATTACATACCAAGTGTGGACAAAAGAACTGTGTATACTCACGTCTTGACTCGAGTAAAGAAAGAGGGGCTGGTGAGAGAAAAATTGAGTCTGTTGTACTGAAGTGATGAAACGTAATATGTCTACGTATTTATGATAATGGTATAAAAGCATGAAAAATAATAATGGGCTTCTCAGCATTTAGCACCAGCTGATTTGTAGCAGGAGAGAAAAACATTAGCACACCTTAATAAAAGACCCTCTTAGTTATGTTTTAACAAATGAGAGATCTGCATGAAAATAAATATTTATTTTTATTATTTTGACTTATAAAACCACTTGTCCCTGAAACATGCTGCTCAAAACAGAATAACCCATTTGTGTATCTAAAATGTAAGTTTCTATAAAAGAGATGAAGATGTGATTCCATGTGGAGTGGAGTGGAGGAGTGGCCTAGTGGTTAGGGTGGTGGACTTTGGTCCTGAGGAATTGAGTTCAATTTCCACTTCAGGCACAGGCAGCTCCTTGTGACTCTGGGCAAGTCACTTAACCCTCCATTGCCCCATGTAAGCCACATTGAGCCTGCCATGAGTGGGAAAGCACAGGGTACAAATGTAACAAATAAAAATAAAATGTGCCCCAAAGAACAGGGAGTTTAATTTTACTTCCATTTAATTTCAATATATTCCATCTTTATAACACCAGGCTTCCCAAGGCAGATTACAACAACAGTTAATATGAACCCACCAGGAAACAGGTTATCCTTAGTTAAATTTGGCCATGTATTACTGTATTCTATAGAACAGTGTAGAAAAATGAGCACAAAATGCAGAGTTTATTATTGCTGTTTCTACCAGCTACAATAATTTTTATGCTGTTTTAGTGATACTCAATTTTATTTCATGATACATATCTAGATATGAGAATCTTTCAAATAAATAAAAAAGCTGTCAAATTTTGTTCCAACTGGATCAGCTTTAGACTTTTTACAGAAGGACCACGCTTAGGCAGACTGTTATTTTTAAATAAGCTTTTGCTATTGTTTTCAATAGTATTTGCCATTGTTTTGGGTGAACTAAAATGGTGGCAAGCTCCGCCTTACTGGCTTCCGCCTCCATAAAGGGCTAGATAGGATCATGCCGTCTCCTGTTCTCAAAAACTGACACATTCCAATCAATAAATGGAAAATAAAATTATTTTGTCTGCCTTTTTTTGGTCTGGTGATTTTTTCTAATCATATTGGGCCTAGTTTCTGCTTCTTCTATCCTCTTTTTGTGCTCTCGAGGGCCTCCTGTCCATTTGCCATTTCTTTTCTCTATTCCTATCTTCTTAATTTCCTCATTTATTTTTCAGACTCAGCTTTTTCCAATTTATTTTCTGCCTCTCAAATGTCATCTCTCCTTCTCATCCTCCAGTCTTCAAGCTCCCTCTTTTTACTGCTTCAATCTAGCTCTCCATCTCTCCCCCACCCTTGTCAAACATCTCTCCTCTCTTCCTTTCTTCTCCATCCATATCAGGCATCTCTCCTGTCTTCCCTTCACTCATGTTGTCATGGTCCATCACAGTCTGGCTTGATAATCACAATGACAACCCCCCAGTTGTGAGCCCTTGTGCTGTTCCAAGACCAGAGGTTCCAGGTCAGACGGCGTGAATTCTGTTCCAGGACTAGCAGTCAGAAAGCCCAGTGCTTTACCTGCGATGACCACCATTCCCCAGTGGTTGAGTCCCTGGGTGCTGGTGGCCTACAGGGCTTGAGGAGGGTCTGGGCAGGATAGACTACCAGGATAGGTACCAGGAACAGGAGTAGTCTAGGCAGCAGAGGAGCGACACAGGGCAGTGACATTGGCCAAAGGGCAGCTTCAGGTACAGGCTGTGGTAGTGGCAGGCAGCAACAGCAGGCAGAGACAGGATCAGGCTTACAGGGCCAGTTAGGTGACTGGCTAGCAGACAGCAGAGTCAGGTCCAAGCTAACAGATTCAGGCAGGTGGTTAGCAGAAAGTAGAGTCAGGTCCAGGCTAGCAGGTTCAGGCAGTGACTAGCAGAAAGCAGAGTCGGGTTCAGGCAACCAGGTTCAGACTGGTGACTAGCAGATGGAAGAGTCAGGTTCCGGCTAACAGGTTCAGGCAAGCGGCTAGCAGAAAGCAGAGTCAGGTCCAGGGTAACAGGTTCAGACAGGAAGCTAGCAGAAAGCAGAGTCGGGTTCAGGCTAACAGGTTCAGGCAGGCGGCTAGTAAGAAGCAGAGTCAGGTCCAGGTTATAGGTTGAGGCAGGCGGCTAACAGAAAGCAGATTTTGGTTCAAACTTACAGGTTCACGCAGGTGATTAACAGAAAGCCAAGTCAGGTTCAGGCAGGTGGCTAGCAGAAAGCAGATTTAGGTTCAGGCAGCGGTAGAATTGGGCAGAAAACGACGAAAGGAGAAACGCACCAGCATAACCAACAGGGAAGTAGCTGAGGCAGTGAGCCACGACCCGGCTCCCCCCTAAAAGGTGAGGTTATCTGATGTCAGCAGTAGCCGTGCCCTCACCTGGCAAGAGCCGCTCCAGAGAGGGAGGAGCCAAGTGTGCCACGTCAGCATCGTTGCAGCTGGACAGTCCCGGGAATAGGTTGACCCGCATGCTGGCAGGTTGTGGAAGGAAGGCCAAGTGTGCTAGTACCATTGTAGTTGGATGCGCAGTGAACGACCCCATGATTGTGACACATGTCTAGTTATCTCTCCCTGATCTTCCCTGTCACCTTCCTCCATGTTCAGCATGTCCTCCCATCGCCCTTTCCACTATGTCCAGTATGCCCTCCTGATCCTGTTTTCTACCTTCCTTCCTGCCCAGCATACCCTCCTGATTTACCATGTTCCTCCTTTAAACCTTCCTCTATGTCCAGTACATCCTCCCATCTACTTTTCCACTATGTCCAGTGTCTCCTCCCGATTTCCCTGATTTCCCTTTCTACCCAGAAATATCTGGGAATGGAGTGGATACTGTGCCATTTATGGAAGAAAGAGTTTATAAACAGTTGAAGGTGGACAAAGCTATGGGGCCGGATGGGATACATCCCAGGATACTGAGGGAGCTCAAGGAGGTCCTGGCGGGACCTCTTAAAGATTTATTTCATAGATCTTTAGAGACAGGAGAGGTTCCGCGAGATTGGAGACGAGCGGATGTGGTCCCTCTTCACAAAAGTGGAGACAGGGAAGAAGTGGGAAACTACAGACCAGTAAGTCTCGTGTTGGTGGTAGGAAAAATAATGGAGTCGCTGCTGAAAGAAAGGATAGTTAAGCACATTAAGCACAACCACCAATTGCCATCATTGCACCAAACCTTCCTGACCCGCCTCCTTAACTAAATTGTAAAGTGGTTTGATGTAACTAGCCACCATTAATTGAAAATATACAAAAAGCCTGAGTACTTAGCTTTTCATGGCAGCGATAAGACCAGTCCAGTGCTGCGTGGTGTGTGCTGCTACTATTGAGATATGTGTGTCTGTGTTCAATGAATGCGGTTAAAAATGGATTAAATCAACTCTTCTTTTCAGAATAAACTCTTGTAATTCCCAACGTGGGTGCCACGTTTCACCATTTCAGCGTCCTCAGGGGAATCTACTGAGAAAAACAATATAACCACACACAATTAGTGCCTCCCTGTTTTTCATGACTCATTCATAATCATTTGCTGTATAAATTACCTTTCAAATCAAAACTATTTTACATCACAATTTCGGTCTCTCCGGGAGGTGATTCCTCTTCAAGCTCCTCCCCACAACTGAGTTTGGTGTAAGCTCCCTTGTCTCTGTATTTATACGTTGCTCAGCTGATGAGGATGTAATTAAGCTGTGCCCATGTCTGACTTCAATTTATCCACTTTATTTCTTTGTTTAAGCCTTTCTGCTGAACCGTGTCCCATTGATAAATGAATCACTGTTCTACCTGGACTAGAACTGATGACACATCTCATAAGTACATAAGTACATAAGTAGTGCCATACTGGGAAAGACCAAAGGTCCATCTAGCCCAGCATCCTGTCACCGACAGTGGCCAATCCAGGTCAAGGGCACCTGGCACGCTCCCCAAACGTAAAAACATTCCAGACAAGTTATACCTAAAAATCCAGTGTAACTGGATATGTGACAGAACCACATACTTCAAGTTTGATTCCGTGTGTTTGTGAAGTTCCCAATGATCTACTAATGGTACTTCCCTTTTTTTGTTACACAAGTTGCTCAAATATTCCCCAATGCGCTGCTTCACTTTGCGCCTAGTCTGGCCCACATACCATTTATGACAGGAGCATAGGATAGCATAAACCACTTACGACATGTTGCAATCTGTTTGTGCTCGTAGATAGTATCTTCTTCCAGTGCTCGGATTAGTAACAAATCTCACCTCCATTGCAATAAAAACAATGCTGACACCGCTTGTGTCCCCCTTCTGCTTCATTCGCCTACGATGTATTATGACAAAAAATAGATAACATCTCTCCCATGTTTTTCACTCGAGTATAAGCAATGCGGGGTCTGTTGACAAACTGTGGGTGCAAGCATAAAATTGGCCAATATTTATGAATGATCTTAGACACCTTAGAACCATGATATGTATAAGGGAGGATACATTGTATGATGTTATTACTGCCTGAGTCCCAGGACCTAGGGGATAATAACCATTGTCTGTGAGCATTGCAAGCTCGTTTGTAAGCATGCTTTACTACCCTATTGGGGTAACCTCATTGCGTAAACTTATTCACCGTTAGAAGGGCTTGAGCTTTAAAAGCTTCCTCTACACTGCATAATCTTTTTACCCGCAAGAATTGTCCTATCGGGATTCCATTTTTAAACACTAAAGGTTGACAACTTAAATAATGTAAGATAGTGTTTCTGTCGGTTGATTTTTTGAATAAAGATGTATGAAAACATCCTTGTTCTAACTCTATATGAATGTCCAAAAAATCCACATCTATGAACTGGCACCAAATTTTTATATATTGATTGAATACTGAGGGATATACATAAATATTTTCAAATTCAAACATGTAAAGGCAAGCCACTGTGTGGGCTACTGTTCCCACCATAGCGACTCGGGTGAAGAGGCATAATCGAAAAAGGTGCCCAAGTTTTCCAGAGGATGTACTCGCAGGACGGCCTGGCGAAGGAGTGGGAAAACCAGTATTATCAAAACAAGATGGGCGGCCAGCTTTCGTTTCGATAATTCAGCCGGGGACGCCCAAATCTCAACATTATCTTAATTATTTGCAATAGAAAGGAAAATGCTTGTGTCTACTCAATCTGTTTCTCCTCATAACGCTTTTCTGCAGAAACATCGTTGCTGGTATTCAAAGATGCCTCCTTTCTATGCTAGTCTTTGATGATATCTAGATACTGTTACTAAAAATCAAAGGATGGCCCCAGTCAGCTACAGCTTTGTGGTGGGAAGGGCTGCAGCTGGTACACCTCTAATGGTGTCGGAATACAGGTCTTCTGCTTTTTGGGAAACCTTTTAGTACTTTAATTGCATTGGCTGCCAGGTCTCCATATGTAAAAGTGAGGTGTGGTTTTTTTAAACAACTGACTGAATAATTTCGGACATTGTAAAGCTTACCAAACCAAAACGTGGACCCTGAAGATTCTCTCGGTCAAGCTTTTGTGCAGAAACACCCGAGCCTTGCTCCGTATAGAACGTGCGAAGGATCAGAAATGTTCTTCTACTTTTCTCCTGCGAAAGTACTAGGTGGCTAGATGCTTAAAGTGAAGATAAGGCTGCCGGTTGAAGGTAAGACTATACTTTCTGGGATCATTTCTATAGTGTGTAACTGGAGAAATGTGTTAGAAAGTGTTTGGTCTCGCCATCCACGATGATGAGTTGCAGTTTTCTCTTCTGAGCATGAACCTGTCTTACAAGCTTGCTTTCAGAGCACTGCTGTATGACTTTGATGAGTGCTCTTTATCTCCTTGAGAGGAGATAAGGTGAAGAGGATGCAGGCTGAGTGGCATATATTTGAATTAAAGTTGTATTTCTGTAGCTAGTTTACAGTGATTGAGTTCTGTTGTGTTGCTTGTGGAACATAAGAGGTCAGGGCAGAGTTTGGTTTTCCCTTTCATTTTTCAGGGATTGGGAGGGTATCTTTTCCATTTCACTGACCCACTCCCACGTGCTTGTGATTTGTTGCCAAGAAATTGGAGCATTTCTTTCCCTCTGCTTTGTTCAATTGCAAGCAGTTCCTTGCATCCTTCTAAATGTGTGGGAAGAAATGTTTTTCCCTGTAGTTAACAGGTCCAAAGTTGAAAGAAAGTAAGAAATATCAATAAAAGTAAAGGGAAACAAAAACCAAGACGTAGAAAAAGTTAAAAAAAAAAAAAAAAAGTAGACTAGTGCAGGCTTTTTCCCCATTCCTCCCTGATTGGCTGTGCTGGGATTCAAACCCACAACCTTGGCCTCTAGATGCAAATTGTGCACCTGTGACATGAGGAGACTTCCGGCTAGCGCTATGTGTGTGCTCTACGTTGTCCTGAAGTGATATTGGGCTCAGTTCATGCAAGCATTACTAAGCAGTTGGGGGCATAGCTCAGTGGTAGAGCATTTGACTGCAGATCAAGAGGTCCTTGGTTCAAATCCAGGTGCCCCCTTACATGCAGAGAGAAATCTTTTATCCATAGATTCTTAGGAACCAACACCCTTAAGGATCAACCTTTAAGACATAGGCCTCTTCAATCCATTCCAATATCAATGATTTCTAAAAATGGCCATCTACATCATATGTAAATCTATGCAATCCTTGTCTATATGAAAGCAGTGAACAGTTAAGGAGGAGGCTAATAGCGATTATATCTTAATTATTTGCAATAGAAAGAAAAATGCTTGTGTCCACTCAATCTGTTTCTCCTCATAACGCTTTTCTGCAGAAACATCGTTGCTGGTATTCAAAGATGCCTCCTTTCTATGCTAGTCTTTGATGATATCTAGATACTGTTACTAAAAATCAAAGGATGGCCCCAGTCAGCTACAGTTTTGTGGTGGGAAGGGCTGCAGCTGGTACACCTCTAATGGTGTCGGAATACAGGTCTTCTGCTTTTTGGGAAACCTTTTAGTACTTTAATTGCATTGGCTGCCAGGTCTCCATATGTAAAAGTGAGGTGTGGTTTTTTTAAACAACTGACTGAATAATTTGGACATTGTAAAGCTTACCAAACCAAAACGTGGACCCTGAAGATTCTCTCGGTCAAGCTTTTGTGCAGAAACACCCGAGCCTTGCTCCGTATAGAACGTGCGAAGGATCAGAAATGTTCTTCTACTTTTCTCCTGCGAAAGTACTAGGTGGCTAGATGCTTAAAGTGAAGATAAGGCTGCCGGTTGAAGGTAAGACTATACTTTCTGGGATCATTTCTATAGTGTGTAACTGGAGAAATGCGTTAGAAAGTGTTTGGTCTCGCCATCCACGATGATGAGTTGCAGTTTTCTCTTCTGAGAATGAACCTGTCTTACAAGCTTGCTTTCAGAGCACTGCTGTATGACTTTGATGAGTGCTCTTTATCTCCTTGAGAGGAGATAAGGTGAAGAGGATGCAGGCTGAGTGGCATATATTTGAATTAAAGTTGTATTTCTGTAGCTAGTTTACAGTGATTGAGTTCTGTTGTGTTGCTTGTGGAACATAAGAGGTCAGGGCAGAGTTTGGTTTTCCCTTTCATTTTTCAGGGATTGGGAGGGTATCTTTTCCATTTCACTGACCCACTCCCACGCGCTTGTGATTTGTTGCCAAGAAATTGGAGCATTTCTTTCCCTCTGCTTTGTTCAATTGCAAGCAGTTCCTTGCATCCTTCTAAATGTGTGGGAAGAAATGTTTTTCCCTGTAGTTAACAGGTCCAAAGTTGAAAGAAAGTAAGAAATATCAATAAAAGTAAAGGGAAACAAAAACCAAGACGTAGAAAAAGTTAAAAAAAAAAAAAAAAGTAGACTAGTGCAGGCTTTTTCCCCATTCCTCCCTGATTGGCTGTGCTGGGATTCAAACCCACAACCTTGGCCTCTAGATGCAAATTGTGCAGCTGTGACATGAGGAGACTTCCGGCTAGCGCTATGTGTGTGCTCTACGTTGTCCTGAGTGATATTGGGCTCAGTTCATGCAAGCATTACTAAGCAGTTGGGGGCATAGCTCAGTGGTAGAGCATTTGACTGCAGATCAAGAGGTCCTTGGTTCAAATCCAGGTGCCCCCTTACATGCAGAGAGAAATCTTTTATCCATAGATTCTTAGGAACCAACACCCTTAAGGATCAACCTTTAAGACATAGGCCTCCTCAATCCATTCCAATATCAATGATTTCTAAAAATGGCCATCTACATCATATGTAAATCTATGCAATCCTTGTCTATATGAAAGCAGTGAACAGTTAAGGAGGAGGCTAATAGCGATTATATCTTAATTATTTGCAATAGAAAGAAAAATGCTTGTGTCCACTCAATCTGTTTCTCCTCATAACGCTTTTCTGCAGAAACATCGTTGCTGGTATTCAAAGATGCCTCCTTTCTATGCTAGTCTTTGATGATATCTAGATACTGTTACTAAAAATCAAAGGATGGCCCCAGTCAGCTACAGTTTTGTGGTGGGAAGGGCTGCAGCTGGTACACCTCTAATGGTGTCGGAATACAGGTCTTCTGCTTTTTGGGAAACCTTTTAGTACTTTAATTGCATTGGCTGCCAGGTCTCCATATGTAAAAGTGAGGTGTGGTTTTTTTAAACAACTGACTGAATAATTTGGACATTGTAAAGCTTACCAAACCAAAACGTGGACCCTGAAGATTCTCTCGGTCAAGCTTTTGTGCAGAAACACCCGAGCCTTGCTCCGTATAGAACGTGCGAAGGATCAGAAATGTTCTTCTACTTTTCTCCTGCGAAAGTACTAGGTGGCTAGATGCTTAAAGTGAAGATAAGGCTGCCGGTTGAAGGTAAGACTATACTTTCTGGGATCATTTCTATAGTGTGTAACTGGAGAAATGTGTTAGAAAGTGTTTGGTCTCGCCATCCACGATGATGAGTTGCAGTTTTCTCTTCTGAGCATGAACCTGTCTTACAAGCTTGCTTTCAGAGCACTGCTGTATGACTTTGATGAGTGCTCTTTATCTCCTTGAGAGGAGATAAGGTGAAGAGGATGCAGGCTGAGTGGCATATATTTGAATTAAGTTGTATTTCTGTAGCTAGTTTACAGTGATTGAGTTCTGTTGTGTTGCTTGTGGAACATAAGAGGTCAGGGCAGAGTTTGGTTTTCCCTTTCATTTTTCAGGGATTGGGAGGGTATCTTTTCCATTTCACTGACCCACTCCCACGCGCTTGTGATTTGTTGCCAAGAAATTGGAGCATTTCTTTCCCTCTGCTTTGTTCAATTGCAAGCAGTTCCTTGCATCCTTCTAAATGTGTGGGAAGAAATGTTTTTCCCTGTAGTTAACAGGTCCAAAGTTGAAAGAAAGTAAGAAATATCAATAAAAGTAAAGGGAAACAAAAACCAAGACGTAGAAAAAGTTTAAAAAAAAAAAAAAGTAGACTAGTGCAGGCTTTTTCCCCATTCCTCCCTGATTGGCTGTGCTGGGATTCAAACCCACAACCTTGGCCTCTAGATGCAAATTGTGCACCTGTGACATGAGGAGACTTCCGGCTAGCGCTATGTGTGTGCTCTACGTTGTCCTGAGTGATATTGGGCTCAGTTCATGCAAGCATTACTAAGCAGTTGGGGGCATAGCTCAGTGGTAGAACATTTGACTGCAGATCAAGAGGTCCTTGGTTCAAATCCAGGTGCCCCCTTACATGCAGAGAGAAATCTTTTATCCATAGATTCTTAGGAACCAACATCCTTAAGGATCAACCTTTAAGACATAGGCCTCCTCAATCCATTCCAATATCAATGATTTCTAAAAATGGCCATCTACATCATATGTAAATCTATGCAATCCTTGTCTATATGAAAGCAGTGAACAGTTAAGGAGGAGGCTAATAGCGATTATATCTTAATTATTTGCAATAGAAAGAAAAATGCTTGTGTCCACTCAATCTGTTTCTCCTCATAACGCTTTTCTGCAGAAACATCGTTGCTGGTATTCAAAGATGCCTCCTTTCTATGCTAGTCTTTGATGATATCTAGATACTGTTACTAAAAATCAAAGGATGGCCCCAGTCAGCTACAGTTTTGTGGTGGGAAGGGCTGCAGCTGGTACACCTCTAATGGTGTCGGAATACAGGTCTTCTGCTTTTTGGGAAACCTTTTAGTACTTTAATTGCATTGGCTGCCAGGTCTCCATATGTAAAAGTGAGGTGTGGTTTTTTTAAACAACTGACTGAATAATTTGGACATTGTAAAGCTTACCAAACCAAAACGTGGACCCTGAAGATTCTCTCGGTCAAGCTTTTGTGCAGAAACACCCGAGCCTTGCTCCGTATAGAACGTGCGAAGGATCAGAAATGTTCTTCTACTTTTCTCCTGCGAAAGTACTAGGTGGCTAGATGCTTAAAGTGAAGATAAGGCTGCCGGTTGAAGGTAAGACTATACTTTCTGGGATCATTTCTATAGTGTGTAACTGGAGAAATGTGTTAGAAAGTGTTTGGTCTCGCCATCCACGATGATGAGTTGCAGTTTTCTCTTCTGAGCATGAACCTGTCTTACAAGCTTGCTTTCAGAGCACTGCTGTATGACTTTGATGAGTGCTCTTTATCTCCTTGAGAGGAGATAAGGTGAAGAGGATGCAGGCTGAGTGGCATATATTTGAATTGAAGTTGTATTTCTGTAGCTAGTTTACAGTGATTGAGTTCTGTTGTGTTGCTTGTGGAACATAAGAGGTCAGGGCAGAGTTTGGTTTTCCCTTTCATTTTTCAGGGATTGGGAGGGTATCTTTTCCATTTCACTGACCCACTCCCACGCGCTTGTGATTTGTTGCCAAGAAATTGGAGCATTTCTTTCCCTCTGCTTTGTTCAATTGCAAGCAGTTCCTTGCATCCTTCTAAATGTGTGGGAAGAAATGTTTTTCCCTGTAGTTAACAGGTCCAAAGTTGAAAGAAAGTAAGAAATATCAATAAAAGTAAAGGGAAACAAAAACCAAGACGTAGAAAAAGTTAAAAAAAAAAAAAAAAGTAGACTAGTGCAGGCTTTTTCCCCATTCCTCCCTGATTGGCTGTGCTGGGATTCAAACCCACAACCTTGGCCTCTAGATGCAAATTGTGCACCTGTGACATGAGGAGACTTCCGGCTAGCGCTATGTGTGTGCTCTACGTTGTCCTGAGTGATATTGGGCTCAGTTCATGCAAGCATTACTAAGCAGTTGGGGGCATAGCTCAGTGGTAGAGCATTTGACTGCAGATCAAGAGGTCCTTGGTTCAAATCCAGGTGCCCCCTTACATGCAGAGAGAAAACTTTTATCCATAGATTCTTAGGAACCAACACCCTTAAGGATCAACCTTTAAGACATAGGCCTCTTCAATCCATTCCAATATCAATGATTTCTAAAAATGGCCATCTACATCATATGTAAATCTATGCAATCCTTGTCTATATGAAAGCAGTGAACAGTTAAGGAGGAGGCTAATAGCGATTATATCTTAATTATTTGCAATAGAAAGAAAAATGCTTGTGTCCACTCAATCTGTTTCTCCTCATAACGCTTTTCTGCAGAAACATCGTTGCTGGTATTCAAAGATGCCTCCTTTCTATGCTAGTCTTTGATGATATCTAGATACTGTTACTAAAAATCAAAGGATGGCCCCAGTCAGCTACAGTTTTGTGGTGGGAAGGGCTGCAGCTGGTACACCTCTAATGGTGTCGGAATACAGGTCTTCTGCTTTTTGGGAAACCTTTTAGTACTTTAATTGCATTGGCTGCCAGGTCTCCATATGTAAAAGTGAGGTGTGGTTTTTTTAAACAACTGACTGAATAATTTGGACATTGTAAAGCTTACCAAACCAAAACGTGGACCCTGAAGATTCTCTCGGTCAAGCTTTTGTGCAGAAACACCCGAGCCTTGCTCCGTATAGAACGTGCGAAGGATCAGAAATGTTCTTCTACTTTTCTCCTGCGAAAGTACTAGGTGGCTAGATGCTTAAAGTGAAGATAAGGCTGCCGGTTGAAGGTAAGACTATACTTTCTGGGATCATTTCTATAGTGTGTAACTGGAGAAATGCGTTAGAAAGTGTTTGGTCTCGCCATCCACGATGATGAGTTGCAGTTTTCTCTTCTGAGCATGAACCTGTCTTACAAGCTTGCTTTCAGAGCACTGCTGTATGACTTTGATGAGTGCTCTTTATCTCCTTGAGAGGAGATAAGGTGAAGAGGATGCAGGCTGAGTGGCATATATTTGAATTAAAGTTGTATTTCTGTAGCTAGTTTACAGTGATTGAGTTCTGTTGTGTTGCTTGTGGAACATAAGAGGTCAGGGCAGAGTTTGGTTTTCCCTTTCATTTTTCAGGGATTGGGAGGGTATCTTTTCCATTTCACTGACCCACTCCCACGCGCTTGTGATTTGTTGCCAAGAAATTGGAGCATTTCTTTCCCTCTGCTTTGTTCAATTGCAAGCAGTTCCTTGCATCCTTCTAAATGTGTGGGAAGAAATGTTTTTCCCTGTAGTTAACAGGTCCAAAGTTGAAAGAAAGTAAGAAATATCAATAAAAGTAAAGGGAAACAAAAACCAAGACGTAGAAAAAGTTAAAAAAAAAAAAAAAAAGTAGACTAGTGCAGGCTTTTTCCCCATTCCTCCCTGATTGGCTGTGCTGGGATTCAAACCCACAACCTTGGCCTCTAGATGCAAATTGTGCACCTGTGACATGAGGAGACTTCCGGCTAGCGCTATGTGTGTGCTCTACGTTGTCCTGAGTGATATTGGGCTCAGTTCATGCAAGCATTACTAAGCAGTTGGGGGCATAGCTCAGTGGTAGAGCATTTGACTGCAGATCAAGAGGTCCTTGGTTCAAATCCAGGTGCCCCCTTACATGCAGAGAGAAATCTTTTATCCATAGATTCTTAGGAACCAACACCCTTAAGGATCAACCTTTAAGACATAGGCCTCCTCAATCCATTCCAATATCAATGATTTCTAAAAATGGCCATCTACATCATATGTAAATCTATGCAATCCTTGTCTATATGAAAGCAGTGAACAGTTAAGGAGGAGGCTAATAGCGATTATATCTTAATTATTTGCAATAGAAAGAAAAATGCTTGTGTCCACTCAATCTGTTTCTCCTCATAACGCTTTTCTGCAGAAACATCGTTGCTGGTATTCAAAGATGCCTCCTTTCTATGCTAGTCTTTGATGATATCTAGATACTGTTACTAAAAATCAAAGGATGGCCCCAGTCAGCTACAGTTTTGTGGTGGGAAGGGCTGCAGCTGGTACACCTCTAATGGTGTCGGAATACAGGTCTTCTGCTTTTTGGGAAACCTTTTAGTACTTTAATTGCATTGGCTGCCAGGTCTCCATATGTAAAAGTGAGGTGTGGTTTTTTTAAACAACTGACTGAATAATTTGGACATTGTAAAGCTTACCAAACCAAAACGTGGACCCTGAAGATTCTCTCGGTCAAGCTTTTGTGCAGAAACACCCGAGCCTTGCTCCGTATAGAACGTGCGAAGGATCAGAAATGTTCTTCTACTTTTCTCCTGCGAAAGTACTAGGTGGCTAGATGCTTAAAGTGAAGATAAGGCTGCCGGTTGAAGGTAAGACTATACTTTCTGGGATCATTTCTATAGTGTGTAACTGGAGAAATGTGTTAGAAAGTGTTTGGTCTCGCCATCCACGATGATGAGTTGCAGTTTTCTCTTCTGAGCATGAACCTGTCTTACAAGCTTGCTTTCAGAGCACTGCTGTATGACTTTGATGAGTGCTCTTTATCTCCTTGAGAGGAGATAAGGTGAAGAGGATGCAGGCTGAGTGGCATATATTTGAATTAAAGTTGTATTTCTGTAGCTAGTTTACAGTGATTGAGTTCTGTTGTGTTGCTTGTGGAACATAAGAGGTCAGGGCAGAGTTTGGTTTTCCCTTTCATTTTTCAGGGATTGGGAGGGTATCTTTTCCATTTCACTGACCCACTCCCACGCGCTTGTGATTTGTTGCCAAGAAATTGGAGCATTTCTTTCCCTCTGCTTTGTTTAATTGCAAGCAGTTCCTTGCATCCTTCTAAATGTGTGGGAAGAAATGTTTTTCCCTGTAGTTAACAGGTCCAAAGTTGAAAGAAAGTAAGAAATATCAATAAAAGTAAAGGGAAACAAAAACCAAGACGTAGAAAAAGTTAAAAAAAAAAAAAAAAATTAGACTAGTGCAGGCTTTTTCCCCATTCCTCCCTGATTGGCTGTGCTGGGATTCAAACCCACAACCTTGGCCTCTAGATGCAAATTGTGCACCTGTGACATGAGGAGACTTCCGGCTAGCGCTATGTGTGTGCTCTACGTTGTCCTGAGTGATATTGGGCTCAGTTCATGCAAGCATTACTAAGCAGTTGGGGGCATAGCTCAGTGGTAGAACATTTGACTGCAGATCAAGAGGTCCTTGGTTGAAATCCAGGTGCCCCCTTACATGCAGAGAGAAATCTTTTATCCATAGATTCTTAGGAACCAACATCCTTAAGGATCAACCTTTAAGACATAGGCCTCCTCAATCCATTCCAATATCAATGATTTCTAAAAATGGCCATCTACATCATATGTAAATCTATGCAATCCTTGTCTATATGAAAGCAGTGAACAGTTAAGGAGGAGGCTAATAGCGATTATATCTTAATTATTTGCAATAGAAAGAAAAATGCTTGTGTCCACTCAATCTGTTTCTCCTCATAACGCTTTTCTGCAGAAACATCGTTGCTGGTATTCAAAGATGCCTCCTTTCTATGCTAGTCTTTGATGATATCTAGATACTGTTACTAAAAATCAAAGGATGGCCCCAGTCAGCTACAGTTTTGTGGTGGGAAGGGCTGCAGCTGGTACACCTCTAATGGTGTCGGAATACAGGTCTTCTGCTTTTTGGGAAACCTTTTAGTACTTTAATTGCATTGGCTGCCAGGTCTCCATATGTAAAAGTGAGGTGTGGTTTTTTTAAACAACTGACTGAATAATTTGGACATTGTAAAGCTTACCAAACCAAAACGTGGACCCTGAAGATTCTCTCGGTCAAGCTTTTGTGCAGAAACACCCGAGCCTTGCTCCGTATAGAACGTGCGAAGGATCAGAAATGTTCTTCTACTTTTCTCCTGCGAAAGTACTAGGTGGCTAGATGCTTAAAGTGAAGATAAGGCTGCCGGTTGAAGGTAAGACTATACTTTCTGGGATCATTTCTATAGTGTGTAACTGGAGAAATGTGTTAGAAAGTGTTTGGTCTCGCCATCCACGATGATGAGTTGCAGTTTTCTCTTCTGAGCATGAACCTGTCTTACAAGCTTGCTTTCAGAGCACTGCTGTATGACTTTGATGAGTGCTCTTTATCTCCTTGAGAGGAGATAAGGTGAAGAGGATGCAGGCTGAGTGGCATAT
Organism: Microcaecilia unicolor; assembly: GCF_901765095.1. NCBI lineage: Eukaryota > Metazoa > Chordata > Amphibia > Gymnophiona > Siphonopidae > Microcaecilia > Microcaecilia unicolor. Next base: position 142,063,698 of record NC_044033.1, read on the forward strand.
ATTTGAATTAAAGTTGTATTTCTGTAGCTAGTTTACAGTGATTGAGTTCTGTTGTGTTGCTTGTGGAACATAAGAGGTCAGGGCAGAGTTTGGTTTTCCCTTTCATTTTTCAGGGATTGGGAGGGTATCTTTTCCATTTCACTGACCCACTCCCACGCGCTTGTGATTTGTTGCCAAGAAATTGGAGCATTTCTTTCCCTCTGCTTTGTTCAATTGCAAGCAGTTCCTTGCATCCTTCTAAATGTGTGGGAAGAAATGTTTTTCCCTGTAGTTAACAGGTCCAAAGTTGAAAGAAAGTAAGAAATATCAATAAAAGTAAAGGGAAACAAAAACCAAGACGTAGAAAAAGTTAAAAAAAAAAAAAAAAAGTAGACTAGTGCAGGCTTTTTCCCCATTCCTCCCTGATTGGCTGTGCTGGGGTTTCAAACCCACAACCTTGGCCTCTAGATGCAAATTGTGCACCTGTGACATGAGGAGACTTCCGGCTAGCGCTATGTGTGTGCTCTACGTTGTCCTGAAGTGATATTGGGCTCAGTTCATGCAAGCATTACTAAGCAGTTGGGGGCATAGCTCAGTGGTAGAGCATTTGACTGCAGATCAAGAGGTCCTTGGTTCAAATCCAGGTGCCCCCTTACATGCAGAGAGAAATCTTTTATCCATAGATTCTTAGGAACCAACACCCTTAAGGATCAACCTTTAAGACATAGGCCTCCTCAATCCATTCCAATATCAATGATTTCTAAAAATGGCCATCTACATCATATGTAAATCTATGCAATCCTTGTCTATATGAAAGCAGTGAACAGTTAAGGAGGAGGCTAATAGCGATTATATCTTAATTATTTGCAATAGAAAGAAAAATGCTTGTGTCCACTCAATCTGTTTCTCCTCATAACGCTTTTCTGCAGAAACATCGTTGCTGGTATTCAAAGATGCCTCCTTTCTATGCTAGTCTTTGATGATATCTAGATACTGTTACTAAAAATCAAAGGATGGCCCCAGTCAGCTACAGTTTTGTGGTGGGAAGGGCTGCAGCTGGTACACCTCTAATGGTGTCGGAATACAGGTCTTCTGCTAGAGAAATTCCAAGATGGCGGCCAAGTAAGATGTTGTGAAGATAGCTCCGCTGTTTTCCGCTCTACTCCTGTAACATTTTTGCCTTGTTTAGCTTGAAACCTCAAAAAAAATATGCCTAAGAGGAGAGGTAGGGCGCGAGCAAGCCCCGTTACTCCTTCCTTACCTAGAGCAGGAACGATGGAGCACTTCCTTCTACCGGGCACATCTTCGGGGACTGTTTCGCTGCTGGAGGGTTTAGGGAGAGGTCTCCCGTTCCCCCAGCTTGAACACGAGATATCTTTCAGCCCCGAGACGAGGCTTCCTCCTCCTATGCCGGCTACGACGTCGATCTTGGACCAGAGACCCCTTGGTGCGCAGGTCGCGACGGGGTTTCCTGGCACGGGCCCTGAGTCGGCGCCTGAGAAGCCGAGGATTCCTTCTGTGGAGAACGCAGAGGTGAAGAGAGGAGAGATTGTTCCTATGGAAGAGCTTGGAGCGGTAGGAGGTCAATCAACTTTGCCTACAATTTCAACAATTGGTTTATCAAGTAAGTCGTTTCTACCTGAAAAGCCCCAACAAATAACTTTGGATAACATATGGGAAGCGCTTGTAGGTTTAGAAGCCTCATTCACTCAACAATTTACTCAGTTAAATCAGAAATTCACGTTAGACAATGAAAAGATCACTGAAATGGACATGTTGTTAAAATCTGTGGGCAAGGAAGTTGAAACTAATTCCTCTGCAATTAAAAATTCTCAACAAATACAAATAAATTTAATAAAAGAGAATATGTATCTTCAAAATAGGATTGAAGTATTAGAGAACTATCAACGTTCAAATGCCCTCAGACTGATAAATTTTCCAAAACAAGTTGCTATTTCCCCATTGATAACCTTTAAGCAATATTTAACAGACGCTTTAAAAATTCCAGAAAAATCACATCCACCCATCTCAAAGATTTTCTATATAGAACCATTTCGCAAGAAAGATTCTTCACAAAGGGAGGAAGTTAAAACCCAATTATCGGATTTAAACTTGACTCAGATTATTGAAGGAGACAATGAGGGTTTAACAACAGCAACACTTAAAGTGATTTTCATACTCCAACCGGATAGAGACTGGATTCTTAAACAATTTTTTCTAAATAAGAGACCTGATTTCCTAAATTGCAAGATAAGAATCTATCCGGATGTTTCCAGAAATATTCAGAAGAAAAGACAGGAATTTCTGAAACTGAGACCAAAAGCAATACAACTTGGAGCCTTATTTTGGCTGAACTTTCCCTGCAAGTGTGTGATAAAACTTGATTCAATTAAGTATGTATTTTTTGAGGCTAATCAATTAAACTCTTTTCTGGAGACAAAATTGAGAGACTTACACCCTCCATTATCAGGAACATTAATAACTTCAACTCCATAAAAAAAATTGTATATTGCTTGGTAATCTTATATCAGCCTCCATTTGTTAAAATTTGAAGTTGTCTTCAAAATTGGAATATTTGCCTGAAAATTGTGAAATTCTCCCTTATATAGTGGACTATAGACGAGTAATGATCTTCTTGCTATAATAATTTTTTTCTTCCTTTCTTTTTGGATGTATCTTTAAGAATTTATCAAGATACTAAATCTTCTTTATCTGTAATCAAGATATTATGCTTGTATATATTTTGAAATGAATAAAAAAAAAAAAAAAAAAATACAGGTCTTCTGCTTTTTGGGAAACCTTTTAGTACTTTAATTGCATTGGCTGCCAGGTCTCCATATGTAAAAGTGAGGTGTGTTTTTTTTAAACAACTGACTGAATAATTTCGACATTGTAAAGCTTACCAAACCAAAACGTGGACCCTGAAGATTCTCTCGGTCAAGCTTTTGTGCAGAAACACCCGAGCCTTGCTCCGTATAGAACGTGCGAAGGATCAGAAATGTTCTTCTACTTTTCTCCTGCGAAAGTACTAGGTGGCTAGATGCTTAAAGTGAAGATAAGGCTGCCGGTTGAAGGTAAGACTATACTTTCTGGGATCATTTCTATAGTGTGTAACTGGAGAAATGTGTTAGAAAGTGTTTGGTCTCGCCATCCACGATGATGAGTTGCAGTTTTCTCTTCTGAGCATGAACCTGTCTTACAAGCTTGCTTTCAGAGCACTGCTGTATGACTTTGATGAGTGCTCTTTATCTCCTTGAGAGGAGATAAGGTGAAGAGGATGCAGGCTGAGTGGCATATATTTGAATTAAAGTTGTATTTCTGTAGCTAGTTTACAGTGATTGAGTTCTGTTGTGTTGCTTGTGGAACATAAGAGGTCAGGGCAGAGTTTGGTTTTCCCTTTCATTTTTCAGGGATTGGGAGGGTATCTTTTCCATTTCACTGACCCACTCCCACGTGCTTGTGATTTGTTGCCAAGAAATTGGAGCATTTCTTTCCCTCTGCTTTGTTCAATTGCAAGCAGTTCCTTGCATCCTTCTAAATGTGTGGGAAGAAATGTTTTTCCCTGTAGTTAACAGGTCCAAAGTTGAAAGAAAGTAAGAAATATCAATAAAAGTAAAGGGAAACAAAAACCAAGACGTAGAAAAAGTTAAAAAAAAAAAAAAAAAGTAGACTAGTGCAGGCTTTTTCCCCATTCCTCCCTGATTGGCTGTGCTGGGATTCAAACCCACAACCTTGGCCTCTAGATGCAAATTGTGCACCTGTGACATGAGGAGACTTCCGGCTAGCGCTATGTGTGTGCTCTACGTTGTCCTGAAGTGATATTGGGCTCAGTTCATGCAAGCATTACTAAGCAGTTGGGGGCATAGCTCAGTGGTAGAGCATTTGACTGCAGATCAAGAGGTCCTTGGTTCAAATCCAGGTGCCCCCTTACATGCAGAGAGAAAACTTTTATCCATAGATTCTTAGGAACCAACACCCTTAAGGATCAACCTTTAAGACATAGGCCTCTTCAATCCATTCCAATATCAATGATTTCTAAAAATGGCCATCTACATCATATGTAAATCTATGCAATCCTTGTCTATATGAAAGCAGTGAACAGTTAAGGAGGAGGCTAATAGCGATTATATCTTAATTATTTGCAATAGAAAGAAAAATGCTTGTGTCCACGCAATCTGTTTCTCCTCATAACGCTTTTCTGCAGAAACATCGTTGCTGGTATTCAAAGATGCCTCCTTTCTATGCTAGTCTTTGATGATATCTAGATACTGTTACTAAAAATCAAAGGATGGCCCCAGTCAGCTACAGTTTTGTGGTGGGAAGGGCTGCAGCTGGTACACCTCTAATGGTGTCGGAATACAGGTCTTCTGCTAGAGAAATTCCAAGATGGCGGCCAAGTAAGATGTTGTGAAGATAGCTCCGCTGTTTTCCGCTCTACTCCTGTAACATTTTTGCCTTGTTTAGCTTGAAACCTCAAAAAAAATATGCCTAAGAGGAGAGGTAGGGCGCGAGCAAGCCCCGTTACTCCTTCCTTACCTAGAGCAGGAACGATGGAGCACTTCCTTCTACCGGGCACATCTTCGGGGACTGTTTCGCTGCTGGAGGGTTTAGGGAGAGGTCTCCCGTTCCCCCAGCTTGAACACGAGATATCTTTCAGCCCCGAGACGAGGCTTCCTCCTCCTATGCCGGCTACGACGTCGATCTTGGACCAGAGACCCCTTGGTGCGCAGGTCGCGACGGGGTTTCCTGGCACGGGCCCTGAGTCGGCGCCTGAGAAGCCGAGGATTCCTTCTGTGGAGAACGCAGAGGTGAAGAGAGGAGAGATTGTTCCTATGGAAGAGCTTGGAGCGGTAGGAGGTCAATCAACTTTGCCTACAATTTCAACAATTGGTTTATCAAGTAAGTCGTTTCTACCTGAAAAGCCCCAACAAATAACTTTGGATAACATATGGGAAGCGCTTGTAGGTTTAGAAGCCTCATTCACTCAACAATTTACTCAGTTAAATCAGAAATTCACGTTAGACAATGAAAAGATCACTGAAATGGACATGTTGTTAAAATCTGTGGGCAAGGAAGTTGAAACTAATTCCTCTGCAATTAAAAATTCTCAACAAATACAAATAAATTTAATAAAAGAGAATATGTATCTTCAAAATAGGATTGAAGTATTAGAGAACTATCAACGTTCAAATGCCCTCAGACTGATAAATTTTCCAAAACAAGTTGCTATTTCCCCATTGATAACCTTTAAGCAATATTTAACAGACGCTTTAAAAATTCCAGAAAAATCACATCCACCCATCTCAAAGATTTTCTATATAGAACCATTTCGCAAGAAAGATTCTTCACAAAGGGAGGAAGTTAAAACCCAATTATCGGATTTAAACTTGACTCAGATTATTGAAGGAGACAATGAGGGTTTAACAACAGCAACACTTAAAGTGATTTTCATACTCCAACCGGATAGAGACTGGATTCTTAAACAATTTTTTCTAAATAAGAGACCTGATTTCCTAAATTGCAAGATAAGAATCTATCCGGATGTTTCCAGAAATATTCAGAAGAAAAGACAGGAATTTCTGAAACTGAGACCAAAAGCAATACAACTTGGAGCCTTATTTTGGCTGAACTTTCCCTGCAAGTGTGTGATAAAACTTGATTCAATTAAGTATGTATTTTTTGAGGCTAATCAATTAAACTCTTTTCTGGAGACAAAATTGAGAGACTTACACCCTCCATTATCAGGAACATTAATAACTTCAACTCCATAAAAAAAATTGTATATTGCTTGGTAATCTTATATCAGCCTCCATTTGTTAAAATTTGAAGTTGTCTTCAAAATTGGAATATTTGCCTGAAAATTGTGAAATTCTCCCTTATATAGTGGACTATAGACGAGTAATGATCTTCTTGCTATAATAATTTTTTTCTTCCTTTCTTTTTGGATGTATCTTTAAGAATTTATCAAGATACTAAATCTTCTTTATCTGTAATCAAGATATTATGCTTGTATATATTTTGAAATGAATAAATAAAAAAAAAAAAAAAATACAGGTCTTCTGCTTTTTGGGAAACCTTTTAGTACTTTAATTGCATTGGCTGCCAGGTCTCCATATGTAAAAGTGAGGTGTGTTTTTTTTAAACAACTGACTGAATAATTTCGACATTGTAAAGCTTACCAAACCAAAACGTGGACCCTGAAGATTCTCTCGGTCAAGCTTTTGTGCAGAAACACCCGAGCCTTGCTCCGTATAGAACGTGCGAAGGATCAGAAATGTTCTTCTACTTTTCTCCTGCGAAAGTACTAGGTGGCTAGATGCTTAAAGTGAAGATAAGGCTGCCGGTTGAAGGTAAGACTATACTTTCTGGGATCATTTCTATAGTGTGTAACTGGAGAAATGCTGTTAGAAAGTGTTTGGTCTCGCCATCCACGATGATGAGTTGCAGTTTTCTCTTCTGAGCATGAACCTGTCTTACAAGCTTGCTTTCAGAGCACTGCTGTATGACTTTGATGAGTGCTCTTTATCTCCTTGAGAGGAGATAAGGTGAAGAGGATGCAGGCTGAGTGGCATATATTTGAATTAAAGTTGTATTTCTGTAGCTAGTTTACAGTGATTGAGTTCTGTTGTGTTGCTTGTGGAACATAAGAGGTCAGGGCAGAGTTTGGTTTTCCCTTTCATTTTTCAGGGATTGGGAGGGTATCTTTTCCATTTCACTGACCCACTCCCACGTGCTTGTGATTTGTTGCCAAGAAATTGGAGCATTTCTTTCCCTCTGCTTTGTTCAATTGCAAGCAGTTCCTTGCATCCTTCTAAATGTGTGGGAAGAAATGTTTTCCCTGTAGTTAACAGGTCCAAAGTTGAAAGAAAGTAAGAAATATCAATAAAAGTAAAGGGAAACAAAAACCAAGACGTAGAAAAAGTTAAAAAAAAAAAAAAAAAGTAGACTAGTGCAGGCTTTTTCCCCATTCCTCCCTGATTGGCTGTGCTGGGATTCAAACCCACAACCTTGGCCTCTAGATGCAAATTGTGCACCTGTGACATGAGGAGACTTCCGGCTAGCGCTATGTGTGTGCTCTACGTTGTCCTGAAGTGATATTGGGCTCAGTTCATGCAAGCATTACTAAGCAGTTGGGGGCATAGCTCAGTGGTAGAGCATTTGACTGCAGATCAAGAGGTCCTTGGTTCAAATCCAGGTGCCCCCTTACATGCAGAGAGAAATCTTTTATCCATAGATTCTTAGGAACCAACACCCTTAAGGATCAACCTTTAAGACATAGGCCTCCTCAATCCATTCCAATATCAATGATTTCTAAAAATGGCCATCTACATCATATGTAAATCTATGCAATCCTTGTCTATATGAAAGCAGTGAACAGTTAAGGAGGAGGCTAATAGCGATTATATCTTAATTATTTGCAATAGAAAGAAAAATGCTTGTGTCCACTCAATCTGTTTCTCCTCATAACGCTTTTCTGCAGAAACATCGTTGCTGGTATTCAAAGATGCCTCCTTTCTATGCTAGTCTTTGATGATATCTAGATACTGTTACTAAAAATCAAAGGATGGCCCCAGTCAGCTACAGTTTTGTGGTGGGAAGGGCTGCAGCTGGTACACCTCTAATGGTGTCGGAATACAGGTCTTCTGCTAGAGAAATTCCAAGATGGCGGCCAAGTAAGATGTTGTGAAGATAGCTCCGCTGTTTTCCGCTCTACTCCTGTAACATTTTTGCCTTGTTTAGCTTGAAACCTCAAAAAAAATATGCCTAAGAGGAGAGGTAGGGCGCGAGCAAGCCCCGTTACTCCTTCCTTACCTAGAGCAGGAACGATGGAGCACTTCCTTCTACCGGGCACATCTTCGGGGACTGTTTCGCTGCTGGAGGGTTTAGGGAGAGGTCTCCCGTTCCCCCAGCTTGAACACGAGATATCTTTCAGCCCCGAGACGAGGCTTCCTCCTCCTATGCCGGCTACGACGTCGATCTTGGACCAGAGACCCCTTGGTGCGCAGGTCGCGACGGGGTTTCCTGGCACGGGCCCTGAGTCGGCGCCTGAGAAGCCGAGGATTCCTTCTGTGGAGAACGCAGAGGTGAAGAGAGGAGAGATTGTTCCTATGGAAGAGCTTGGAGCGGTAGGAGGTCAATCAACTTTGCCTACAATTTCAACAATTGGTTTATCAAGTAAGTCGTTTCTACCTGAAAAGCCCCAACAAATAACTTTGGATAACATATGGGAAGCGCTTGTAGGTTTAGAAGCCTCATTCACTCAACAATTTACTCAGTTAAATCAGAAATTCACGTTAGACAATGAAAAGATCACTGAAATGGACATGTTGTTAAAATCTGTGGGCAAGGAAGTTGAAACTAATTCCTCTGCAATTAAAAATTCTCAACAAATACAAATAAATTTAATAAAAGAGAATATGTATCTTCAAAATAGGATTGAAGTATTAGAGAACTATCAACGTTCAAATGCCCTCAGACTGATAAATTTTCCAAAACAAGTTGCTATTTCCCCATTGATAACCTTTAAGCAATATTTAACAGACGCTTTAAAAATTCCAGAAAAATCACATCCACCCATCTCAAAGATTTTCTATATAGAACCATTTCGCAAGAAAGATTCTTCACAAAGGGAGGAAGTTAAAACCCAATTATCGGATTTAAACTTGACTCAGATTATTGAAGGAGACAATGAGGGTTTAACAACAGCAACACTTAAAGTGATTTTCATACTCCAACCGGATAGAGACTGGATTCTTAAACAATTTTTTCTAAATAAGAGACCTGATTTCCTAAATTGCAAGATAAGAATCTATCCGGATGTTTCCAGAAATATTCAGAAGAAAAGACAGGAATTTCTGAAACTGAGACCAAAAGCAATACAACTTGGAGCCTTATTTTGGCTGAACTTTCCCTGCAAGTGTGTGATAAAACTTGATTCAATTAAGTATGTATTTTTTGAGGCTAATCAATTAAACTCTTTTCTGGAGACAAAATTGAGAGACTTACACCCTCCATTATCAGGAACATTAATAACTTCAACTCCATAAAAAAAATTGTATATTGCTTGGTAATCTTATATCAGCCTCCATTTGTTAAAATTTGAAGTTGTCTTCAAAATTGGAATATTTGCCTGAAAATTGTGAAATTCTCCCTTATATAGTGGACTATAGACGAGTAATGATCTTCTTGCTATAATAATTTTTTTCTTCCTTTCTTTTTGGATGTATCTTTAAGAATTTATCAAGATACTAAATCTTCTTTATCTGTAATCAAGATATTATGCTTGTATATATTTTGAAATGAATAAAAAAAAAAAAAAAAAAATACAGGTCTTCTGCTTTTTGGGAAACCTTTTAGTACTTTAATTGCATTGGCTGCCAGGTCTCCATATGTAAAAGTGAGGTGTGTTTTTTTTAAACAACTGACTGAATAATTTCGACATTGTAAAGCTTACCAAACCAAAACGTGGACCCTGAAGATTCTCTCGGTCAAGCTTTTGTGCAGAAACACCCGAGCCTTGCTCCGTATAGAACGTGCGAAGGATCAGAAATGTTCTTCTACTTTTCTCCTGCGAAAGTACTAGGTGGCTAGATGCTTAAAGTGAAGATAAGGCTGCCGGTTGAAGGTAAGACTATACTTTCTGGGATCATTTCTATAGTGTGTAACTGGAGAAATGCGTTAGAAAGTGTTTGGTCTCGCCATCCACGATGATGAGTTGCAGTTTTCTCTTCTGAGAATGAACCTGTCTTACAAGCTTGCTTTCAGAGCACTGCTGTATGACTTTGATGAGTGCTCTTTATCTCCTTGAGAGGAGATAAGGTGAAGAGGATGCAGGCTGAGTGGCATATATTTGAATTGAAGTTGTATTTCTGTAGCTAGTTTATAGTGATTGAGTTCTGTTGTGTTGCTTGTGGAACATAAGAGGTCAGGGCAGAGTTTGGTTTTCCCTTTCATTTTTCAGGGATTGGGAGGGTATCTTTTCCATTTCACTGACCCACTCCCACGTGCTTGTGATTTGTTGCCAAGAAATTGGAGCATTTCTTTCCCTCTGCTTTGTTCAATTGCAAGCAGTTCCTTGCATCCTTCTAAATGTGTGGGAAGAAATGTTTTCCCCTGTAGTTAACAGGTCCAAAGTTGAAAGAAAGTAAGAAATATCAATAAAAGTAAAGGGAAACAAAAACCAAGATGTAGAAAAAGTTAAAAAAAAAAAAAAAAAGTAGACTAGTGCAGGCTTTTTCCCCATTCCTCCCTGATTGGCTGTGCTGGGATTCAAACCCACAACCTTGGCCTCTAGATGCAAATTGTGCACCTGTGACATGAGGAGACTTCCGGCTAGCGCTATGTGTGTGCTCTACGTTGTCCTGAAGTGATATTGGGCTCAGTTCATGCAAGCATTACTAAGCAGTTGGGGGCATAGCTCAGTGGTAGAGCATTTGACTACAGATCAAGAGGTCCTTGGTTCAAATCCAGGTGCTCCCTTACATGCAGAGAGAAATCTTTTATCCATAGATTCTTAGGAACCAACACCCTTAAGGATCAACCTTTAAGACATAGGCCTCCTCAATCCATTCCAATATCAATGATTTCTAAAAATGGCCATCTACATCATATGTAAATCTATGCAATCCTTGTCTATATGAAAGCAGTGAACAGTTAAGGAGGAGGCTAATAGCGATTATATCTTAATTATTTGCAATAGAAAGAAAAATGCTTGTGTCCACTCAATCTGTTTCTCCTCATAACGCTTTTCTGCAGAAACATCGTTGCTGGTATTCAAAGATGCCTCCTTTCTATGCTAGTCTTTGATGATATCTAGATACTGTTACTAAAAATCAAAGGATGGCCCCAGTCAGCTACAGTTTTGTGGTGGGAAGGGCTGCAGCTGGTACACCTCTAATGGTGTCGGAATACAGGTCTTCTGCTAGAGAAATTCCAAGATGGCGGCCAAGTAAGATGTTGTGAAGATAGCTCCGCTGTTTTCCGCTCTACTCCTGTAACATTTTTGCCTTGTTTAGCTTGAAACCTCAAAAAAAATATGCCTAAGAGGAGAGGTAGGGCGCGAGCAAGCCCCGTTACTCCTTCCTTACCTAGAGCAGGAACGATGGAGCACTTCCTTCTACCGGGCACATCTTCGGGGACTGTTTCGCTGCTGGAGGGTTTAGGGAGAGGTCTCCCGTTCCCCCAGCTTGAACACGAGATATCTTTCAGCCCCGAGACGAGGCTTCCTCCTCCTATGCCGGCTACGACGTCGATCTTGGACCAGAGACCCCTTGGTGCGCAGGTCGCGACGGGGTTTCCTGGCACGGGCCCTGAGTCGGCGCCTGAGAAGCCGAGGATTCCTTCTGTGGAGAACGCAGAGGTGAAGAGAGGAGAGATTGTTCCTATGGAAGAGCTTGGAGCGGTAGGAGGTCAATCAACTTTGCCTACAATTTCAACAATTGGTTTATCAAGTAAGTCGTTTCTACCTGAAAAGCCCCAACAAATAACTTTGGATAACATATGGGAAGCGCTTGTAGGTTTAGAAGCCTCATTCACTCAACAATTTACTCAGTTAAATCAGAAATTCACGTTAGACAATGAAAAGATCACTGAAATGGACATGTTGTTAAAATCTGTGGGCAAGGAAGTTGAAACTAATTCCTCTGCAATTAAAAATTCTCAACAAATACAAATAAATTTAATAAAAGAGAATATGTATCTTCAAAATAGGATTGAAGTATTAGAGAACTATCAACGTTCAAATGCCCTCAGACTGATAAATTTTCCAAAACAAGTTGCTATTTCCCCATTGATAACCTTTAAGCAATATTTAACAGACGCTTTAAAAATTCCAGAAAAATCACATCCACCCATCTCAAAGATTTTCTATATAGAACCATTTCGCAAGAAAGATTCTTCACAAAGGGAGGAAGTTAAAACCCAATTATCGGATTTAAACTTGACTCAGATTATTGAAGGAGACAATGAGGGTTTAACAACAGCAACACTTAAAGTGATTTTCATACTCCAACCGGATAGAGACTGGATTCTTAAACAATTTTTTCTAAATAAGAGACCTGATTTCCTAAATTGCAAGATAAGAATCTATCCGGATGTTTCCAGAAATATTCAGAAGAAAAGACAGGAATTTCTGAAACTGAGACCAAAAGCAATACAACTTGGAGCCTTATTTTGGCTGAACTTTCCCTGCAAGTGTGTGATAAAACTTGATTCAATTAAGTATGTATTTTTTGAGGCTAATCAATTAAACTCTTTTCTGGAGACAAAATTGAGAGACTTACACCCTCCATTATCAGGAACATTAATAACTTCAACTCCATAAAAAAAATTGTATATTGCTTGGTAATCTTATATCAGCCTCCATTTGTTAAAATTTGAAGTTGTCTTCAAAATTGGAATATTTGCCTGAAAATTGTGAAATTCTCCCTTATATAGTGGACTATAGACGAGTAATGATCTTCTTGCTATAATAATTTTTTTCTTCCTTTCTTTTTGGATGTATCTTTAAGAATTTATCAAGATACTAAATCGTCTTTATCTGTAATCAAGATATTATGCTTGTATATATTTTGAAATGAATAAATAAAAAATAAAAAAAATACAGGTCTTCTGCTTTTTGGGAAACCTTTTAGTACTTTAATTGCATTGGCTGCCAGGTCTCCATATGTAAAAGTGAGGTGTGTTTTTTTTAAACAACTGACTGAATAATTTCGACATTGTAAAGCTTACCAAACCAAAACGTGGACCCTGAAGATTCTCTCGGTCAAGCTTTTGTGCAGAAACACCCGAGCCTTGCTCCGTATAGAACGTGCGAAGGATCAGAAATGTTCTTCTACTTTTCTCCTGCGAAAGTACTAGGTGGCTAGATGCTTAAAGTGAAGATAAGGCTGCCGGTTGAAGGTAAGACTATACTTTCTGGGATCATTTCTATAGTGTGTAACTGGAGAAATGCGTTAGAAAGTGTTTGGTCTCGCCATCCACGATGATGAGTTGCAGTTTTCTCTTCTGAGCATGAACCTGTCTTACAAGCTTGCTTTCAGAGCACTGCTGTATGACTTTGATGAGTGCTCTTTATCTCCTTGAGAGGAGATAAGGTGAAGAGGATGCAGGCTGAGTGGCATATATTTGAATTGAAGTTGTATTTCTGTAGCTAGTTTATAGTGATTGAGTTCTGTTGTGTTGCTTGTGGAACATAAGAGGTCAGGGCAGAGTTTGGTTTTCCCTTTCATTTTTCAGGGATTGGGAGGGTATCTTTTCCATTTCACTGACCCACTCCCACGTGCTTGTGATTTGTTGCCAAGAAATTGGAGCATTTCTTTCCCTCTGCTTTGTTCAATTGCAAGCAGTTCCTTGCATCCTTCTAAATGTGTGGGAAGAAATGTTTTCCCCTGTAGTTAACAGGTCCAAAGTTGAAAGAAAGTAAGAAATATCAATAAAAGTAAAGGGAAACAAAAACCAAGATGTAGAAAAAGTTAAAAAAAAAAAAAAAAAGTAGACTAGTGCAGGCTTTTTCCCCATTCCTCCCTGATTGGCTGTGCTGGGATTCAAACCCACAACCTTGGCCTCTAGATGCAAATTGTGCACCTGTGACATGAGGAGACTTCCGGCTAGCGCTATGTGTGTGCTCTACGTTGTCCTGAAGTGATATTGGGCTCAGTTCATGCAAGCATTACTAAGCAGTTGGGGGCATAGCTCAGTGGTAGAGCATTTGACTGCAGATCAAGAGGTCCTTGGTTCAAATCCAGGTGCCCCCTTACATGCAGAGAGAAATCTTTTATCCATAGATTCTTAGGAACCAACACCCTTAAGGATCAACCTTTAAGACATAGGCCTCCTCAATCCATTCCAATATCAATGATTTCTAAAAATGGCCATCTACATCATATGTAAATCTATGCAATCCTTGTCTATATGAAAGCAGTGAACAGTTAAGGAGGAGGCTAATAGCGATTATATCTTAATTATTTGCAATAGAAAGAAAAATGCTTGTGTCCACTCAATCTGTTTCTCCTCATAACGCTTTTCTGCAGAAACATCGTTGCTGGTATTCAAAGATGCCTCCTTTCTATGCTAGTCTTTGATGATATCTAGATACTGTTACTAAAAATCAAAGGATGGCCCCAGTCAGCTACAGTTTTGTGGTGGGAAGGGCTGCAGCTGGTACACCTCTAATGGTGTCGGAATACAGGTCTTCTGCTAGAGAAATTCCAAGATGGCGGCCAAGTAAGATGTTGTGAAGATAGCTCCGCTGTTTTCCGCTCTACTCCTGTAACATTTTTGCCTTGTTTAGCTTGAAACCTCAAAAAAAATATGCCTAAGAGGAGAGGTAGGGCGCGAGCAAGCCCCGTTACTCCTTCCTTACCTAGAGCAGGAACGATGGAGCACTTCCTTCTACCGGGCACATCTTCGGGGACTGTTTCGCTGCTGGAGGGTTTAGGGAGAGGTCTCCCGTTCCCCCAGCTTGAACACGAGATATCTTTCAGCCCCGAGACGAGGCTTCCTCCTCCTATGCCGGCTACGACGTCGATCTTGGACCAGAGACCCCTTGGTGCGCAGGTCGCGACGGGGTTTCCTGGCACGGGCCCTGAGTCGGCGCCTGAGAAGCCGAGGATTCCTTCTGTGGAGAACGCAGAGGTGAAGAGAGGAGAGATTGTTCCTATGGAAGAGCTTGGAGCGGTAGGAGGTCAATCAACTTTGCCTACAATTTCAACAATTGGTTTATCAAGTAAGTCGTTTCTACCTGAAAAGCCCCAACAAATAACTTTGGATAACATATGGGAAGCGCTTGTAGGTTTAGAAGCCTCATTCACTCAACAATTTACTCAGTTAAATCAGAAATTCACGTTAGACAATGAAAAGATCACTGAAATGGACATGTTGTTAAAATCTGTGGGCAAGGAAGTTGAAACTAATTCCTCTGCAATTAAAAATTCTCAACAAATACAAATAAATTTAATAAAAGAGAATATGTATCTTCAAAATAGGATTGAAGTATTAGAGAACTATCAACGTTCAAATGCCCTCAGACTGATAAATTTTCCAAAACAAGTTGCTATTTCCCCATTGATAACCTTTAAGCAATATTTAACAGACGCTTTAAAAATTCCAGAAAAATCACATCCACCCATCTCAAAGATTTTCTATATAGAACCATTTCGCAAGAAAGATTCTTCACAAAGGGAGGAAGTTAAAACCCAATTATCGGATTTAAACTTGACTCAGATTATTGAAGGAGACAATGAGGGTTTAACAACAGCAACACTTAAAGTGATTTTCATACTCCAACCGGATAGAGACTGGATTCTTAAACAATTTTTTCTAAATAAGAGACCTGATTTCCTAAATTGCAAGATAAGAATCTATCCGGATGTTTCCAGAAATATTCAGAAGAAAAGACAGGAATTTCTGAAACTGAGACCAAAAGCAATACAACTTGGAGCCTTATTTTGGCTGAACTTTCCCTGCAAGTGTGTGATAAAACTTGATTCAATTAAGTATGTATTTTTTGAGGCTAATCAATTAAACTCTTTTCTGGAGACAAAATTGAGAGACTTACACCCTCCATTATCAGGAACATTAATAACTTCAACTCCATAAAAAAAATTGTATATTGCTTGGTAATCTTATATCAGCCTCCATTTGTTAAAATTTGAAGTTGTCTTCAAAATTGGAATATTTGCCTGAAAATTGTGAAATTCTCCCTTATATAGTGGACTATAGACGAGTAATGATCTTCTTGCTATAATAATTTTTTTCTTCCTTTCTTTTTGGATGTATCTTTAAGAATTTATCAAGATACTAAATCGTCTTTATCTGTAATCAAGATATTATGCTTGTATATATTTTGAAATGAATAAATAAAAAATAAAAAAATACAGGTCTTCTGCTTTTTGGGAAACCTTTTAGTACTTTAATTGCATTGGCTGCCAGGTCTCCATATGTAAAAGTGAGGTGTGTTTTTTTTAAACAACTGACTGAATAATTTCGACATTGTAAAGCTTACCAAACCAAAACGTGGACCCTGAAGATTCTCTCGGTCAAGCTTTTGTGCAGAAACACCCGAGCCTTGCTCCGTATAGAACGTGCGAAGGATCAGAAATGTTCTTCTACTTTTCTCCTGCGAAAGTACTAGGTGGCTAGATGCTTAAAGTGAAGATAAGGCTGCCGGTTGAAGGTAAGACTATACTTTCTGGGATCATTTCTATAGTGTGTAACTGGAGAAATGCGTTAGAAAGTGTTTGGTCTCGCCATCCACGATGATGAGTTGCAGTTTTCTCTTCTGAGAATGAACCTGTCTTACAAGCTTGCTTTCAGAGCACTGCTGTATGACTTTGATGAGTGCTCTTTATCTCCTTGAGAGGAGATAAGGTGAAGAGGATGCAGGCTGAGTGGCATATATTTGAATTAAAGTTGTATTTCTGTAGCTAGTTTACAGTGATTGAGTTCTGTTGTGTTGCTTGTGGAACATAAGAGGTCAGGGCAGAGTTTGGTTTTCCCTTTCATTTTTCAGGGATTGGGAGGGTATCTTTTCCATTTCACTGACCCACTCCCACGTGCTTGTGATTTGTTGCCAAGAAATTGGAGCATTTCTTTCCCTCTGCTTTGTTCAATTGCAAGCAGTTCCTTGCATCCTTCTAAATGTGTGGGAAGAAATGTTTTTCCCTGTAGTTAACAGGTCCAAAGTTGAAAGAAAGTAAGAAATATCAATAAAAGTAAAGGGAAACAAAAACCAAGACGTAGAAAAAGTTAAAAAAAAAAAAAAAAAAGTAGACTAGTGCAGGCTTTTTCCCCATTCCTCCCTGATTGGCTGTGCTGGGATTCAAACCCACAACCTTGGCCTCTAGATGCAAATTGTGCACCTGTGACATGAGGAGACTTCCGGCTAGCGCTATGTGTGTGCTCTACGTTGTCCTGAAGTGATATTGGGCTCAGTTCATGCAAGCATTACTAAGCAGTTGGGGGCATAGCTCAGTGGTAGAGCATTTGACTGCAGATCAAGAGGTCCTTGGTTCAAATCCAGGTGCCCCCTTACATGCAGAGAGAAATCTTTTATCCATAGATTCTTAGGAACCAACACCCTTAAGGATCAACCTTTAAGACATAGGCCTCCTCAATCCATTCCAATATCAATGATTTCTAAAAATGGCCATCTACATCATATGTAAATCTATGCAATCCTTGTCTATATGAAAGCAGTGAACAGTTAAGGAGGAGGCTAATAGCGATTATATCTTAATTATTTGCAATAGAAAGAAAAATGCTTGTGTCCACTCAATCTGTTAAACCTTGGAGCTGGGACCCGTTTTACCAGGCATGTCCCCACATCCCCCCCCCCCCCCCCCCCCGTACGCTTTCACTCAATAACTCTCTGCACACAATTGTGGAATAACCATAGGCCGCAGCTTGATTTATTAACATTTAAACTTCCAATTAACATCCGTATAGGATAACCCCCACCCCCGAGCTACAGTTGTCATAACAAAAGCACCCATAGTTGCCCCCTCCGCCGCTCGCCATGATAGCAAAGCAGCAACTTCCACTTCCGGCTGTCACCGCAACTCTTCACCCTTTCGACTCCGCCTTCACAGCAAGAGGCCTGGCCCGTGTGGCCCTCCACACATTATTCCGGGTCACCTGACCCATCAGCCCCCCCATGAGCCATTGCTTCTGTAGCTCGGGTTTTTTGCTGCTGCGACAAACTCCGATGCCATTCCTGAAAAACATCTACAACACCACACAGATAAGCCTCCTCACATCCAGTACATGAGAGGGTGGGAGGGAGGGAAAACTGCCTCCGAGGATCAGACAACACCCTTAGCCTCGGAGGAAGCAGAGCCCCTCTTCCCTTCCCACAGCCCCGCCCCCCAGCAACCTATCCTCCAATCAGCTGCCTGTGTTGCTTCTGTGCTGTCAGCTTCTGTTGATCTGACCAATCCCAGCTGCCCACGTGCTCATCAGCCGAACACAACCCCCCACCCCCCCCATAACCACATGCTCTTCACCCCACTGCCCTCAGAGCCTTCTCGAACGGGCCCAGCCCTCGTTTAACTGGGCCCGTCGAGACAAGCTCTCGGGCCTTTCATAAACCTTGGAGCTGGGACCCGTTTTACCAGGCATGTCCCCACATCCCCCCCCCGTACGCTTTCACTCAATAACTCTCTGCACACAATTGTGGAATAACCATAGGCCGCAGCTTGATTTATTAACATTTAAACTTCCAATTAACATCCGTATAGGATAACCCCCACCCCCGAGCTACAGTTGTCATAACAAAAGCACCCACAGTTGCCCCCTCCGCCGCTCGCCATGATAGCAAAGCAGCAACTTCCACTTCCGGCTGTCACCGCAACTCTTCACCCTTTCGACTCCGCCTTCACAGCAAGAGGCCTGGCCCGTGTGGACCTCCACACATTATTCCGGGTCACCTGACCCATCTTAATGACCTGGCTCAGCCCCCCCATGAGCCATTGCTTCTGTAGCTCGGGTTTTTTGCCACAGGGGGGGAGGGGTCCGTGCACCTGCAAAGGCCCCCTCCCACCCCCCCCCAAAGCAAGCTGCGGCCTACTGAGACCCTGCAATACCATGCTGCTCCAAGAACACCTGCACATCATTTTAGAATAGATCCAAACCCCCCATCAGACAGGTGTACCCTGTCCCGTGCAAAAGCCCCGCTCACTGAGCAGCCACCCAGTTGTGTTGAAGTTGGAAACCTCCCATCGTTCTTACCCATACTGTGACCTGCCGATTGACCTTGCGCAACCCCTGTGCCCCTTGCGCGCCAGTAGGCGGGCAGGTCTGGGTATAATATCCGACCACCAATTTTGTACCAGGAAACCAGGCCAATACCAATCGTGAGTCTCCCCCTTTTTAGTGTCACTGAGTCTCTTACCCGTCCAACCATCCACCTCGTTCCCCCACCCCGAACCAGTAACCCCTGAAGGTGTCGCGGTCTGTTGCGCAGCCGATACAACAGTGGCCCTCGTTGACTCCTCAGCATGCCCCACTCTCCTAGCCAGGCTATCTAGGCCCCGCGCCGCGCCAATCCCCGGTGAATCCCCCCAGGATGTCTCGCTGCTCTGCTACCAGCCCAATGAATGAAGGCGTGTCCAACCATCCAGACTGAGTAGATCGAACCAACAGCATCTCAAAGGGGAAGGGGCAACCACACACGGGGAAAGCGAGCACCCACACCGGCAGCCCCTTCAATAAACTAAACCGCCGGCATATCAGGCCACCGGCTAAAGCGTAGAAATAACCACGACAGAGCACACCCCACCATTATGTACCGGCCCTGTACTAGGCTCCCTCAGGAGGGCCTAATATACCCACGGTATGCCCCGGAAGACCACCTGCTGGCGCCATTCGCATGTACTAATAAGGAAAGAGGGCCATGTGGGCGGACCACCCAGGTAGGCCTCCAACAAGGACACTGGGTATGAGATCCTGCCCGGAACTCCGTTTTTTGTGCGCAAGATCTTACTGCGCCATACTCCAGTCTGGATACCAACAGTCTCCCGTAACAACCCAGATAACACAGCAACCGACCTGCGGCTCGCTACAAGCTCGCCTACCCAAAAGGTCCCATAAGATGCCAATGCGGAGGCCACTCGGAAGAGGCGTATCTCGAATGTTGGATAAGTCGCGCACTCAACAGCCCGCAAAAAGCACACCCAAAGTCGTGAGTAATCCGCCAGCGCGCGTCCAGCACCAAGGAAGATGAGCGGCTCTGACCATTCAAGGCACTGCTCACCCGAAAACTAAAGCTCGGCAGGCCTCACCCACACATGTTGCTGGAAAAGGAGAACCCAGCCAGATGATGCGCGGCTGCATTTCGAGAAATACCCCATGCCTGTGTGAGAACAATGTAGGCTGCTAACAGCTCACCTGATGCCCGACTCGCTGTCCAGCCTTAGTCCCGAAACTAACTAGTCACTCTGTCCTATCCACAGGTATACGCTGACCGTGTGGCAGGTGCAATCGAGATTCTCGGCCGCTCCCACACCTCAGGCCTCCTAGCCGCCAAAAATGCCCTGGTATTGGCTGCCCTTCCGCCTCTGCCGCTTGTGCCAAAGCCCGGAAAGTCTGAAATTGAAACGGGAAAGTGCATCATCCATACGCTTGGACATTCCCCAGCATGTGCCTAGCCCGTACGTGCACATTTAGTTGCACACAACGCAGGACCAATTCCCTGATCACGGAGCTCACCAGCAAGCACATGCAACCTCCTTATTCACCACCTCTACCACCCCCTGATTGTCGCACCACACCAGGATGCTTGTACTTTGCCACTTCCCTGGCTGCCGCTCGCATGCCCCTACAAACGGGAACAGCTCCCTGAAGGTAATGGTCTTTGTAACTCCCGCCGCTATCCAGCTGTCCGGCCACGGTTCAGTGCACCACGCGCCCTCACAGTACACCCCGAACCCAAGCCTTCTGCTGCATCCGTACAGAAGTCGAGATCCGCATTAGACACCACCGTGCTCTGCCACGCTTAATGTACCTTTACACGCACACAAAACTCCAACCACATCGCAACGAACTCCCGCTGACAAGCACACATGATGAAAAGGCTCCGTGACCCCTGACGTCGCAAATGCCAGCCGCCAAGACAAGGCCCGACCCATCGGGATGACGTGACATGCCAAATTAAGGCTCCGCACCCGGGACTGAAATGGTACACAATGTAGCCTTACGGGCCTGTAACACTGCCAGAATCTGCTCTTCCGACTGAATCACCTTCTCCCGCAGCAAATGGGTAAACTGTCCGTATTGTGTCAATTTCAGTGCCGAGGTCTGTGAGGACCGCGGCTGGGCCCTCCATTTTGTCGGTAGCCCAGGGGATGCCAAAGTCCTCCGCAACCGCCCTAAAGACTCTCAGCATATGCCCACGGTCCCCGACCTCAACTGCCCCAATAGAGAGAAATTGTCTAAATAGCGCACTATACTTTCGAGCCTGAACCCCTGCCCATCACCCAGTGTACGTATGAGCTGACTGTTCCCCGTACGTACAGGCGACTGAACCACCCATCGGCATTCCAGCCCCCGTAAAAAAGACCCTTCAAAGTGGAAGCCCAGCAACAGAAACGCAGAAGGGTGAACAAGTAACAGCCTGAACGCCGCCTCAATATCGACCTCAGCCATCTGTGCCCCTACCCCCCCGGGCATATCAACCGTACCACACCGTCAAATGACGTGTACTGCACTGAGCAGAAGTCTCTGGGAATGCTCTCATTTATGTACCCACCCGCTGGGTCCGAGAGGTTGCGCCTGAGCTGGAATTACCCCAGCGCTGTCTTTTAGGTATAACCGCACCAGGAGATATCGCAAAGGACGCAAATGGACCGGCAATCCTGCCGAACGCAATCCCCTCCGTCAACGTATTCCTCACCACCTCCCGCAGGCACTCGGTGGACCCAAGTTCTGCCCCCAATTACTGCCCAGCCGACCTTGAAACAGAATGACAACCCCCTCCACGAGATCCCACCCTAATGCCTCTGCAGCGTCCCTGACCGAATATCGATGGAGCCATGGCAGCATCGCATCGACCCTCACCGGTATAAGGGCACGGCTAATCAATTATGGCTTCGCTGCGGACGGTCCCCCCGGTCCCTTCCTGACATTCTGCCGCTACATGCCTCTGGCTGCAGGCGGAACGGATGCGTCGCAACTTGCAGTCCATAAATGGACAGGAAGCTCAGATCCGGCTCCCGGGACACTGCCCCCCCCCCCCCGCACTCATGGCCCGAAGGACCGACCCAGAGCCGCCTGGGCCAACCCCCCATTTACCCATCCCCCAACCTCTACCAGTGCTGCCCTGGGAGCCATGTGAACCACCATAAATTGATCCTGTGTCGGCAACGCCCCCATTCACTGTCATGCGCAGACAAGACCGAACCGAATTACCACCGGTTTGGCGCTCTCATGCTCCCTCGTACCCTCTGCCTATGTCTTCTCCTTCGCAACCTTCCGGCGCCCCCCAGCCTCCCGCTACTAACATATAGCTATGCACTTTCTCCGCCTGATCTTCCTACGTAACGAGCGCAGGACCCACTCCCAGACAGGGCTACCCTGGCAGGCGGGCCCCTCGTCCTCTCTCCAGCACCCTTTGCCAATTCTGCCACCCTGGAGACGCCCACTGACCGAGAAGAGGAGGATGCGGAAGAGGAATAAGAGGAAGCCCTAATCCGCTTCCCCCCTGCCCCTCCCTTTTCGTCACCCACTCCCCCCTGTGCTCGCTTAGAGGACGACCCATTACCCGATCCAGAAGCTCCAGCACCTGCCATGGACGATCCCGAGACTGCAGCAGGGCTGTGTCCTGACGCCCAGTCCAGCTGCTCCGCCGTGTCCTGGATGAACGGGGTCCTCTCCTGCCCTGTCTCACCACTGGTTCCTCCTGCTGCACTGTAGAAGGGCGTTCCGCCGTCCCCTGCTCGATCTCGCTGGACCCGCCAGTCGCCGGCTCCACTCCCTCCGTTGCACTCTGCACCTGTAAGGAAGCGGCAGCAAAACCAGCCCCCTCGGACTCCCACACTTGCCCCAGCCCCCCCCCCCCCCCCCAGGACGCTTCCAGCAAGACCCCATGGAACCCCGGAAATGCCCAATGCATATCCGCCCTCGGAGGCATCCCAGCCCATGTGACCACCTGGGGAAGAGCCATGGCCACTGCCCATAGGGGCATAGCGCAGGGAGACCCAAAACCCATGGGTATGGACCCCAGCCTGTCGAAGAGTCGCCTATGTTTGTAGGAAACCCTCCCCCATAGCTCCTCGATACAGGACCAGAAGGCTGTGCGTGCCCACCAACCGCCGCTGCTCTCTCCACCCGCCGTCTACCCGCAGGCAGCAGACCCCCCCTCCATAAGCACTCTGCCCAGGCCATGTGTGCTCCCCTTAAAACCCCAGCCGTTGCCACCTCTGCCATGCAAGCAGCAGGGAGGGGGTAGGAATCCCTCACTGATTCCCTGCACCAGCCCCCCTACTCTGACCCTTTCTCACTCACCGCCAGCTCCAGCCTGTTAGTGAAGGTCGATGCCTCCACTGGCAACTCCCTGCCCCTTTTTCTGTGACCCCCGCTGAGCTCCTTAGATCTGCCTCCCCCCCCCTGTTACTCACATGTGCTGGGCTGCCTGGAGTCACTGGCGCAAAATGAGCTCCACACCTTGATTCTCCTCTGCCTGCTCCCAACACCATGGTGCAGGTCTCCCCAGTTCCTTCCTGCCTGCCTGGGAACTTTGTCCTTTTGACCTCCTGAAGTTGGACTCGATCCAACAAAGTTTCTAACCTCTCTGTGAAGGCAGGAACCTTTCCTCCAAGCCACTGCAGCTGTTAGTCTGTAAGTTTTCTATCTCTTAAAGCCTCAATCATTCTTGAAAAGCTGCACAGCTCCTTTGCAAAACTGCCTCCGAGGATCAGACAACACCCTGAGCCTCGGAGGAAGCAGAGCCCCTCTTCCCTTCCCACAGCCCCGCCCCCCAGCAACCTATCCTCCAATCAGCTGCCTGTGTTGCTTCTGTGCTGTCAGCTTCTGTTGATCTGACCAATCCCAGCTGCCCACGTGCTCATCAGCCGAACATAACCCCCCACCCCCCCCCCATAACCACATGCTCTTCACCCCACTGCCCTCAGAGCCTTCTCGAACGGGCCCAGCCCTCGTTTAACTGGGCCCGTCGAGACAAGCTCTCGGGCCTTTCATTCTCCTCATAACGCTTTTCTGCAGAAACATCGTTGCTGGTATTCAAAGATGCCTCCTTTCTATGCTAGTCTTTGATGATATCTAGATACTGTTACTAAAAATCAAAGGATGGCCCCAGTCAGCTACAGTTTTGTGGTGGGAAGGGCTGCAGCTGGTACATCTCTAATGGTGTCGGAATACAGGTCTTCTGCTTTTTGGGAAACCTTTTAGTACTTTAATGTTTTTCCCTGTAGTTAACAGGTCCAAAGTTGAAAGAAAGTAAGAAATATCAATAAAAGTAAAGGGAAACAAAAACCAAGACGTAGAAAAAGTTAAAAAAAAAAAAAAAGTAGACTAGTGCAGGCTTTTTCCCCATTCCTCCCTGATTGGCTGTGCTGGGATTCAAACCCACAACCTTGGCCTCTAGATGCAAATTGTGCAGCTGTGACATGAGGAGACTTCCGGCTAGCGCTATGTGTGTGCTCTACGTTGTCCTGAGTGATATTGGGCTCAGTTCATGCAAGCATTACTAAGCAGTTGGGGGCATAGCTCAGTGGTAGAGCATTTGACTGCAGATCAAGAGGTCCTTCGTTCAAATCCAGGTGCCCCCTTACATGCAGAGAGAAATCTTTTATCCATAGATTCTTAGGAACCAACGCCCTTAAGGATCAACCTTTAAGACATAGGCCTCCTTAATCCATTCCAATATCAATGATTTCTAAAAATGGCCATCTACATCATATGTAAATCTATGCAATCCTTGTCTATATGAAAGCAGTGAACAGTTAAGGAGGAGGCTAATAGCGATTATATCTTAATTATTTGCAATAGAAAGAAAAATGCTTGTGTCCACTCAATCTGTTTCTCCTCATAACGCTTTTCTGCAGAAACATCGTTGCTGGTATTCAAAGATGCCTCCTTTCTATGCTAGTCTTTGATGATATCTAGATACTGTTACTAAAAATCAAAGGATGGCCCCAGTCAGCTACAGTTTTGTGGTGGGAAGGGCTGCAGCTGGTACATCTCTAATGGTGTCGGAATACAGGTCTTCTGCTTTTTGGGAAACCTTTTAGTACTTTAATTGCATTGGCTGCCAGGTCTCCATATGTAAAAGTGAGGTGTGTTTTTTTTAAACAACTGACTGAATAATTTGGACATTGTAAAGCTTACCAAACCAAAACGTGGACCCTGAAGATTCTCTCGGTCAAGCTTTTGTGCAGAAACACCCGAGCCTTGCTCCGTATAGAACGTGCGAAGGATCAGAAATGTTCTTCTACTTTTCTCCTGCGAAAGTACTAGGTGGCTAGATGCTTAAAGTGAAGATAAGGCTGCCGGTTGAAGGTAAGACTTTACTTTCTGGGATCATTTCTATAGTGTGTAACTGGAGAAATGTGTTAGAAAGTGTTTGGTCTCGCCATCCACGATGATGAGTTGCAGTTTTCTCTTCTGAGCATGAACCTGTCTTACAAGCTTGCTTTCAGAGCACTGCTGTATGACTTTGATGAGTGCTCTTTATCTCCTTGAGAGGAGATAAGGTGAAGAGGATGCAGGCTGAGTGGCATATATTTGAATTAAAGTTGTATTTCTGTAGCTAGTTTACAGTGATTGAGTTCTGTTGTGTTGCTTGTGGAACATAAGAGGTCAGGGCAGAGTTTGGTTTTCCCTTTCATTTTTCAGGGATTGGGAGGGTATCTTTTCCATTTCACTGACCCACTCCCATGCGCTTGTGATTTGTTGCCAAGAAATTGGAGCATTTCTTTCCCTCTGCTTTGTTCAATTGCAAGCAGTTCCTTGCATCCTTCTAAATGTGTGGGAAGAATGAGAGGCCCGAGAGCTGGTCTCGAAGGGCCCAGTTAAACGCGGGCTGGGCCCGTTCGAGCCAGCGATGGGCATGCTGGGAGGGAGAGGGGTCATGCAGGAGAGCAGCAGCTCAGATTGTCTAGAACAAAGAATGCATTCTGGTTCTGGGGCAGGGCAGGCTGCTGATTGGCTGGGAAGGTGGAAGGGGGCGGGGCTGGGCGAGGACATAAAGGGAGGAGGGAGACGTCGGATACCAGGGTGCTGGTGATCCGCGGAGGCTGTTTTTTGGCGTTTTTTTGAGGCGTTTTTGTGCAGGGCCCTGATTCTCCAGCATGGCGGATGGAAGAGAGTCAGGAGAAGAAACTGGAGGAGCGGAGGTGTCCTTCTGTGCTAGTGACTCTATCGGGAGGAGTCCGGAGGAAGTGCAAGGAGAGGTCCACGCGGTTGGAGTGCCAGCACCGAGGCGCCCAGGACAGGAGACGGACCAGTTTGGGACCACACGAGTGGAACAGCTGGAGACCGAGACGGGAGGACGAGCGAGGCCAGCGGAGCATACTGTGACCATGGACCAGGCGGCATGCTCGGCGGGCAGTGGCCCAGCAGCAGGAGATGGGCCAGCGCTCCCCACGGCGGGGCCATCTGGATGTGGTAACAGTGAGTGCGCACGGGGAGAGCGGGGGAGGCGAGGGCGGTGCAGGCGTAAGGGGAAGGGGAAAAGGGATAGGTCCTCGTCCTCGTCGTCTGACACATCTACGACTTCTTCGTCCTCTTCCTCCACTTCTAGGCCTGAGAGACAAGAGGCGGGGAGAGTTGCAGCAGGGATGCCAGGGGTAGGAGAGAGAGGGCCGCCGGCGCTAGTGGCGTTGTCGGAACTATGGGAACAGGTCCCGCGGGCGTTATGCCAAAAAATTCGGCGCCGGAAGTGTATAGACCTATTCCGGTTGTTGGAAGGTAGGAAGCCTAGGCGCGGAAAAAAGCGAGGTAAGAAAGTAGAGGCCGATAAGGAGCGTAAGGTAGCGAAAACAATAGTTAATTGGATGCGGGCATTTTTACGTTTGGCTAGTGTATGGGGGCGGCGGGACCAGGGCCAGTATGGCTTATTACTGGCGTATGCAGATTCAGTTTTAGATGCGTTCCAGCGTTTCGGGGGTTGGGCTTGGTTAAATTATGACGAAGCCTTTAGAGATAAGATGGAAGAAAACCTCCACATGACGTGGGGGACACAGGACATAAACCTGTGGCTAATGCACATGGCCCCTCGTGGCGCGGTGGCCGGGGGAGTGGGAAGGGGGTGTATTCAGCAGGCCTCGAGTAGTCGGCCCTTTCGTGTCGCGGGGAGAGGAGAGGGGGGTGCTGGCGGGACGGGGACGGCTTCAACAGCAGATGTATGCTGGCGGTTCAATAGAGCAGCATGTCTATTCCCCGATTGCAAATTCAGGCACGCCTGTTCCACGTGTGGGCAGGGGCACCCGTCCATTAAATGTACCAAGAAGGGAGCAGGGGGCACAACCCTTGCCAAGTAAGTGGGCGGGTCGGGCCCCCACGCCGGTGCAAGTCGATGCGAAGCTGCCATGGCTCCATCGATATCCGGTGCGGTCAGCGGCTCAATTGCTGGAGGGTGGTTTTCGGGAGGGGTTTCGGATTCCTTATCAGGGGAGGGTAGAGTCCAATTGGGTGCAGAATTCGGCGTCCGTAACGAAATTGAAGGAGGTGGTACGGCAAAAGCTGGATGAGGAGCTGAGTTTAGGGAGAATTGCGGGGCCGTTTCAGAACCCCCCCTTTTCCCCATTCATGATTTCCCCGCTAGCAGTGATCCCTAAGAAAGTGCCTGGGAAGTTTCGCCTCATACATAACCTCTCGTATCTGGAGGGCAAGTCGGTGAACGCGGGTATCCCAAAAGATTGCTGTTCGGTCCAATACACTTCATTTGATTGCGCGGTGCGATTGGTTCGACAGTGCGGAGAGGGCGCCCAGCTGGCGAAGGTTGATATTGAGGCGGCCTTTCGTTTACTGCCGGTGCACCCGACGGCATTCCCTTTGCTCGGTTTCCATTTCGAGGGGGCCTTCTACTACGACCGCTGTATGCCAATGGGGTGTTCAGTGTCTTGTGCATATTTCGAGCGCTTTAGTTCCTTCGTCCATTGGGTGACAGCTCAGAAGGCAGGGTTGGACACACTGGTCCATTATTTAGACGATTTCCTGTTTATAGGAGCAGCGGACGGGGGGGCGTGTGGCCAGTTGCTGGCTGCCTTTATGGCAGTGGCTGCGGAGTTCGGAATTCCCTTGGCCACGGACAAGACAGAGGGCCCAACTTCAGTCCTCACATTTCTGGGGATTGAGATTGACACGGAACAAATGGTGACGCGGTTACCGCAAGGGAAAGTCGAGCAGCTAGAGGAGCAGATCATAGGGGTGTTGCATGCAAAAAAGGCCACGCTCGAGGCCATTCAGTCGTTGGTGGGAAGCCTGAATTTTGCCTGTCGGGTGCTTCCGATGGGACGCGCCTTTTTGAGGCGCCTGGGGGCGGCAACGGCCCAAGTGTCACAGCCGCATCACCACATCCGTTTGTCCGCGGGGGTGCGCAGAGACTTGCGTATGTGGTTGGAATTCCTTGCTGAGTTCAATGGCACGTTGGTTTTACAGAGTCCAGTCGTGGCGCATGTGGATTTGGAACTGTTTACAGATGCAGCGGGGGGTCATGGTTTCGGAGTGTACTGTGCGGGTGCGTGGTGCGCGGCCCCATGGCCGGGTTGGTGGGTCGCGTCTGGGATTACAAAAAATATCACATTTCTGGAGTTGTTTCCATTTGTAGTAGTCTGCGAGTTGTGGCCAGAGCGACTATGGAACAAAAGCGTTGTAGTCTGGTGTGACAATCTAGGGGTAGTGGAGGTGGTGAATAAGCAGTCGGCGCGTTGTTTATTAGTTAACTCGTTAATGAGGGAATTAGTGCTGCGCTGTTTGCGACTAAATGTTCATTTGCGGGCGAGGCATGTTCCAGGAGTGGATAACCGGATAGCTGATGCGCTGTCCCGTTTTCAATTGCAGACGTTCAGAACATTAGCGCCGGGGGCGGATCAGGAAGGGCAGCGAATGCCGGAACAACTTTGGCGACTCGGAGACCCGAGGTGTGGCAGTTGTTGAAGTCTTCAGTTGCCCCAGCTACATGGACAGCATACGTATGTGGCTTCGACAAAGTGACTGGTTTCCTACACAGCCAGGGTTGGGAGGATGGGCGGGCATCTGATGAATTGTTAGCAGCTTATGTTGCGAGTGCCCGAGGGTCGGGTACTTCGCGCAGTGCGGTCCGAAGGCATTTAGCGGGTTTTTATTTTTTCAGTAAGGCATATGGGTGGGGGGTTCCTGAATCGCAGTTTCTGGTGGGGAGCGCATTGAAGGGATGGGGGAGGGTCGTGCCACCGGTGGGGGACACAAGGCGGCCAATTACACATGGGTTATTAGTGCGCGTGTTACACGCGGTGTTCCAGGTGGTGCGGTCGGATTTTGAAGCGAGGCTTTTTCGCGCGGCTTATGCGCTGGCATTCTATGGGGCGTTCCGAGTGGGGGAGTTAGTTGAAAGACGCCGGTCGGTGACGGAGTGTTCAGGTCTATTACGGGAGAATGCATCCATTCAAGACGGGCAGTTACGTATCAGATTGCTGCGGTCAAAAACGGATCAGAGAGGAGTGGGCAGTACAATCGTGTTGAGCGGGGTGCCGGGCGTTGACTATTGTCCGGTAGCATTGGTGGCGGCGTACCTCGAGGTACGGCCAGCGGGGCCGTCATCCTTGTTGGTGCACGCGGACGGGCAGGTCTTGACAAGGTACCAATTTGCGGCAGTATTGCGCCAGAGTCTTACGGCGGTGGGGGAAGATCCTCGGCAGTTTGGTACCCATTCGTTCCGGATAGGAACGGCGACCAGTGCACATCAGGCTGGGCTTGGAGCGGCCGATATTCGTCGCATAGGACGTTGGGCGTCGGGGGCATATCGGGGGTATATTAGGCCCACATAAAAGGGGTAAGGGTGGTGCGTAGGGGCGCGGGGCGACGGGGGGGTGAGGTTCTCTGACCTGCTGTCAGTTGACACGGAGTGGGGACTCTTTGTGTTGGTTGCTTCCCCTTGTAGATGGAGGAGTCGCAGAAGCTGTATGGATTGTGGGACATTCCTTTGTGCATTGGGCCGGTGCTCGGGCAGCCAGGCGCCTGGGTGGACTCCATCTGGGAATGGCGACGCGGGGCCTCCGAATATCGTGGTGGGGCGAGCGCGGAATGAGGTGGAGACAGCTGGTGTCCTTGCTGTATCGGGTGCGAGGAAGACAGCGATCTCAGCGGATATTGCTAATTCATTTGGGAGGCAACGATGTGGATAGTTTGACAGGCAAGCGACTGATCGACATGGTGAAGGATGACTTGCGCCTGGTCATGATGTGGTATCCGGATACCAAACTGGTTTGGTCAGATATAATACCCAGGCCTGCTTGCCTGCCAGCCCGCAAATGGCGGCGCGGGCTAAGCAAGATAAATCGGCAGGTGGGTCTTTGGGTTACAGCCAGGGGGGGGGGGGGTATCAAATAAAGCACGATTGGGTGGATACATCGTGTGCGGGGCTATTTGCCAGGGATCGAGTCCATTTGTCTGATGTGGGACTTGATTTGTTTTTGTTGGACATACAAGAGTGTTTAGAGTTCATTTGGGGTCAACAATGAGGTAGGCCGCAGCTTCTTTGGGGGGAGAGGAGAGTCTTGCAGGTGCAAGACCCTCCTCTTGTGGCAAAAATAAAGAACGAAAACCCGAGCTACAAAAGACATGGCTCATGGGGGGGCTGAGCCGGAGCATGGAAGGCGGGTCGGGTGACCCGGGAGACAAGTGTGGAGGTCCACACAGAGTCGGCCCCTGCTGCGAGGGCGGGGCTTAGACGAGAGTGCCGATTTGCTGACAGGGCGATCGGCGGATGGGGGGGGGGGGGGTCCAGGCTTATAGCATGGCCGGACCCACGTAGCTCGGGTGAGGGGGGGATGATAAGTTGTACAAGTTAACTAATTTGAATTGTTAATAAAGTAAGCTGCGGCCTAAGTTTTCCCAACAATGGTTTCAAGAGAGGTATTACGGTGAAGGGGGGGAAGATGGGGTGGGGGGGGGGGGGCTTGGTGGAGAACGGGTCCCAGCTCCAAGGTTTAATGTTTTTCCCTGTAGTTAACAGGTCCAAAGTTGAAAGAAAGTAAGAAATATCAATAAAAGTAAAGGGAAACAAAAACCAAGACGTAGAAAAAGTTTAAAAAAAAAGTAGACTAGTGCAGGCTTTTTCCCCATTCCTCCCTAATTGGCTGTGCTGGGATTCAAACCCACAACCTTGGCCTCTAGATGCAAATTGTGCACCTGTGACATGAGGAGACTTCCAGCTAGCGCTATGTGTGTGCTCTACGTTGTCCTGAGTGATATTGGGCTCAGTTCATGCAACCATTAGTAAGCAGTTGGGGGCATAGCTCAGTGGTAGAGCATTTGACTGCAGATTAAGAGGTCCTTGGTTCAAATCTAGGTGCCCCCTTACATGCAGAGAGAAATCTTTTATCCATAGATTCTTAGGAACCAACACCCTTAAGGATCAACCTTTAAGACATAGGCCTCCTCAATCCATTCCAATATCAATGATTTCTAAAAATGGCCTTCTACATCATATGTAAATCTGTGCAATCCTTGTCTATATGAAAGCAGTGAACAGTTAAGGAGGAGGCTAATAGCGATTATATCTTAATTATTTGCAATAGAAAGAAAAATGCTTGTGTCCACTCAATCTGTTTCTCCTCATAACGCTTTTCTGCAGAAACATCGTTGCTGGTATTCAAAGATGCCTCCTTTCTATGCTAGTCTTTGATGATATCTAGATACTGTTACTAAAAATCAAAGGATGGCCCCAGTCAGCTACAGTTTTGTGGTGGGAAGGGCTGCAGCTGGTACACCTCTAATGGTGTCGGAATACAGGTCTTCTTTTTGGGAAATCTTTTAGTACTTTAATTGCATTGGCTGCCAGGTCTCCATATGTAAAAGTGAGGTGTGGTTTTTTTAGACAACTGACTGAATAATTTGGACATTGTAAAGCTTACCAAACCAAAACGTGGACCCTGAAGATTCTCTCGGTCAAGCTTTTGTGCAGAAACACCCGAGCCTTGCTCCGTATAGAACGTGCGAAGGATCAGAAATGTTCTTCTACTTTCTCCTGCGAAAGTACTAGGTGGCTAGATGCTTAAAGTGAAGATAAGGCTGCCGGTTGAAGGTAAGACTATACTTTCTGGAATCATTTCTATAGTGTGTAACTGGAGAAATGTGTTAGAAAGTGTTTGGTCTTGCCATCCACGATGATGAGTTGCAGTTTTCTCTTCTGAGCATGAACCTGTCTTACAAGCTTGCTTTCAGAGCACTCACACATTCACTCTCTTGCTCTCTCACACAGTCACTTTCACACACTCTCTCTCTCTCTCTCAAACATACACACTCTGAGGAAAACCTTGCTAGCGCCTGTTTCATTTCTTTCAGAAACAGGCCTTTTTTACTAGTTTTCAAATAATGCTAAAGAAAGAACAAGAATTTAAACAAGCAAATGGTCAATATTCAGCTGACTGCTGTGGGCAGAATTAGGCCTTGATCAGGCTTATCCAACCTTTTTCTATCGGGGGCCATATTTTATATTTTGTAACATTTGGAGGGCCAAAACACGCACCGTCATATTTTGCTGCATGTTTTGTCAAATAGGGGCAAAATACAGCGAAGCACTGTCCTCTTCCCAGCATTCACCTGTTCTCTCTCTGATGTACTGCCTCTCCCCCAGTCTTCCCCCAGTCTCTTTACGCTCACCTAGCTTCAGCTGCAGAAGAAACAGTGGGATTCCTGCTTCCCCACCATTGCTCTCTGTAAGCTTGAACCATTTGATGTTGGACGTTTGGGTTGGTTTCACAAACCTTGAAACCACAAGACCAACTCGAACTTTCAGCACCAAATGGCTCAAGCTTAAGAGAGCTGAGTTGTAGTGGGGAAGCAGGAATCCCACTGTAAGCATCACAAGAATTGCCAAGCTTCTGAGGGCCAGAAGAAAAGCACTTAGTTGGCCAGATTCTGGCTCTTGGGCCATAGGTTGGACAAGCCTGGCCTTGATATTCAATGCTGGGCCATGTCCGGGCAGTATGCTGTTCTTCTTTATGTGGGTCTTGGACAATATTCAGCCAGGATCTGAATAAAATACTTAAATGTTTTCTGGCTGAATATCAGCTGGGACCCAAATAGGGGATATGCCAGTCCAATCCTGTTATCATCCCCCCTCCAATCCCTGATCCTCCCATATCCAACATTCCTGATCCCTCTCCATGGTGAAAACCCCACCTACAACCCAATACCTTCCCCTACTTCCCCATCTTAGGATCTCTCCATAACTCCTCTTTACCACTGATGTGTAGTGAGATGGGGCTGGAGCCGTCCCTTTTCATCTCCTGCCCTGTCAACTCCAGCTTTGAAAATTATGGCATCCCTAGCGGTAGTCATGCATACATCTCCTTCCTCATACACGCATTTAAGTAACATTTTCCTGCACTTCAACACTTTGCACAATGTTTATTTACAAGAAATGTTTTTGTATATGAAAATGGTGGACAAGTAATTTTTACCTTGAATGCTGTTTTCACATGTAAAAATAGACAGGAGCAGTAAGGTTCACAAGATTTTGTCAAACCTAATTTGCATAATTGGTTTTAACAGGTGCCGTGCCCACTTCTGGTTTGCCAGCCATTCAGAAGATGCTCTGCCTTAGCCCCGCCTATCTGCTCAAGTCATGCTCACTCTTCCCAATCTCTGCCCCTTCCACCTCACCCCTTTTGATGACATCATGGGAAGTGAGGTCATAGCCCTACCCAACATCCTACCCATTGTTGTGATGTTACAGGAAGTGATGTCCTAACTTTACCAGACCAGACCTTGTTTTTAACAAGGTGGCTACTATGAGATGCAGAAAACCAAAATAGTGGTGCCCATGGGGTACTTCCTGTTTTACATTACTGGCCACCATATTGGATGAGTCACATGACAGAAAGTGATGTCCATTGTCAGACACTGCCCCCCTACAACCTCAGAGGAGTATGCACACTTTGCACAAACCCTACAGGCAGTGAGCATGCTCAGTCAGGTTCTTTTTACTTTTGTTTCACAGCTCTTAAACTGTTTTCTCTCAGGAACAAAAGGACATTCCAACCTTCAGACTAGCTATTTTTTTTTCAAGCACGCAAGGGCACGGGATTTCTGCTTTACAGAATTCCATCTGCATTTAAGAACAGCATGCAGCAATCCCCCTCCATTCCCTCTGCTAATATCTTCTTTTTTTTTTGTTACACAGATCTTCTGCAATAAGAATGCAAAATACGCTGCCAACTTGTACAGTTCCCCTCTCACTTCTCCTTTCATGGGTACATGTTGAAATACTGAACGGCCCCCTCCCTCTCCCCACACTTCATTTCCTCTGCCAATATCTTTTGTAAATGAAGAGCAAACTTTATTAAAATAGTCCAACATGGTCACGTTTCCCTTATGGCAGGATGGTTCAGGGGCAGTGACTGCGCGAGGCATAGGTGAAAAGTGGGCAAGGCTTAGGCGGATCCTTGATTCTGATTGGCTGATAACCCAGAAGTGAGTGTGACACCTGTCAAAATCAATTATGCAAATTAGCTTTGGCAAATGCTGGTGAACCTTACTACTGACATTGATACTAGCAAGCAAAGACATTTAGATGTCAATACTGAGCCAGCACAGTGACCAAATTAAAGCTAAATAGTGATCATAGCATTTGGAGTGCTGGAAGAGTTCAGTAGTTAAAGCACTTCACGGGAAGCCAGGGTTCAAATCCCACTGCTGCTCCTTGTGCAAATTATTTAGGAGCCCTTTTACTAAAGCTTGGTGTGTGCTAACAGAATTATTGTTCACTAAATGCTAATAAGCCTATTGGTATAAAATGAGCTTCTTAACATTTTGCACACACTAATTCTATTAGCATGCACTAAGATTTAGTAAAAGTGCTCCTTAATCTTCCATTGTTCCCCCTCTCCACACACACACACCTCAAGAGACCACCTGAGGATCATCAAGGCCTAGAAGTGCCTGGTCTGGTATTATAAGTACTGATATCCCATGGGAAGTAAGATTCCAAGGACGAGGAAGCAGGCCTCACCTGATAGGCCTAGAGAATGGGGGTATAGAAGGTTCCATGTAGGAAATAATCACGTTTTATGTTGTACTGCTGAGGACCTGGACTAACCTACTGTCCTGGATAGGCACACAACTGTCAGGTGGGTACACTCTGTCCATAGCAGCTTGCTCTTGTCTTTATCATGGGGAACATAAGAGGAAAGACTGGCAGGCACCTACATTTAAGGGGTGCAAAAGTTCAATCTTTAAGGGCTGAAAGGTCAGATTTTCAGGATATCAGTAAAGAATATGCATAAGATAGATGTATTTATTTATTTGTTGCATTTGATATATCATCTCTTAGAATATATCTAATGAAACAATTTACAGTTTTTTTGGTTCAGCAAAAATTATCATTTAACCTAACCAAGACTGAAAAGAGTTTGGAGGTGTAATCTATCTAAAAGCCTAAAGGCTAATGTAAAATAATGTGTCTTTATATCTTTCTTAAATTTTTATATATAGGTCTCCAGATTAAGATGAGCTGGGAGAGAGTTCCACAAGGCTGGAGGCAAATTTTAAAAAATGCAGACTCGCGTGTAGAGTCTAGTACTGCTTTAGCTAATGAAGGTATGACTAAGTGATACTGATTTTGAGATCTTGAGCATGAAGGGCAGTAGATAGTAAATTTGCTATGTATTGTGGTTATACAGAATAAAAGACTTTTGGGCTCATTTTCAAAAGAGAAGGACGCCCATCATTCGACATAAATTGGAAGATGGACGTCCTTCTCCCAGGGTCGTCAAAATCGGTATAATCGAAAGCCGATTTTGGACGTCCCCAACTGCTTTCTTTCGCAGGGTCGGCCAAAGTTCACGGGGGCATGTCAGAGGCGTAGCGAAGGCGGGACTTGGGCATGCCTAACACTTGGACGTCCTTCACCCATAATCAAAAAAAACAAGGATGTTCTGACGAGCACTTGGATGACTTTACCTGGTCGTGCTTTTCTTATGACCAAGGCACAAAAAGGTGCCTGAAATGACCAGATGACCACCGGAGGGAATCGGGGATAACCTCCCCTTACTCCCCCAGTGGTCACTAACCCCCTCCTACCCTCAAAAAACATCTTTAAAAATATGTCCTGCCAGCCTCAGATTTCATACTCAGGTCCATCACAGCAGTATGCAGGTCCCTGGAGCAGTTTTAGTGGGTACTGCAATGCACTTCAGGCAGGTGGACCCAAGCCCATCCCCCCTACCTGTTACATTTGTGGAGGAAACAGCGAGTCCTCCAAAACCCACCACAAACTCACTGTACCCACATCTAGGTGCCTCCCTTCACCTATTAAGGGCTATTGTAGTGGTGTACAGTTGGGGGTAGTGGGTTTTGGGGGGCTCAACACACAAGGTAAGGCAGCTATGTTCCTGGGAGCAATTTATGAAGTCCACTGCAGTGCCCCCTGGGGTGCCCGGTTGGTGTCCTGGCATTTTAGGGGGACCAGTGCACTAGAAATGCTGGCTGCTCCCATGACCAAATGGCTTGCATTTGGTCGTTTCTGAGATGGATGTTCTTGGTTTCCATTATCGCCGAAAATCAGAAACGACCAAGTCTAGGGACGACCAAATTTAAGGATTTGGATGTCCCTGACCGTATTATCAAAACAAAAGATGGATGTCCAATTATTTTCTACTGCGGGAAATTGCACACACCAACTTTGAAACTACTGCAGGGCGCCCACCCTACCCCTGCGGTAGGGTCGATTTGGCACACACTACCTGCACGGCCTAGTAAAAGGGCCCTGCTATTTCTGTTTCTTCTTTCATTCTTTACTATCTCATCTCCTCAAAATCATTTTACCCAAACTTTAAAGTAAGTTAGGTGAAGAAAGACTTTCTTAAGTTCTAGAAGGTGTGACACAATCTTTGCAAACTATTTCCATGGTCTTTGAACTTCATTTCATTAAATGGTTAATATAAGTTCATCATGTCACTGTACAGCCCAGAAGCTGTGCTCCTTAAGGATTGGTTGAAGATCCAAGGGGAGGAAGGATGGTTGGTCGACCTGTAATAACTTTATGAGTTCTTGAAGATATTGACGGTTTCTGTAAATAAAGTATTCATCATTAGTCACAGTATACATGCTAGCAGCCTTAATACTGATAAAATTCAAAACATTGTTAATATAGTTGCTGTATGACTGAAAAATTTTATCATGATTAATTACCCAATTAATAATTTTGATCACAGTTAATCAAAATTTTAATTGAGGTCCTGGACAATATAATATCACAGTTAACCAGATAGTGGGGATATTCAGCCCGCTAACCGGGTAAAGTTAAGAGAGCTTTTTTTGCTGTCCTAATTTTACCTAATTATCTAACCAGGTAGCTAGGTTGTGGAGTGAATATCGGGGGGGGGGGGGGGGGGGGGGGGGGAGGGGTAGGAAGAGGAGTTAGTTTTTATGATCACCCCTGAAGCCCCCTTTCCCAGAGCATCTACCCCTCCCAAAGTCCCTTCCTCTTGAAGACTGCATACCCCTTGTAGATTCTCCTGGGCCTACCCTAAGGGGATGCACTGGTAGTCTAGGGTATGGTAGGCACGAATGATCCCCAGTCACTCCTGTTTGTGCTGGCTCTGGGTTCAAAATGGTGGCTGCAACCTCTAGCAAGATTACCACTAGATTTCAAAGCTTCCATTATGAACCTGGATCTTTCATGGGTGGGAGCAACTGGGGATTGCTCTTGCCCACCCTAACCGAGACCACCTGGACATCATTAAGATAGTCCTTGGGAGGTGGATGCTCTTGGGGAGGGGGTCTTCAGAAGGGGCAATGCTCTTGGAAGGGCTTCATGAGATGGTTAGATGCCGTTGTGGGGGGGTGCTCTTTGG
This sequence comes from Microcaecilia unicolor, assembly GCF_901765095.1. Classification (NCBI taxonomy): domain Eukaryota; kingdom Metazoa; phylum Chordata; class Amphibia; order Gymnophiona; family Siphonopidae; genus Microcaecilia; species Microcaecilia unicolor. The sequence goes on from NC_044033.1 coordinate 142,101,191, forward strand.
GAGGTGGATGCTCTGGGGGAGGGCGCTTCAGAAGGGCAGTGAATTCTCAATTCAGCCCACAGCGATTAGTGTTTAATAAAAAAATGCTGACTGTCCCAGGCTGAATATGGAACTGGATCATTAGCATCACATTAGTGCTGTTAATTATAATCACCATTAAAATTTTGGGGTTAATCGTGTTAGTTAATTGGGATTAATCAACAGCACTAATTGTTATAATATTAATGGTAACATAATATGCCAGTGGTCTCCAATACACAGCCTGTGTGCCGCCCGAGGTCCTGGCAGTCCATTTTTGTGGCCCTTAACTGATGCAGCACCGTTCAAGTAACCAGATTTGCACATGCTCAAGCGGTCACCACGGAAACCCTTTCTTCCGGTAGAAGGGAGCTTGTAACCCGGAAGCGTTCACTCTGCTCTGACACTTACTACATCCGGGAAACTGCTGCCTCCTCTTTTGTGTCAGTCATTTGTACGGAGAGAGGTGAGTAGAGATGGCATGCTGGGAGTGGCTGTGGATTTCTGACCTGTGTGTTTCAGGTTCTCTATGAGTCAATCTTAGTTTTATGCCAGGGCACGCATATATATGTAATTTATATTTTTCCACTGACTTAGCTAACAAAATTAAGCTATAGATTTATACTTGCTGTTGGGCAAAACCAGGACCTATCCAGAACTCCATCCTTGCCTTATAAATGCTGCATGACAGACATGCATCAACGAGGCTCGAATTCGTGTCTAGTTGTTTTGATGGTTACTTCCAAGATGGAGTCTGGTGGAGTTATCTGGCCCGTCTTTTAAGACGCCCTGATGAAGCCACTGTTTACGGCCAAACTTGGATCCTTGTTGTGGCAGTCTCTTTATTACACGGACACCCTCTCATCTCATCTGTGATACATCTGATGCAAGCCAAGTGTCTGGTTTATTGCCATATGCTTTTGAATGGACTCAGATTTTAATGCGATGATTGTGATAAGGGTGCCTGGATGTGGTTTAAACATCACTTTGGGACACTGATTTATTTCTGAGCATTTTATTCACTTAATATTGTTTTCTATTAGTTCTTGGATCGTGTACTTTGATTATACATTGTCTACCAGATGTGTATATCTCTTTAAACTATGTTTAAATCTGTTTTTTTTAATTTTCAATGTTCAAGTAAAAAATATTACAGGATATATTCAGTTTACAGATGGAAAACGCTATAACATCACGAAAACTACCTTTAACTCCCCCCCCAATCCTCCCTTCCCTCTACGCTTATATTAGCCCCCCTCCCATTGAGGCATCTCCTTCCAAAAGTACATATCACACAGAATAATACTGAACTCTCAGCAATTCAATAAGTAACTACGTGCTTTTGATGAAAGCGTAAGCAAAAAGGGCTCTCAGGTCTCTTGAAAATGATTTCCAGGCTCATTGTCAAAGGAAGTTATTCCCTCATTTCCCTGCTTCTCCAGCCACATTTGATAGAAGAGCAATGATCTCCATTTCTGAATGGTGGCCAGTCAATATAATGTTGTCTTGATGCCAAAGAATATTGCCTTACTGAGAAAATGTATAAATCCAGGAGGTAGTGGGGCAGTGCAAATGTCCAAATAAAAATGTCCAAATAAAATAAGAGGATCTCCAGTGACTGTACAACCCCAATAGGTATCAAGTAATGTAAATATTATTTTCCAAAACCAGATAACCTCTATGAAATGCCAAAACATATGTCCAAGAGTTTCTGTTGGCCACTGACACTTTAGACAGGCTGCACTTGGAGATACTGATGCTTGAAATGCTCGAGATGGAGAGGTATGAATTCTCGGAGCAAATTTGTACAACATCTCTCTCAATTACTCAGATTTCTGTATTTTATATATCCCGCCAGCCTTTTATAATCCCAGTCTGGGGTCGTGTCTTTGAGATATTGATGGTGGAAAGCCAAAGGTACTTTCAGCTGCACTCCAAGGGTATAAGCTTCCAACAGTTTCTTGTACTTCCTCTCTGAGATCTGTCCAGCATAGGGAAGAAACATAATGTCTATGCTATAGATATGCAAAATAATACGAGGGAAGCAGGCGATACTCCTGACACAGAGATTCAAATGATTTAATTCGGTCTTCTATGGTGACCGCGTGCACTAAATACTGCAAGCTGTTCTCTGCTCACTGGGTAAACACACTTCTTCCCCATCCTGCTGGGAAATTCGGATTATTACTAATTAATAAATAAGGCATCACTGATGCAGAAAACTGATGTCTGCGACACACCCAACACCACACTGCTCTTGTAGATTTAAGCAGAGGATATTGAGAAAATGTATGGGGGGGGGGGGGGGGGGACATTCTGGCTACAGAATGGAGCATATGACTAAAATGGATGGCTGGAATCAATTTAGTTTCTACTTGGGTTAGAGAAAAATATTCCATAAATTAATATTGCGCATCCCACTTGCCACAGTGAAGTACCTAATGTTGAGTAAGCCCATCCCACCATGTGACTTTGGTATCTGTATCAAGGTCAATGACAAACAAGGTTTTTTATCACCCCATATATATATATGTCTGCAACAGTTTATAAAGTTTATGTTCCTCCCATCTCTTCAAATACAATGGACATTTGAAATACATAACCACTTGAGGGCTAGTAAATGTTAAATAAGTGGGTATGCTTTCTAAAGTCGAAGTTTGTGTTTAGTGTTTCTAATAAGGCAGTTATATTATGTATATATATATATATATATATATATATATATATATATATATATATATATATATATACTGTATATATATATATATATATGTGTGTGTGTGTGTGTGTGTGTTAATGGATAAGTGATTTTAAGGTAATCTGAGTGGACAAGTTCATTAGTTTTGAAGGATGGAAGAGTGCACATAAGCTTGTTTTGCCCGTTGCAATATCGTTTTCATATTCCTAATGTTCACCATTATTTTTTACATCTAGTAATTGTGTAGGCTATTATTTCTCCTTGCATCACTGCCTTCGTGGTACCCCAAAATGAGGATTATTTATATGTTGGTTATGGGCAAGAAATGCTTCCCATCGCAACCTCAAATATGTTTGAAAATCTTTGTTGTGTGCCAGATATGTTGGAAAGCACCACCTCTTAATAGCATGATAACTATAGGATGCCTCCAGATCAATCCAGACCATCGCATGATCTGAAACTACTTCTGGGCATATAACAGCTTCTGTGACTGCCAGAAAGAGTTTATAATATATAGTCTAATCTAGTAAGCGTATTCTGAACTCTTGATAGTTTTAGATATGAGTGGAACCGTGTATTGATGGGTTGGGAGAATGAGTGAGGCTGTGAAATGGCCTTGGAGGCAAAGGAAGGAAGGATAAACAGGGATGGAGCTGCGACTGATATGGTGATGAGATGCAGTGGAGGATAGATGAGGGCTAAGAAGGTGAGTATAGAGAATGGGACTGGGGGACTAAGCAAGTAGGTTAAAGAAGGGGGATGGGTTTAGAAGACTAGGCAAGGGAGAGACACAAGGGGCAATGGGAGTGCTGGAAAGGGAATGAGAGGGAGATGGCAATAGCCAGCAGGTAGATGAGAAGTGAAACGGGGGGAAGGCCCACAGTCGCTCAAAAGTGCATGGTTCGGGATTAGGTATCTTTCAAAGATATCACCAAAATAGGGAAGATAGGGTATCCTGATAGTGAGGTCGCAAAAGAGACTGTAGTAGATCAGGTGTCAAATAAAAATAAAAAACAGACAAAAGATTGCAAATTAATACTGTCAAATACTAAGCATGATGTAAATAGGAACAACAAACATAGTTTTAAATGTCTATATGTGAATGCCAGGAGCCTAAGAAATAAGATGGGAGAGTTAGAATATATTGCACTAAATGAAAAATTAGATATACAGTAATAGGCCTCTCTGAGACCTGGTGGAAGGAGGATAACCAGTTAGACACTGTCATACCGGGGTACAAATTATATTGTAGTGATAGGGTGGATCGAATTGGTGGAAGGGTAGCATTGTATATTAACGACAGCCTTGAATCAAATAGGAGGACAGAAGACCAAACAACAGCCAGCGGGTTAAAAAGTGAGGTGAAGGAACCGACTGAAAATAATAAGAAACAGCATAAGGACAATGGAAAGCGCTGACAAGGAAGGCTAAGAGGGACTTAGAAAAAAAGATTGCGTTGGAGGCAAAAACACATAGTAAAATTTTTTTTACGTATATTAAAAGCAGGAAGCTGGCAAAAGAATCGGTTGGACCGCTAGATGACCAAGGAGTAAAAGGGGCGATCAGGGAAGACAAAGCCTTAGTGGAGAGATTAAATGAATTCTTTGCTTCGGCCTTCACCGAGCAAGATTTGGGTAGGACACCGGTGCCAAAAATGGTATTCAAAGCTGAAGAGTCGGAGAAACTTAATGAATTCTCATTAAACCTGGAGGATATAATGGGCAGTTCTTCAAACTGAAGAGTAGCAAATCTCCTAGACTGAATGGTATTCATCCCTGAGTACCAATAGAACTGAAAAATGAGCTTGTGGAGCTATTGTTAGTAATATGTAATTTCTTTAAAATCGAGCGTGGTACCGGAAGATTGGAGGGTGGCCAATGTAACGCCGATTTTTAAAAAAGGTTCCAGAGGAGATCTGGGAAATTATAGACCGATGAGTCTGACGTCAGTGCCGGGCAAAATGGTAGCGACTATTATTAAGAACAAAATTACAGAGCATATGCATAAGCATGGATTAATGAGACAAAAAGGGGCATGATCGAACGGGGCGCCCACGTTTTCATGAGGGTGTCCTCGCAGGACGGCCCCGCGAAGGAGCGGGGAAACCTGTATTATCGAAACAAGATGGGCGTCCATCTTTCGTTTCGATAATACGGTTGGGGACGCCCAAATCTCAACATTTAGGTCGACCTTAGAGATGGTCAACCTTAGTGATGGTTGTCCCCGGTTTTCGGCCATAATGGAAACCGAGGACGCCCATCTCAAAAATGACCAAATCCAAGCCCTTTGGTCGTGGGAGGAGCCAGAATTCATAGTGCACTGGTCCCCCTGACATGCCAGGACACAAACCGGGCACCCTAGGGGGCACTGCAGTGGATGTCACAAATTGCTCTCAGGTGCATAGCTCCCTTACCTTGGGTGCTGAGCCCCCCAAAACCCACTCCCCACAACTGCATACCACTACCATAGCCCTACGGGGTGAAGGGGGGGGGTACCTACATGTGGGTACAGTTGGTTTCGGGTGGGTTTTGGAGGGCTCACATGTACCACCTCAAGAGTAACAGGTAGGGGGGATGGGCCTGGATCCGCCTGGCTGAACTGCACTGCACCCACTTAAACTGCTCCAGGGACCTGCATACTGCTGTCATGGAGCTGGGTATGACATTTGAGGCTGGCATAGAGGCTGGCAAAAAAACTTTTAAAGTTTTTTTTAAGGGTGAGAGGGGATTGTTGACCACTGGGGGAGTAAGGGGAGGTCATCCCCGATTTCCTCTGGTGGTCATCTAGTCAGTTCAGGCACCTTTTTGAGGCTTGGTCGTAAGAAAAAAATGGACCACGTAAAGTCAGCCAAGTGCTCATCAGGGACACCCTTCTTTTTTCCATTATCAGCCGAGGACGCTCATCTCTTAATCATGCCCCAGTCCCACCTTCGCTATGGTGTCGACATGCCCCTGTGAACGCCCCTCAACAGAAAGCAGTTGAGGATGCCCAATATCGGCTTTCGATTATGTCAATTTGGGCGACCCTGAGAGAAGGACGCCCATCTCCCGATTTGTGTCGGAAGATGGACGCCCTTCTGTTTTGAAAATAATCCTGATAGTCAACATGGATTTAGTGAAGGGAAATCTTGCCTCACCAATCTACTACATTTCTCTGCACCTTTTCTAATTCCATTATATCTTTTTTGAGATGCGGCAACCAGAATTGAACACAATATTCAAGGTGTGGTCGCACCATGGAGCGATACAAAGGCATTATAACATAATCATTTTTATTTTCCATTCCTTTCCTAATAATACCTAAAATTCTATTTGCTTTCTTAGTGTCACGACTGTGGTCGTGATCCCTCTCTGACTCACCTTATGCCCCAATGGTCAGCTGCTGAGCTGGCTACTGTCTGCATTGTTTCTTTCCTGTGTGTTTCAAGCCTCACTTTGGGTTCAGTGTATTTCCTGTCTCTGTCCTGTAGGGTCTCCACTTCCTGCGTGTTTCAAGCCTCACTTTGGGTTCAGTGTATTTCCTGCCTCCGTCCTGTTTATAAGGAAGTGGTGCACTTTCATTCAGTGCCTTTGCAATGCCAAAGGTCTCCAGGTTAGTCCGTGTGCAGTGTAGCACTTCTCTACCTTGTTCTAGTCTGTGTGCTTGTGGGCACTTCTGTCTTGATTTTTTGTTGCCTTGTTCATAGCCTGGGTGCCTGAGGGCACTTCTGTCTTGATTCCTTGTTTAGGGTGCCTGTGTGCTCCTCTGCTTCTGTTCTTCTCTGTCTGTTTGTGTGCTAGGTTCAGCCTTCAGCCGCAGTTCTGTTGTTTGTCTGAAGCAGAAGGCAACACGCAGGAAGTGGAGACCCTACAGGACAGAGGCAGAAAACTGAACACCAAAGTGGGGCTTGGAATACACAGGAAGTGGAACCCTACAGGACAGAGACAGGAAATACACTGAACCCAAAGTGAGGCTTGAAACACACAGGAAAGAAACAATGCAGACAGTAGCCAGCTCAGCAGCTGACCATCGGGGCATAAGGTGAGTCAGAGAGGGATCACGACCACAGTCGTGACACTAAGAAAGCAAATAGAATTTTAGGTATTATTAGGAAAGGAATGGAAAATAAAAATGAGGATGTTTATAATGCCTTTGTATCGCTCCATGGTGCGACCACACCTTGAATATTGTGTTCAATTCTGGTCGCCACATCTCAGAAAAGATATAATGGAATTAGAAAAGGTGCAGAGAAGGGCGACGAAAATGATAAAGGGGATGGGACGACTTCCCTATGAGGAAAGGCTAAAGCGGCTAGGGCTCTTCAGCTTGGAGAAAAGGTGGCTGAGGGGAGATATGATAGAGGTCTACAAAATAATGAGTGGAGTTGAACGGGTAGATGTGAAGTGTCTGTTTATGCTTTGCAAAAATACTAGGACTAGGGGGCATGCGATGAAGCTACAATGTAGTAAATTTAAAACGAATCAGAGAAAATCTTTCTTCACTCAACGTGTAATTAAACTCTGGAATTCGTTGCTGAGAATGTGGTAAAGGCGGTTAGCTTAGCGGAGTTTAAAAAAGGTTTGGACGGCTTCCTAAAGAAAAAAGTCCATATACCATTATTAAATGGACTTGGGGAAAATCCACTATTTCTGGGATAAGCAGTATAAAATGTTTTGTACTTTTTTGTGATTTTGCCAGGTATTTGTGACCTGAATTGGCCACTGTTGGAAACTGGATGCTAGGCTTGATGGACCTTTGGTCTTTCCCAGTATGGCAATACTTATGTAACTTTGCGCCCCGTATCATTCACTTAAGTTGATGGTTTTAGGAGACTTTAATTTAGTTTCAGACCCATCTTTAGATTGTTCGGTGCCTAGGATTGCACCACAGGGCAGAACCCGGGCTAGGGCCCTCCCCTCCTTTATGCGCACACTGAATTTGATTGATGCTTGGAGGTCCCTGCGCCCAGGAAAGAGGGATTTTATGCACTTATCTAGAGAACACAGCACCCTCTCCCGCATAGATTATATACTAGTGGATCGGACAGTGTTTCCTTGGGTGTTAGCCACAGGTATAGGCCCTGAAGAAATTTCAGACCACCCCCTAGTGTGGGCGGACATAGAAGCTCTGGAGTACTATCAGGCTAAAACAGGGTGGCGGTTTCCAGCTTACCTTTATCACAATAAAGAGTTTGCTCAATACCTTCTTTTAAGATGGAGCGAGTTCATGCGCTTTAATGAGCAGCACAGAGAGAACCTGGCCCTCTTTTGGATGACAGTTAAAGATGTTTTGAGAGGTGACATAATAGCTTATGTACAGGCCCGTAATAGGAAACAGGCTAAAGCAATTTTACACTTAGAATTGAAACTAAAAAAAGCAAAGAAAACGTATATAAAGACACCAAATGCGAATACACGGGAATAGCTGCAGGTGGTGCAAGTAGCTTTAAATTCTCTCTTACATAAGCATGCCACTCGGTCCCTCCTTTACCAAAAATACAAACTCCAGAGGTTTGGAGACAGAGCGGGATCACTATTAGCGCGCCTTGTTAAGTCCTGAGGAGCCAGTAGAACAATAACTGCTATAAAAGACCACACAGGTTCGGTGCGGAATAAGAGTGAGGAGATAGAGCAGGTCTTTACTAGATATTTTGCCAAATTGTATGAAGGACGTGTAAATCCATCACTCCCCACCCTGAGTAGCTACTTGACACGAGTAGGTCTGCCGCATCTTAATTCCTAGGAAATAGAGGAACTAAAAAGCTCCATTACTGGAAAAGAACTTCAGGAGGTCATTAAAAATGTAGCCCTTAATTCGGCACCTGGACCAGATGGGTACACGGGAGAGTTCTACAAGTTAGTACCCCCCTCATTTTTGGGGCTGCTACTGGCGTACTATGTACAAGTGATAGATGAAGGTGAATTCCCACTTTATGCCAATACAGCCCTGATTTCATTGATACCAAAGCTGGGGAGACCGGGTGATCAGGCGGACGCCTACCGGCCTATCTCGCTACTAAACGTGGACATTAAGATACTAGCGAGGGTGTTAGTGGACCGCTTAGCTAGACTGCTTCCCCATTTGATTGGCAGGCGGCAAGTGGGATTTCTCCGGCACCGACAGGCTGGTGGCAACGTGCGATGCTTGCTGCTAGCCATGGCACAGTGTCAGCAAACTAAGTCGTCGGGCCTAGTATTGAGTTTGGATGTGGAAAAGGCTTTTGATAAAGTGGATTGGGAATACCTTTTTGGAGTGCTATGATTTATGGGATTCCAGGGTTGATTTACAATGCAATACAAACTCTTTATACAGGACCTGAGGCCTCATTGTTGGTCAATGGGGTGCGGAGTGGCACTTTTCCAGTTCGTTGGGGCACGCGGCAGGGGTGTCCACTGTCTCCACTATTGTTTGTGCTCTTGGTGGAGTCCTTGTTGCGGGTCCTGAGGAATGAGGAGGGGGTGTTAGGGGTGGAGGTGGGTGGGGAGGTGGTGAAAACTTTGGCATTTGCTGATGACACTGGTAATAACGAGAGATCCAGATAGATCAATACCTATATTATTGCGGGTAGTTGTTTATTATAGTCATCTGTCAGGCTTTACGTTAAATCTCCAAAAATCCCGGGTCCTATCAGTACTACAGAGAGACAGCTTTTGTTGGAGAGGTGCCCTTACTATAACGTGGGCGGGTGATGCTATTAAGTATTTAGGGGTAAAGTTTCCAAATGATCTTAGTCACCTATATGCAGTGAATATTTCTAAAATGCTTACTGAAACCTGTGTGAGATTACAGATGTGGCAAGCATACCCGCTGTCCCTTTTGGGGCGGATAGCTTTGTACAATATGATGATTGTCCCCCCTTCCAAATTCTACCACTGTATCTTTGAAGTAAAGATGAAAAAAAATTAAATCGTATGCTGCAAAGATTTCTCTAGCAGGGGAAGAAAGCGAGACTAACACTGTCTACCCTACAAACTCTGGTGGAATACGGAGGATTAGGACTCCTGAATTTACGACATCTGACAATTGCAAGTGGTATGAGGCATATCAACGATTGGTTTCGCTCCACACATGATTTTACACCCACAGTGTTCGAGACCAATCTGTCCCGAGATATACATTTCAGTTATTTACTTCATGCGGCAGGAGGAAAAGTACCGCCAGTGCTAAAGGCCACTCACATCCTCCCGACTGCTAGAGCAGTGTGGTGCTGGATCTGCTGGCATCACCATTTTTCAGCTAAAGTAACGCCATTCCTACCTATTTGTAGTAACCAAGACTTTCCTCCTGGACAAATATATGGCGCTTTTCACAGATGGCGTCGAAGAGGCCTGGTTTACTTGGTGTAGGCCTTAACGGAGGAGGGACAGATCAAAACATTTGCGGAGCTGCAAATCAATCCTACTTAATGCCAATAGATATTTTCTATTATCACCAATTAAAACATTATATTGCCAGCCTACCATGGGAGTCCTTAACTGAGGATGTGCAAGAGGAACTGGCTACTGCGTTCTCGCTGGGTGCACGACAGAAAGTACCCCTCAGCCATCTCTTCTCCAAGCTGAAAAGCCCTAGCCTCCTTAGTCTTTCTTCATAGGGAAGTCGTCCCATCCCCGCTATCATTTTAGTCGCCCTTCGCTGCACCTTTTCCAATTCCACTATATCTTTCTTGAGATGCGGCGACCAGAACTGAACACAATACTCAAGGTACGGTCACACCATGGAGCGATATAATGGCATTATAACATTCTCACACCTGTTTTCCATACCTTTCCTAATAATACCCAACATTCTATTCGCTTTCTGAGCCGCAGCAGCACACTGAGCAGAAGGTTTCAGTGTATTATCGATGACGACACCCAGATCCCTTTCTTGGTCCGTAACTCCTAACGTGGAACCTTGCATGACATAGCTATAATTCGGGTTCTTTTTTCCCACATGTATCACCTTGCACTTGCTCACATTAAACGTCATCTGCCATTTAGCCGCCCAATCTCCCAGTCTCGTAAGGTCCTTCTGTAATTTTTCACAATCCTGTCACAAGTTAACAACTTTGAATAACTTTGTGTCATCAACAAATTTAATTACCTCGCTAGTTACTCCCATCTCTAAATCATTTATAAATATATTAAAAAGCAGCGGTCTTAGCACAGACCCCTGAGGAACCCCACTAACTACTCTTCTCCATTGTGAATACTGCCCATTTAACCCCACTCTCTGTTTCCTATCCTTCAACCAGTTTTTAATCCACAATAGGACTTTTCCTCCTATCCCTAGACCCTCCAATTTCCTCTGTAGCCTTTCATGAGGTACCTTGTCAAACGCCTTTCGAAAATCCAGATACCCAATATCAACCGGCTTCCTTGTCCACATGTTTGTTTACTCCTTCAAAGAATAGAAGTAAATTGGTCAGGCAAGATTTCCCCACACAAAAGCTGTGCTGACTCGGTCTCAGTAATCCATGTCCTCGGATGTGCTCTGTAATTTTGTTTTTAATAATAGCCTCTACCATTTTCCCCGGCACCGATGTCAGACTCACCGGTCTATAATTTCCCGGACCTCCTCTGGAACCTTTTTTAAAAATGGGCGTTACATTGGCCACCCTCCAATCTTCCGGTACCACGCTCGATTTTATCTTGCAACACTTGAACTCTTCATCCAGTCCTTAGAATTAAATTACTTCATATATGCTGATGATATCCAACTGATCCTTTTTGTTGATGCAAACTCTCCCACTTTTATCTCTGATCTTTCTGCTAAATTGGTTACTATCGCAGATTGACTAACAAACAATGTGCCAACCATTTGTGGAAATCCTACTCCTCTGAGTGATTCTGTTAAACTACTAGGAGTCACCATTGATAATGTCTATCTCTCATTACTAACAATCCCGCATGCCCAAGGAAGAACACTTCTCTCACTTCGTTATTTGTTCTTCCCCCCCCCCCCCCCCCCCAGTTTCTTTTGCTTTCTTGGATTCCAGGCTTCAGTCTGCTTTCTTTTGTGCAGCCCCATTACTCTGGAATATACTCCCTGCTTCCCTTCGAACAGAACCTTCTTATCCCAAGTTCAAGGCAGAAATTAAGACCTACCTTTTCAAGTTGGCATTTGGTGGGGGGACACAGGGTTAGAAGACTGCTCTGCTGCCATGATATGCTGCCCCACAATCGGTGCCTATGCTAAGTCATGCAGTGTTTTCCTCTTCCCCTCACTTCTTTCTCTTCCCTTTTCCCACTTTCACCCTTATTTCCTCTTCTCGTTTCTCTGTACTATATATAATAGAGTTCATTTCCTAGTTTACTTTTGATTTTATTGTAAACCATCTCACTATTTTATAATGAGAGGTGGTATATCAAATCTAATAAACCATAAAACATCTTTCTAACCTTGTCAAAAAATCATTTTTTTTTTATCTTGCAACAACTACATTCTATTCAGTCAATCTTAGATACTACAGCTCTAAGACAGTTCACTCCCTTGTTCTCTCTAGATTGGACTATGGTAATTCTTTACTCTCAGACCTAACATCTTCTTAGCTATGTCAATTACATTTGATTCAATATGCTGCTGAAAAACTCATCTTAGGTAAGAAAACATGTGATGGCATTACATCTTTACTTTATAGTGAACACTGTTTACTTTCTCATATTATATTCTATTATGTTTTCTATATAGCTATTCCATCATTCTTAGTAGTGTTCTCATTCCTTGCACTTCCACCCACACCCTACATTATGCTCAACAAAATCTCCTTGTTGTTCCCTCCTATTGTGTACTCAAATTTGAGATAAACAATAGCTCGTTTCAAGTGTTCGTCAGGGATGTCCTTGTTTCTTTCAATTATGGGTCGAGGACGCCCAAGTCCCACCTCCGATACGCCCCCTTGAACTCTGGCCGTCTCTGCAACAGAAAGCAGTTGGGGACGTCCAAAATCGGTTTTCAATTACACCGATTTGGACAACCCTGTGAGAAGGACACCCATCTTCTGATTTATGTCGAAAGATGGGCATCCTTCTCTTTCGAAAATGAGCCCAATAGGTGCCATTTTCAAAAGTTATATGGATTTTCTTTTTCAAATCTTCCATTTAATATACATTGGTAAAGTGCCAAATACATGATTTTTAAAGCTGCATTTCGTTTACAATTTTTAATCACAATTAATCACACAATTAAAACTTTTTGAGCGTGATTAATCACGCAAACTTTGCTTATTTATCTATTTATGTTTTTATTTCTCATTGTAGCTCCTTGTGAGTCTGGGCAAATCACTTAAATCTCCATTGCCCCAGGTACAAAATAAGTACCTGTATATAATATGTAAACCACTTTGTAACCATAGAATGGCAGTATATCAAATCCCATCCCCCTTCCCTTCCCTAAAGGGCTGATAATCTCCCTTCCTCCCACCCCTAGATCCAACATATCTCCCTGTTCTCTTCCTTCCTTCTCTTTTCTCTTCCCCCAGGCACATTATCTCTTTCTCTCTCCCTTCTTCTTATTGTTCAGCACTTCACACTCCCTCCCCTCCACCCTCATGAGCAGCAACACAAACTTGGTGGTGAGCAACACAATGTTCTTTTTGTGATTGCTTGAGTTTACTGCTTTGGCAATAGTGTCCACTGGTGACCCCTCCAGTTCTGCTTGCAAGTCTGCAGCTTACTCCACTCCCCCCATTCAGGGTTTTGCATCTGCCCCCTCTTAATACCCCTCTCCCCCCAGTGTATCTTCAAGGAGGTCTTCTGTTCAGTGCTTAATTTTATTTGTAGATTCAATGACATTATCCATTATAAACTATGCCATTAAATATATGCTGGTGCTTATAAGACTGATTTTGTGTAGGGAAAATGGATATTTAGGTCCAGGCAGTGGCTGCCTATGGCCAGGTCTGAAGCTTTCCATCTGACCCATCCCACCCATGCAAAAACAGGAAGTGATATCAGAGGAGCAGAACGGACCAAAGGGAAAGCTTTGGAGCATATGTGCACCATTGCTACTGCTGGGGACCAACACAAGACCATTTTTAAGGTAGGCTGATGTGCAGGGGGTGATATTGAATACTGGTTGGAAGGAAAGATGCTGAATCATCCTGAGGACAGGGATCTGGAGTGGAACAGCAGAAGAGATGTTTGGAGGAGACAGGAGATGCTGCAATATGATTAAATTCTTTAATCATGATTAATTTTTTAAATTACAGTTCATGATTAATGCTTTAATTGCATAGTTAACTGTAATTAACTTGCAGCCTTATTGATTTTATTTTGACTTTTTTTCAGATGCTTTGAAAGAAGCACCCAAAGACAGCATACAACACACTATCAAACTTCTACAAACTGCTGTAAGATGAAGATAAAATAATAACATAACAGCTTACCCTTTTAGAAACAGTGGAACTGCATTCATACTCTTTATATGCTTCTACACAAGATGGTGGTATGTAGTTTAACTTTATATTTGGAAACTTAATGAAGAAAAGAAAAGACAGTTAGTCTACTTGATTTGTTTACCAGTACAATGATTTGTGTTAGCACTGTTCATCTTTTAACTCTTTGTTGCTTATTACTATTACTACTATTTAGCATTTCTATAGCGCTACAAGGCGTACGCAGCGCTGCACAAACATAGAAGAAAGACAGTCCCTGCTCAAAGAGCTTACAATCTAATAGACAAGAAATAAAGTAAGCAAATCAAATCAATTAATGTGTACAGGAAGGAGGAGAGGAGGGTAGGTGGAGGCGAGTGGTTACGAGTCAAAAGCAATGTTAAAGAGGTGAGCTTTCAGTCTAGATTTAAAGGTGGCCAAGGATGGGGCAAGACGTAGGGGCTCAGGAAGTTTATTCCAGGCGTAGGGTGCAGCGAGACAGAAGGCGCGAAGTCTAGAGTTGGCAGTAGTGGAGAAGGGAACAGATAAGAAGCATTTATCCATGGAGCGGAGTGCTTATCTAAATATTTGTTGATTTGTCACTTACCCCTTGGGTAGGTACAGCTGGCCACATACTTTACTTGTTGCTAAAGAGGAGTCTATTTATTTAATTCCTGACTCACGTTCCAGCTTTGCATTCAAGGCACGAACAGGTGTATTTTTAAATTAAGATGCATCTTAGCGGACACCCCTGTGAAATTCACTGGCAGTGACTGTTCAGTCCACATGTCCCTGGTAAGTCACATCCCCACAGCCTGACCCCATCATACACTGTCCTGAACATTTGGCCCTCCTACCCCAGTCAGTGCTTAACTTTATTCGCAGATTCAACGATATTATCCATTATAAACTGTGCCATTAAATATATGCTGCTGCTTATAAGACCGATTTTGTGTAGGAAAAATGGATATTTAGGTCCATGCATGCAATACTGTGGTAGTAATTTATAGAGGGCTTCTGAATGTAGAGATTTTTATAAAATATATGTACACAAAATGAGTGGCATCACTTTGGGGTTTTGCATGTATAAGTGGTGGTGCTTTTATGTATAAGTGGTACAACTCAAAACGTGGTGAGGTCAGTTAGCTTAGCAGAGTTTAAAAGGGGTTAGACGGTTTCCTAAAGAACAAGTCCATAAACCACTACTAAATGGACTTGGGGAAAATCCACAATTCCAGGAATAACATGTATAGAATGTTTGTACATTTGGGAAGGTTGCCAGGTGCCCTTGGCCTGGATTGGCTGCTGTCGTGGACAGGATGCTGGGCTCGATGGACCCTTGGTCTTTTCCCAGTGTGGCATTACTTATGTACTTATATCTCTTCAAACACAAATTGCATTGCAAAGAGCAAAATGAAGAAATCTTGAACACCAAACACACTTTTAGCCTACAGACATAAGGCAGGCACATATAAGGCAGCCATACGATCAACCAAGGTGGTTTACTATTCCTAATTAATATCGGCAACATCTAACCCCTTAAGGCTCTATAAAATTCTATATTCCCTTACTTATAGGCTTCCTCATAGTACGCTCACTACTCTTAAAATGCCCTCTCTCACTGCTATTCAGAATACACTAGAGACTATCAAAACAAAAGCTGTACAATATGACCTTAACATTTGATCAGAAAGCTCAATAACTGTTTTCTTTCTTATCATCATAACCTGATCACTACATCTCTCAAACTGGGTGCAGTTCCCCCAGCCTGGAAGTCTGCCTAGATCTGCCCCAGAATAAAGGACATCAAAATGATTTCCACTGACATTTCAATAGTTAACCTACCATTTGTATCTAAACTGACCACAAGCATAGTATTGGAACGATTAACCAACTTCCTAGAATGGTCAATTTGTCTGTCTACACCCATATCAAACAGGTTTTCTCAGGCACCACAGAAACTACCCTTACTGGTCATATTATATTATATTCATCCAAGCAGATCCTGACCACAACAAAACAGTGGTCCTCATTTCTCTAGATTTTTCAGCTACCTTCAGTCTTGTGGACCACACTCTATTACTAGACAGAATTCAAGAAACAGGCATATTGCGTATAGTCTATGTATGGTACAGTTCTTATCTATCCAAACAGATCTAATTCTGTTTTTTTGGTAAAATGCCCTGTCTCTACCCTACTTCCTTACCTGTGGAGTCCCACAGGGCTTGACACTAGCCTTTATCTTATTTAACATCATTTTGGCCCTATTAACAGGTTTTTTTCCAAACTTTACACCTCACCTCCTTCATAAATTCTGATGATATTCAGATGCTTTCTATTTCTGATCTCATACAACCCCAAGCCATTTCATCTAATTAATGATAAGATTACAACTCTAGCAGTTTGGCTATAGTCACAAACAGTGTCACAAACTGAAATTAAACCCAGACAAATCCAAGGTCGTAGAAACCTGAAATCAGGTTCTTTGCACCATTTCCCATTGCCAGTTCAACATTCATGATTGCTGACTCTCCCAAAACCTTTGGAATTACTTTGGATGGTAAATTAACTTTTCAACTACGTATCTCTTTAATCATACAAAAATGTTTCTACAAACTAAAATAATTTGCTCAGTCTGAAGTGGTTTTGATGAAACCTCTTTTTGTGTTCTACTCCACATTGGTTTTGACCTAGACTTACGTGCTTTATTCAGGCTTTCAGATAGTGGCATGAAATGCTTATTACAAAAGGTTGCAGTCAAGCTTATTACAAGTGCCATGTGACTCAACTATTGCAGAACGCCCTTTTATAGATTACGAGTTTAATGCTAAATAGTAGTAGTAGTATTAGTGTGGATCTTTCCAGCTCTATTTACTGAATCCAGCTCCTTTTGCCTTTTGCAAAGTATATATGCAAACCCAAAACTCCATCTGACACTGCCCATGGGAACATCTACTTTATATACATATAAAAGTACACATAAGATTGCTCCCTGGTGTTCTTTGATGTGTGTACATGGTGGTGCATTTTGCATAACCTACTTTGCATGATTACAACAACAATGTTTTACACGTAGACTGCTGGATTATGAATAAAATCTCTATAAACCTAGAGGATGTAATGGGGCAATTTGACAAATTGAAGAGTAGCAAATCTGGACTGGATGGTATTCATCCTAGAGTACTGATAGAATTGAAAAACGAACTGGCGGAACTATTGTTAGTAGTAATATGTAATTTAACTTTAAAATCGAGCGTGGTACCGGAAGATTGGAGGATAGCCAATGTAACGCCAATTTTAAAAAAGGTTACAGAGGGGATCTGGGAAATTATAGACCGTGAGCCCGACGTCGGTGCCGGGCAAAATGGTAGAGACTATTATAAACAACAAAATTACAGTGCATTTTCCAAAGCATGGATTAATGAGACAAAGCGAACATGGATTTAGTGAAGGGAAATCTTGCCTCTCCAATCTGTTACATTTCTTTGAAGGGGTGAACAAACATGTGGATAAAGGTAAGCCAGTTGATATTGTGTATCTGGATTTTCAAAAAGCGTTTGACAAAGTACCTCATGAAAGACTCCAGAAGAAATTGGAGAGTCATGGGATAGGAGGTAGTGTTGTATTGTGGATTAAGAACTGGCTAAAAGAGAGAAAACAGAGAGTAGGGTTAAATGGTCAGTATTCTCAATGGAGAAGGGTAGATAGTGGGGTTCCCCAGAGGTCTGTGCTGGGACTGCTGGTTTTTAACATATTTATAAATGATCTAGAGATGGGAGTAACTAATGAGGTAATTAAATTTGCTGATGACACAGTTATTCAAATTTGTTAAATCGCAAGAGGATTGTGAAAAATTATAAGAGGACCTTACAAGACTGGGAGACTGGCAGATGATATTTAATGTGAGCAAGTGCAAAGTGATGCATGTGGGAAAAAAGAACCCAAATTATAGCTACATAATGCAAGGTTCCACGTTAGGAGTCACCGACCAAGAAAGGGATCTAGGCGTCGTCATTGATGATACGTTGAAACCTTCTGGTTAGTGTGCTGTGGCGGCTAAGAAATCACATAGAATGTTAGGTATTAGGAAAGGAATGGAAAACAAAAATGAGGACATTATAATGCCTTTGTATTGCTTCATGGTGCGACCACACCTTGAATGTTGTGTTTGATTCTGGTCACCACATCTCAAAAAAAGATGTGGACGGGCATAATTGGAAGAGACACCCAAGTTTTGCTGAGGACGTCCTCACAAAACGTCCCGGCGAAGGGGCGGGAAAACCCGTATTATTGAACCAAGATGGGTGTTCATCTTTTGTTTCCATAATACGGTCGGGGACACCCAAATCTTGAAATTTAGGTCGTCCTTAGAGATGGTCGTCACTAGACGTGGTCATTTTTGATTTTCGGTGATAATGGAAACCAAGGATGCCCATCTCAGAAATGACCAAATGCAAGCCCTTTGGATGTGGGAGGAGCCAGCATTTCTAGTGCACTGGTCCCCCTCACATGCCAGGACACCAACCGGGCACCCTAGGGGGCACTGCAGTGGACTTCATAAAATGTGCCCAGGTATATAGCTCCCTTACCTTGTGTGCTGAGCCCTCCCCCCCAAAACACAATACCCACAACTGTACACCACTACCATAGCCCTTACGGGTGAAGGGGGCACCTAGATGTGAGTGCAGTGGATTTGTGGTGGGTTTTGGAGGGCTCACATTTACAACCACAAGTGTAACAGGTAGGGGGGGATGGGCCTGGGTCCGCCTGCCTGAAGTGCACTGCACCTACTAAAACTGCTCCAGGGACCTGCATACTGCTGCAATGGACCTGAGTATGACATCTGAGACTGGCACAAAATATTTTAAAGATATTTTTTGAGGGTGGGAGGGGGTTAGTGATCACTTGGGGAGTAAGGGGAGGTCATCCCCAATTCCCTCCGGTGGTCATCTGGTCAGTTCGGGCACCTTTTTGTGCCTTGGTTGTAAGAAAAACAGGACCAGGTAAAGTCGTCCAAGTGCTTGTCAGGGACGCCCTTTTTTTCCATTATGGGTCGAGGACGCCCATGTGTTAGGCACGCCCAAGTCTCGCCTTCACTACACCTCCGACATGCCCCCGTGAACTTTGGTTGTCCCTGCGACGCAAAGCAGTTGGGGACGCCCAAAATTGGCTTTCAATTAAGCAGATTTGGGCGACCCTGTGAGAAGGATGCCCATCTTCCGATTTGTGTCGAAAGATGGGCGTCCTTCTCTTTCGAAAATGAGCCTGATAGTGGAATTAGAAAAGGTGCCGAGAAGGGAGATGAAAATGATAAAGAGTATGGGACGACTTCTCTATGAGGAAAGGCTAAAGCGGCTATGGCTCTTCTTCAGCTTGGAGAAAATACGGCTGAGGGGAGATATGATAGAGGTCTATAAAATAATGAGTGGAGTGGAACAGGTAGACGTGAAGGGTCTGTTTAGTCTTTCCAAAAATACTGGGACTAGGGGGTATGCAATGCAGCTACAAAGTAGTAAATTTAAAACGAATTGGAGAAAATATTTCTTCACAAAACATTAGCTTAGCGAGGTTTTAAAAAGGTTTGGACGGCTTCATAAAGGAAAAGTCCATAGACCATTATTAAAATGGACTTGGGGAAAATGCACTGCTTATTTCTGAGATAAGCAGTGTAAAATGTTTAGTACTTTTTTGGGATGTTGCCAGGTATTTGTGACCTGGATTGGCCACTGTTGGAAACAGGATGTTGGGCTTGATGGACCTTTGGTCTGTCCCAGTATGGTAATACTTATGCACTTATGTAGATTCTAAGTGTGCTAATTTGGGACAGTGTAAAACCAGGCCTTAATCATTCAAGAATGGAGAAGATATGGTGGTGAGTATGGGATTGTGAGGGAGGACAGATGTTCAGGAAATCCAAGCCTGTAGGCCTTAAAAGTCAGTGTCAACAATTTAAAGATGATGTGCTGTTGAATAGGAAGCCAATGATATTGTTGAAACAGACATGATCTTGGTAGTGAGCGTGACATAACAAATGGATAGCTGTGTTCTGTAGGGAATGCAGTCTCTTAATGTCAGTCTGGGTGCAACCAAGCTAAACTGTGTTGCAGTAGTCCAGTCTTGTAGTTAGGAGTGCCAGAATGGAAGACAAATGAACTGAAGTAATGGCACACTGCATGGAATTGGTGAAGGATGAAGAACCCTATTTTACAAACATTGGCAACTTGGGGAGCAAGTGAAAGGTGAGAGTCGAAGACAATTCCTAAGTAACGGAATGAGTCTACTGGCTGGATGGAAGAACCAAAAAAGTTCAGAGGGACATATGGAACCGAGAGACCCCCTGTAAATCAACAAGCTAGGATTTTATCCTTGTTTACTATAAATCTATGGTCCGTGATCCATTGTGAAACGAGTTCTAAGCAATTCTCAAGTGGCAAGGATCCTCATTGGGATGATATATTTGAGTGATATTGACATCGTTTGAACTGCAATTATTAAGTACATTTGTGACTAACAGAACTTTCTTTATTCACGAGTGAATCAGAGGTTTACATAATACAGAGTGACGTGGATTTATTCATCATCTCTCTACAAGGATTATAAACTCTATGTTCCTCCTGGAATTATGATTTATGGACATTGAAGGTGTTAGTGGTGAATACTCTAGTGGGAGGATAAAGTGAATATTTAGAGGTTATCCTACAACACTTATGTGAAGGATGATATGAGAAACAATAGTTTGTGTATTTGAGTATGTGTAATTGTTATGGTAATAAATATAATTTGGTAATAATCTATTCTTATCAGTTGGGGTTACCAATTTTTTAGGTGCCATTTATAGAGTTTGGTCCTAAGTGTGTGACTACCAAAATAAGGTAAACATAAATAGAGTTATATTTACCTTGTATATAGGAAGAGCTCTGAAAACTGCACCAGATTCTCTATCCCCAGTTGTAAAACTTTCCAGCGGGACTCTTTTTACCTGTAACAGAAATCAGTAGAAATGTTTGCCTATCTGTAGGCTAGATTTGCTAAACGGTGCTATTATGTCACTGTGTGCTAGTAGCAATAATGTACATTATTTTCTGCAGGTCACATTTTGGGTCTGATTTTATAACAGATTGTCTGAGAAGTCTAAAAAGGCACCTATTTTAAGTCTGCTTTGTAAAGGCAACAGCATTCAAATGGCCCTTCAGCTACATAGTAAGCTGTATACTAGGCTGCGTTAGCATCATATCTATGTTGCTTGAATATTCTAATGTGTGCCTATTAGATATTCCATTGATATTATGCTGATATTTTGTTATTTGAATGTTCTTTTATGCTGTCTATTATGGTATTGTTTGTACTGTACTGACATCATATTTCTGTTGTATGATTATTCTGCAGTGCTGTTAAATGAGTATATTTCTTATACTGTTTCATATCAGTGTTATTATTAGGTTTCAATTTTCTGTTTTCAGGTTTACCTCATTTAGAGGTCCTTTTAGAAAGGTGTGTTAGCATTTTTAGCCCATGCTAAAAATAAGCATGCTCTAAATGTTAGAGATGATCATATATTTCTATGGGCATCTCTAGTGTTTAGCGCACGCTAATTATTATTGCGAATTAAAACTGCTAGCATGCCTTTGTAAAAGACCCCCTTATTGTACTTATGTTTATATTTGGTCATTTTACTATAGTTATGCTGTTAAAATTGTAAGTTTTATATTAAACTGTACCTGCTGTACACTGCCTTGGGTGACTCTTTTCATAAAGATGCTTAATCTAGCCCAATAAATAAATGATGATGCACAAATTTATACCTGCACAAAAGTAGCTGTGAATGTATATTCTGAGAAGATAAATCTATAACCCTTGGGGCCCTTTTACTAAGCCGTGATAGACACTAGCGTGTGCCTACCACACACCAAAAAGAATTGCTGAGGCATCCCACGGAAGTGTACCAATCAGCGCACTCTAATCCCATGATAAAAAATATTCTATTCTTTGGTGTGGGAGGCGTGTCTATGGGCGGAGACTAGGCATGCCCTGTACTGATTGGGTAGTGAGGCTACATTGCTGCACACTGCCTAATTAGCATGGGGTTAGTGAGGGAGCCCTTACCACCTAGTAAATAGGTGGCGGTAAGGACTGCTGCGGTAATGGCCACGTGTTAATTGAGAAATTAGCACATGGCCATTAAAGGAAAATGTACAAATGCAGCCATTTTACCACCATGCTAAAATGGCCGCCATGCATGGTAAACCCATGCATTACAAACAGCGCTGGCCACTTTTGAATGTTGCTTAGTAAAAGGGCCCCATTGTCTATTTATAGGCACCAAGAATATGCCTATTTGGCACCTACTTTTCTTTAAAGAATACTAGCGTAATAGGACAAAAATGTGCCTATATTTTAGACATGAGCACAATATGACAGCCATAGAGATGGTGTAAATGCTCATGCCTGTATTAGAAAAGAACATGCATACACTATAGTATTTTATAATGTATGCATGCCCCACCCATGGGAACGTTCACCTGTAAAGTACATACCATCGAATACATGCAGCTGAAAAAAAGTCACTTATACATGTATATGGGGGAAATTTTATAAAGGGTGCTAAACGTTAGGCGCCCCAAATCTAGGAACTAAGCTGATATTCTATAACTACAATGTGTTGTAAAATGTGAGCATTAGTCAAAAATTGGGCATGTAAATTATTTATTTAACAAAATTTATAGCCCGCCCATTCAAACATCTGAGCGGGTTACAATAAAACAAACCAATAATGTCATACAAAAACAACAAAACACATATTCTTCATATTCTAAAAACAACCCAACCTTTGTACAGACCCACCAAAAGCTCTACAAAATAAGAAAGCCTTTAATTGCTTTCTAAGGAAAACATAGGAAGAAGCCGGACCTTAAAGAAAAAGGAAGAGCATTCAATAAATGGGGACCAACCACTGCAAAGGTCCAAGAATGGAAAGCCTGTAACTGAACCTGTCGAAATGAAGGAACAACCAACAATACTTGAGCCTGCGACCGAAGTGACCGAAAAGGCCAATACAAATGTAATCTTTGCATCAATTCCTCTGGAGCTGCATTATGGAAAACCTTAAACACCAATACCAACATCTTGAACTCTATACACCATACAACAGGCAACCAATGCAGCTCCCATAACTTCAGAGTAATATGGTCAAACCTACTTGTCCTTGTCAATGACTGAGCCGCAGAATTCTGAACCACATGTAAGGCTTTCAGTGTTGCACACGGCAAATCACATAAAACACAAAAAAAACAATAAATGTACCAATTAAAATGTAACAAAACATATGCCTGCAAAACAGTATGAAAATTTTGTTCAGACAAAAAACTTCTCAGCTTAGCTAGCAATTGTAATTTTAAAAATACCACATGAATCACTGAGGCAATATATGGTTTAAATGATAATGTAGTATCTAATGTCATACCCAAACACACTTACATGCCCATTCATAGAATAGTGCCTAAGCATTTCTGTGCAGATCTGGAAAGGGGGCATGGGCTTGGGAGAAGCACGGCAGGTCAGGAGCGTTTCCTTAAAATGTGCACAGTGCGGATCCGCACCCAACTTGCATACCAGGATTTACACCTGGTTTCAGTTGGTCTAACTCCTTGCGACCAAAGTTGAGCACTGATCCTGGCACTATGCACTATTCTACAAAGGGCAATGATCCCAAAATACCTGTTATAGAATACCTTTCAGCGCCAATTTTTATCAGAGCCGAATTTTGAGCACCATTTCAAGAATCTGGCCTTAAGCGGTATTCTAAACGCTTAGTGAACAATCCATATAGCACACACTTACAAGGGGAAGTACATTTGGTGGAGCATGGATTCTTTGCTGAGCCTCTTGTTTTGGCCATGCTTTACACTTCAATAGCTTCATTGGTTACCAGTTGGCTTCAGGATTAAATTTAAGGTGCTAGCTTTAATTCACAAGGTCCTTTACAGTGGTACTCCTGCTTATCTTTCTTTCCTCTATGGTGAACCCTGATATACCATCTCGTACTCTACATTCATTAAATGACAATAGGTTAATTCTTCCACACCCATCTAAAGCAAGGTGGGAATCCACTAGATCCAGTGCTTTTTATCTTGTCTCACCGGCATTATGGAACTCTCTACCACAATGTCTCTGGCTTGAATCCTCATATACGCCCTTTCGGGCTTTATTGAAAACTAACTTTTTTCATCAGGCTTTCCTTGTGTAGGTCCAGGTGGATTCTGTGGCGGGAGTCTGGTGGATGTTAGAGGGGAATATGTGGGTTTGAATTTATGTATGGATTATGTTCATTTGCTCTATATGTAATTTTTTTTTTTTACCTTGTGTGATTGAATCTTGTTGAATGGCAAAGGCAGGTCTTTCCCATCTTAAACTGGCATTCTTTTCTGATTTCTTGTTTTCATTGTTATTTTATCTGTAAACTGCTTTAATTTGCTTGCAATGAAAGCGGTATAGCAAATTTTAATAAATAATAAATGATAACTTATAGGACAGAATAAATTATGTGTTAAATTGCAACATTTATGTCTGCCTTTTACATGGCATGAGTGATGGCACCATACCAAGGGCAGGGCAATGGGAGCAGTCCGCCCAAGGTGCAGGCAGCAAGGGGGTGCATGGAGCAGTCGCACAGCTGACAGCTGCACCGGTTCTCTGCCCCCTCTGATGTTACTTCTTGTTCCGGGGCAGGGGACCTGCGAAGCCGACAGCTGCTCAACTGCTCCGTGCACCCCCAGGGGGTGAGGGTGATGCGCTGACCAGCCCCAGCTGGTAGCCAATCTAGGTACGCCACTGGATGGTACCTATATTTTGGCATGCACATGCTGACTTACACTCTATTGTATAGTAGCATTTCAGTGCACAGATGTAATTATAGAATTCATTCTCAGTGCCCTGCATTTTGGCGCCCAAATTTTGGGTAACCTTTATAGAATTGTCCCCATAATGCATGGGACCACTGTTCCATCTAAGCAGGGTGGGTGTCCTCCAACTGAATTGCTGCTAGTAGGGGGAGGTGCTTCAATATTGTCTTTCATCACTGGGGACAAGCAGGTTCCCTGGAGTCCTGCAGAGCTTACATATCTCTCACTATTGAAAATGTAATAGTGAAACAGTGCCCTCTATTGGCAGGACTATATGTGGAGGACTCCCATTCAACTTAGAGAGAACAGTACATGAGACTCATTTACTATTAATGTGCATTAACAGTGTTATCATAGGTTTTATAAGGTAGTGCACTTTAGTAAATCCTGCCCCTTATCTCCCATCAAACCCTTTCCTTGTAAAAACCCAAATCTTGGCAAGTTTTAGCTCCACTTGCTTTGAGCTACTATTGAAAATGCATGAGCTAAACAAAAAAAAAAAAATAGAAAAAGTTCTATCAAGCATCTCAAATGAAAAATATTCTAAAGGCCTTCAATTTTATTTATACACCGGCTTAAGCACTAATCATAAATATTTGGGGCACTAACTGGTTCAGTGCTGCTGAATATTTGCAGTTAGTCCCAGAAAAGCGATGTAAACAAGAAAGCAACAAGGCAAACGGTTTGCAAGATCCAATATGATAATCATGGTTTTTACTCCCGTTGGTGCGTGTTTCTTTTTTTTTTCTCTTTCTCTTTTTTTTCTGTCCAATTTTATAGTTCCTTTTCATTTTCACGCTGTCAGCGCTTTGGTTTATATTTGAAAGGCAGTTAAAAAGATGCCCAATAAACTCAACTCAACTCAACAAATAGAGCAGACCATGTAGAAGACATAGTTTTTATTCACTACTTTATACACACGGTCATACCAGACGTGTTTGTGCAAACTTGGGAGTTAAACCTGGAAGGGAAATTAGTGAATATGAACTTTCTCTTCTATACGGGTTGCTCTTTAAGGGGTCCTTTTATAAAAGCGCGCTGAAAAATGGCTTGCGGTAGTGTAGGTGCGGGTTTTGTGTTCATGACAATCCATTTTTTTAGTGTGCCTGTAAAAAAGGCCTTTTATAATTTTTGCCGAAAATGGACATGTGGCAAAATAAAAATTGCCGCACGTCCATTTTGGGTCTCAGACCTTACCGCCAGCCATTGACCTAGCGGTAAAAATTCATGCGGTAACTGGGCGGTAATGATGTTTGCGCACTAAATGCCACTTGGCGTACGTCCGTTATGCGTGTCCGAAATGAAAAAATATTTTTCAGACGCGCGTATCGGATAAGCACCAAAAATGAAATTACCGCAAGAGCCACACAGTAGTCAGGCGATAACTCCATTTTGGCGCGCATTAGGCGCGCGTAGACATTTATGCAGCTTAGTAAAAGAACCCTTAAGCAACTTAAACAGCCAGGAACTTCTCCATGCTGTTTAAATCGCTTTGAATTTCAGGCAGACAGTTTCTTCCAAATTCTGGAGTTCAATGTGCAGTAAACTGGAAAATGGTGAGAGAAAATGTGCAATACCTTGGGAGAAGCTAAAGATTTGAAATACTTGAGCTCCAACTCCAGAGGTTTAAAAGGCTCCTTTAAACTAATGCGTTGGTCCTCCAGTGCCTCCCATCTATGTGGAAATGATATGAGAAAATCAAAATCAAATACAGTAGTAATATATTTGTCAGATTTTATTGTGATGGTTTTATATTGGATTTTTATGTATTTTTGTTTCTGTAAACCTCTTTGGAGTAAGCAGGGTGTAAATTAAACAATCCTTCAATCAGGAGTATAAAGTAATACATATAGGGATACTTTTATTAAGATGCGCTAATGGATTTAGTGTATGCTAGCAAATTAGTGGACATTAAGTGCCATGCAGCCCACAGATATGGAATGGGCTGCATGGCATTTAGCGTAATCTAATTGTTAGCATAAACTAAATCTGTTAGCGCACCTTAGTATAAAGACTTCATAGGCAGCTCTAATCGCTAGCTAGCACTAGATCTGTTAGTGCACCTTAGTATAAAGACCTCATAGGCAGCTCTAATCATTAGCGTGTAATAATGGGCGGATGATCAGAAGCAAACATGGGTGCTAGAAGCCAATAGCGCAATATTAGTGCCTGTGTTTGTGGCTGCCCAATGATCAAAGCCGGTGAGCATGTGTAATAATGTGCTTGCCAGCTCTGAACGCAAATTACATGCAAATGCATGCAAACAAAGGTCTTCTGCATTCATCCCTCATGATCAGCGGGTAGTGTGCCAAACAAGGGCACTGCTACCACTGCAAACCTTACACCAGCTAGGATCTGGCGTTAGGGTTTGCTAGGAAGAAGGAATGAGGGAGACCCACTGAAGAGGTTTGACAGGTCCGGGATTTTCTCCCGGACCAGTCAAACCTAAGCCCCCCACCCAAAAAAAAGCACAAGCCCTGGAGGTTCAGTGGACCTCCAGGCCCCCTACCCCCAAAGCACAAAAACCTTGGTGGTCCAGTGGGACCGCTAGCTTCCTCCTCACCCCTACCCCGAAAGCACAAAAACCCTGGTGGTCCAGTGGGACCGCTGGCTTCCTCCCCACCCCCACCCCCAAAGCACAAAAACTCTGGTGGTCCTGTGGGACCACTAGCTTCCCTCCTCCCACCCACCCCCACATTGCACAAAAACATCCTAGTGGTCCAGTGGGACCGCTATCTATCCGCCCCCTCCCTCCGGCAGCCTACCTCTCTGTAGTCGTAGTGGTGGGAGGAGGAAGGGACTAGAACTCCCTCCCTCCTCTTTGGGCGCCTTCCCAAAATGGAGGCGACCTGCCCTGACCGGTGCATCCTGGGATGTCATGGGCAGGGCTTAATTCCATATATGGGTTAAACCCCACCCGGCGCATCCCAGGATGCACCAGGCAGGATGGGACCCGCCATTTTGGGAAGGCGTCTGAAGAGGAGGGAGTGAGTGGTATTCCCTCCCTCCTCCCACCACTACGACCACAAAGAGGTAGGCTGCTGGGTGGAGGGGTGGATAGATAGTGGTCCCACTGGACCACCAGGGCGTTTTTGTGCGATGTGGGTGTGGGATGGGGGAAGCTAGTGTTTGGGGGGGGGGGGGGGGTCAGGCTTAGGTTTAACAGGTCCACGAGAAAATCCTGGACCTGTCAAACCTCTTCTGCTGTTTGACAGATCCAGGCTTTTGACAGCCCGGACCTGTCAAATAACTTCTGCAGGAGGATTGTGCCTTGGGTGCATGCCCAGGCACAATCCTCTCACAGAAGTAACCCTATGATCAGAGAAAGCGAAGTTTCTTACCTGAAGCAGGTATTCTCCGAGGACAGCAGGCTGCATATTCTCACATGTGGGTGACGTCACGTCAGCCCCGGAGGATTTTCCAGCAAAATCGCCAAAAGTCTCTTCTAGAGCGTTGCGTCGCGCGCACGATTTCCCGCCCACCGCGCGGACTCGCTCCTCAGTTGAATCCAAAAGATGAAAGAAAGCAACTCCAAAGGGGAGGTGAGAGGGTTTGTGAGAATATGCAGCCTGCTGTCCTCGGAGAATATCTGCTTCAGGTAAGAAACTTTGCTTTCTCCAAGGACAAGCAGGCTGATATTCTCACATGTGGGGTATCCCTAGCCCCCAGGCTCACTCAACACAACAAACAGTGGTAAATTGGGCCTTGCAACGGCGAGGACATAACAAAAATTGACCTGAAACAAGAAATATCTAACTGAGAGTGCAGCCTGGAACAGAATAAAAATGGGCCTAGGAGGGTTGGAGTTGGATTCTAACCCCAAACAGGTTCTGCAGCACCGACTACCCAAACCGACTGTCGCGTCGACTGTCCTGCTGAAGGCAGTAGTGAGATGTGAATGTGTGGACTGATGACCACGTCGCAGCATTGCAGATCTCTTCAATAGTGGCTGACCTCAGATGAGCCACTGACGCAGCCATGGCTCTAACATTATGAGCCGTGACATGGCCCTGTAAGGTCAGCCCAGCTTAGGCATAAGTGAAGGAAATGCAATCTGCTAGCCAATTAGATATGGTACGTTTCCCGACAGCAACTCCCCTCTTGTTGGGATTAAAAGAAATAAACAACTGAGCGGACTGTCTGTGGGGGCTCATCCGCTCCACGTAAAAGGCCAATGCTCTTTTGCAGTGCATAGTGTGCAGCTTGCTTTCGCCAGGACTTGTATGAGGGCGAGGTAAAAATGTTGGCAAGACAATTGACTGGTTCAGATGGAACTCCGACACCACCTTTGGCAGGAACTTAGGGTGCGTGCGGAGGACTACTCTGTTATGATGAAATTTAAGGTAAGGAGCATGAACTACTAGAGCCTGAAGCTCACTGACTCTATGAGCTGAAGTAACAGCCACCAAGAAAATGACCTTCCAGGTCAAGTACTTCAGATGGCAGGAATTCAGTGGCTCGAAAGGGGGTTTCATCAGCTGGGTGAGAACGACATTGAGATCCCATGACACAGGAGGAGGTTTGACAGGGGGCTTTGACAAAAGCAAACCTCTCATGAAGCGAACCACTAAAGGCTATCCAGAGACAGGCTGACCTTCTACACGTTGATGGTATGCACTAATCGCACTAAGGTGAACTCTTACGGAGTTAGTCTTGAGACCAGACTCTAATAAATGTAGAAGGTACTCAAGCAAGGTCTGCGTAGGACATGAAAAGGGATCTAGGGCCCTGCTGTCACATCAGAAGGCAAACCTCTTCCATTTAAAAGAGTAACATCTTTTAGTGGAATCTTTCCTGGAAGCAAGCAAGACTCGGGAGACACCCTCAGAAAGACCCAAGGAGGCAAATTCTAAGCTCTCAACATCCAGGCCGTGAGAGCCAGAGACTGGAGGTTGAGATGTAGAAGCGCCCCCTCATTCTGAGTAATGAGGGTTGGAAAACACTCCAATCTCCACGGTTTTTCGAAGGACAACTCCAAAAGAAGAGGGAACCAGATCTGGCATGGCCAGAAAGGCGAAATCAGAATCATGGTTCCGCGGTCTTGCTTGAGTTTCAACAAAGTCTTCCCCACCAGAGGTATGGGAGGATACGCGTACAAAAGGTCTGTTCCCCAATGAAGGAGAAAGGCATCCGACGCTAGCTTACCGTGGGCCTGCAGTCTGGAACAGAAGTGAGGGACCTTGTGATTGAATTGAGTGGCAAAAAGATCCACCGAGGGGGTGCCCCATGCTCGGAAGATCTTCCTGGCAACAGCCATGCTCAGTGACCACTCGTGAGGTTGCATTATCCTGCTCAACCTGTCGGCCAGACTGTTGTTTACGCCGGCTAGATAAATGGCTTGGAGAAACATGCCGTGTTGGTGAGCCCAAAGCCACATCTGTACGGCTTCCTGACACAGAGGGCGAGATCCGGTGTCCCCTTGCTTGTTTGTGTAGTACATCGCAACGTGATTGTCTGTTTGAAATCAGAATAATTTGGTTGGATAACCGATCTCTGAAAGCCTTTAGCGCGTTCCAGATCGCTCGCAACTCCAGGAGGTTGATCTGAAGACGCTTTTCATGAAGGGACCAAGCTCCTTGAGTGTGAAGCCCATCTACATGCACTCCCTACCCGAGGAGGGATGCATCCGTCATCAGCACTTTTTGTGGCTGAGGAATTTGGAATGGGCGCCCCAAAACCAGATTGGATCGAATTGTCCACCAGTGAAGTGAATTTCGAAAGTCGATGGACAGCTGGATCACATCCTCTAGATTCCCTGCAGCTTGAAACCACTGGGAAGCTAGGGTCCACTGAGTTGATCTCATGTGTAGACGTGCCATGGGAGTTACATGAACTGTGGAAGCCATGTGCCCCAGAAGTCTCAACATCTGCCGAGCTGTGATCTGCTGAGACGCTTGAACCTTGAAGACTAGAGACAGAAGGTTGTCCACTCTTGGCTCGGGAAGATAGGCACAAGCTGTCTTTGTGCACAACAGAGCCCCAATGAATTCCAATCTTTGAACTGGGTTGAGATGGGACTTTGGGTAATTGATGACAAACCCTAGTAGCTTCAGCACTTGAATAGTCATCCGCATGGATTGTAAAGCCCCGTCATGGGAGGTGCTCTTCACCAGCCAATCATCCAGATAAGGGAACACATGCACTTCCAGTCTGCGTAGGGACGCTGCAACAACTGCCAGGCATTTGGTAAAGACCCTGGGTGCAGATGCCAAGCCAAAAGGCAGCAAACAGTACTGAAAGTGCTGCGTTCCCAGCCGAAACCGCAGATACTTCCTGTGAGCTGGAAGTATCGAGATGTGAGTGTAAGCATCCTTTAAATCCAGAGAGCATAGCCAATCATTTTCCTGAATCATGGGAAGAAGGGTGCCCAGGAAAAGCATCCTGAACTTTTCTTGAACCAGGTATTTGTTCAGGCCCCTTAGGTCTAGGATGGGACGCATCCCCCCTGTCTTCTTTTCCACAAGGAAGTGCCTGGAATAGAATCCCAGCCCTTCTTCCCCTGGTGGAATGGGCTTGACTGCATTGGCGCTGAGAAGGGCGGAGAGTTCCTCTGCAAGTACCTGCTTGTGTTGGGAGCTGAAGGACTGAGCTCCCGGTGGGCAATTTGGAGGTTTGGTTTCCAGATTTAGGGTGTATCCTAACCGGACTATTTGAAGAACCCACCGGTCGGAGGTTATCAGAGGCCACCTTTGGTGAAAAATCTTTAACCTCCCCCCAACAGGCAGATCGTCCAGCAAGGACACATTTATGGTGGCTATGCTCAACTGGAGCCAGTCAAAAACCCATCCCTGGTTTTTGCTGGGGAGCTGCAGGGGGCTGTTTGGGCACACGCTGTTGATGAGAACGAGCGTGCTGTGGCAGAGCCTGAACTGGCTGTCGAGAAGTAGGAGTGTACTTATGGCCCCTAGAGGCGTAAGGCGCACTTCTCTTCCATTTGAAAAACTTCCTGGATGAGGAACCGGATGCAGAAGGCGCCCGGCGGGAGAGAGAGTCCATAGCATTATCACGCTGATAGAGATGATCAATCAACTCTTTGACCTTCTCACCGAAAAGATGATCCCCCCCCCCCCCGGCAAGGGATATCCACAATTTTCATTCCACCAGGTTAGAGGCACGCAGCCATGAGAGTCTGCGCATCACTATACCCATAGCAGAAAACATGGATGTCACATCGCAAGTATCGTAGATGCCCCTGGACAAGAACTTGTGACACGCCTTCTGCTGCCTGACCACTTGGCGAAAAGGCTCGGCCTGCTCCGGTGAGAGTGCATCAACCAAGCTCTCAAGCTGCCTCACTGAGTTCCACAAATGAATGCTTGTGAAGAGCTGGTACGACTGAATTTTGGAAGCGAGCATGCCAGCCTGATACGCCTTCCTCCCAAAAGAATCTAAGGTTCTATGTTCTCGCCCCGGGGGCGCCGAGGCAAAGTTCCTAGAACTCTTAGCTCTTCTGAGAGCGGAATCCACCACCGCAGAGTCATGAGGCAACTGAGGCCGGACGAAACTGGGTTCCCCGTGGATCCGATACTGGGATTCAGCCTTTTTGGGAATAGTTGGACAAGAAAGAGGCTTCTCCCAGTTCCTCATCAGCACTTCCCTGAGTGTATCATGAAAAGGAGCTGTGGTAGAAGACTTAGGTGGAGATGGATAATCCATGACCTCGAGCATCTTGGCCCTGGGCTCATCCACAGTCTCCACAGGGAAGGGAATAGCCTCAGACATTTCCTGCACAAAAGATGAAAAAGACAAGCTCTCCAGAGGGGAGAGCTGTCTCTGAGGTGAGGGGGTCGAATCAGATGGAAGACCTAGAGAATCCTCGGCAGAGAAAACTCCATGACCCCCATCTTCATCAGGTGAGCCATCATCGGATGGGGCTAACAACTCAGTAGCCCGGATCCGAGACCATCTCAACATGGAGGTGCGGTGATCTCAATGACGGTGTCGAGAAGTCGAATCCCCAGGAGACTCCGGTGAAGCTTCCTCCACCGAAGGCAATGGAGAGTCGACCCGGGAGGCTACCGACCCCGATACCGGAAGCGGTACCGGAGAAGGAGACCTCACCACCGGCGAAAGGCACAGTGCCGCAGGAGCCTCCAGCACCGTCGGTACCGGTACCTCAGGTGCCGGGCGCAAATGGTGCAGCACCGCTTCCATGAAATCAGGAAAAAAAGCCTTGATGTGCTCATCTACAGAAGATGTCGGGGAAGGCTGCGGTGCCGGTGTGGGCTTCGGAGGCAGAATCTGCAGAGGCTGGGGAGCTGGTACCGGGCTGCCAGGCGACCTGCGCGTTGATACCTCCATAACAGAGGGAGAGCGATCCTCTCGGCATCGACGCTTCTCGGGTACCAAATGCCTCGATGAGCCGGAGCTCGTGGTACCGTGTCAAGAAGGAGAACGATGACGGTGCTTCTTGGCCTTCACCTGACGCCAGTCATCGAGACTCCTCGGTACTGGTGAGGAAGACATGGAATCCACACGCTTCCTCGGGGCCGGGTCTGATAGAGGTCGGTCCCGGGGGGGCCTGCAAAGCAGGAGGTGCCGAGGCAGGTGGAGACCCGCTCGATGCATCACTGCTCCCAGCGTGCATCGGTCTCTTGGCAGCCTGTACCCGGTCTCCCGATGCCAACGCTGCCCTCGATGTCGACGGTACCGATGTCGATGCTGATGTCGAGGTATCGGACCCAAAAAGCTTTTCTCTTTGGGCCTCTCTAGAAAGCTGAGTGCGCTTTTTCATTTTTAGGCACAACTTACAGCTTTCCTGCAGATGGTCAGGCCCAAGGCATTGAAAGGCGCCAGGAGTGCGGATCAGTGCCAGAGATGGTCCGGTTGCAGCGGGCGCAAGGCTTGAAGCCGCTGGGTGTCATCGATGACATCGCGGGAAAAATGACATCCACAAAATCAAGAACGGTCGCAAACGTAAAAGAAAGGAAACTTTAACGAAGAAAATGTAAGAAAATAAAGGAAATTTGTTTTTTGTTTTTTTTAAAACAAGCGAATTCAATTCAACGAAGAAACTTTCAGTCCGTGGGACCCGAAGAAGCGCGAAGTGCGCGAAGCGAAACTCCGTGTCTCCTGAGACGCGGAAAGAAAACTGAGGAGCATGTCCGCGCGGTGGGCGGGAAATCGTGCGCATGCATGCGCGGTGTGATCGTCTCACGCGACGGAAAGCTCTAGAAGAGACTTTTGGCGATTTTGCTGGAAAATCCTCCGGGGCTGACGTGACGTCACCCACATGTGAGAATATCAGCCTGTTTGAAGTACCCCTATGATCAGAGCTAATAGTGCACATAATTTTGCATGCTATTAGCTTTGATCATAGGGGTGTTATAGCCCCACGCTGTTCCGGTGCTATTTTTAGAGCACTGTTTGGAACAGCACGGGGCTTCTGATCATCAGCCGATTAATCTGTTAGTGCAGTTTAGTATAAAGACCTCATAGGCAGCGCAGTTGTTCCTAGATTTATTTGTTATGGCAAACCCTCATGTAACAGATGCTTCCTAATATTCAGTAAAATTGTGTGCATTTTTAGAATCTAAATTTGCTTTGAAATAAGTGTTTCATAGGATCTGATCAAAAATACACTCCAGAAGCTCTTGGTCGAAATAAATTTATAGGGCAATTTTGGAAACTGTGGGGGCAGGTGCCAAGTCCATGGATAAGTTTACCTCCAGATTTTTCGTCAGATCTCAAAGAGAGAATATACTCTCCTTTTTGAAATTTTCCCAAGGAGAAAATATACATAAAAAGCAGATGCAACTCTCTAGGGTATTTTCTCTTTGGAGAGTTGCATCTGCTTTTTATGTGGGGCAGCCTCACTGTAGTTCTGAAAATACAAAACTATGTGTGTTATTGTCCCTCTTGGCTTAAGTCCACTCTGGAAATGCCTCCATGAAAATCTAAATGTGGATGCAGTTTAGTTTATTCACAATCATGTTACACTGTTTTTCGGGCAATAGAACAACAAAGTGGTTCTCAATTAAATAAAAATATGCAGAAGGGGGAAGGGTATATTTGTAAGTGTTCCTTGTGTCCTAGATCTCCAGCAGGCAAGGCTAAAACTACACCTCTGGGGAAGCCTGATTGAACAGGTACATTTTTGAGGGTTAGTCTTAAAAATGGCAATTCTATAACTGG
Source organism: Microcaecilia unicolor (assembly GCF_901765095.1). Lineage (NCBI taxonomy): Eukaryota > Metazoa > Chordata > Amphibia > Gymnophiona > Siphonopidae > Microcaecilia > Microcaecilia unicolor. The sequence goes on from NC_044033.1 coordinate 142,136,274, forward strand.
GTGTCCATATTAACACACCACCTATGTGCATAAGTGGCAAGCTAATTGTCCAAGTGTTATTCTGTACGGACATGTTAAGTACCATAGTGAATAAATGCAAAGGAGCATGGGTAGGACATAGGCATGTCTCCAATTACATAAGTCACTTATAGAATCCTGTAAATTACACATGTCTCTGCTGCATTTAAGCACCCCACAGTTAAACCAGTTCTAGAGCCCTCGTTTAAGCACCCCGATACCACACGGTGTAACTATGGATGCCTAAATGCAAGGTACACTGATGCTGGGTTACCCAGAAGCTGGGTGCTCAGATGCTGTTAAAGAATACACTTTCACCGTGTGGTATCGGGGTACCTCAACTAGGGCGCTCACCCTTGGATTCTATATATGGCACCCAGATTTGGGCATGTTCCTGAGATGCACACGCAACTTAATTGGCTAACAAGCCATTAACTAGCAACAGTCATACGCTAATAGCCAATTATTGATGTTATTTGGCACCAGCTGGGATTTGCATGCGCGTCTGGCTGTACACTGTTCTGTAACATTGGATGCCTAAATCCCATAGTGCACAACTCAAGAGGAAGCGTGGCCAGGAAAGGGCATTTTGAAAAGTTGCACACGTTGTTGCAGAATAATGGGTCAGCATGCCCAACATGGGAACCAGCATTTACACCAGGTTTCAGCAGCACACCCAAAGTTAGGGCTCAGGAATTGGCATTAAGCACAATTCTAAAAGGGGTGCACGCCCTTTATAGAATCACGCTTAGTGCTGATCTTTTCTGGCACCCATTTTTGTGTGCCTTTTATAGAATCTGACCCTGTTATAGAATTGCGAGTGAGAAGTCAAGGTCAGAGATATAGCAGTGAAAACTATGGGGGATATAAGCATGAATACTCTAGCCTATACCCCATATAATCTAAAGCATGATTACCCTCACACACAGGATAGGCAGTTTTCATAAAGCACTTTCAGCTAGGTAAACATTCCCTTCCCTCTTCCTCTATCCCATAAGCAAGCCCTACCCTCTAAGAAACTGCAAGGAGGCAGGACCGCCGAGAGACAGAACCAGAACTAGGCCAGGGCCAGGGCTGCCGCAGCCACCACCTTCCACCCATCCCACTCGGGTCATTGCCACTGCTGTCCCCATCCCCCAACTTGGCCCGTCACCGCTGCTCCCCGCCCCCTTACCTTCCTGTGTCTGCTCCTCCCTCGATCTGTCACTCTCCTCTTCCTGTGTGCCAAAACCTTGGTTATTGTGTTAACTTAATCACACGGATTGCGACACACAGGAGAGGAGAGAGACAGACTGAGGGAGCAGAACCTTCTGCCTGCCTCCAGAAGCATTGCCTGTGCCAAGCCCCCCTTGGAGGCCAGGCCTGGGGAATCTTGCCTCCCTCCCCTGTCTCGGCAGTCCTGCAAGGAGGTGGACTCAGAAGCAACATCAGGAGTTATTTTTTCACAGAAAGGATAGTGAATACCTTGAATGCCCCCCAGAGAAGGATGTTGAGATGAAAAATGGTGATGGAATTCAAATTTTGTGGGTTATTACACTGGGGATTCCTTGATAACAACAAGATGCAAACCAAATATTGCCTGCTTCAGCTCAAAGCAGCAGTGAAATGACTTTTGCACTTTGAAGAAGATGGGGCTACATTTTCAAGCCTAAATGATGGCATGTGGGTTGGTGTGTGTGTGTGTGGGTTATAGAGTGGCAGTTACAGCCTTGTTTACCTTACTGGGGAGAGTAAATGGACCATTTTGGTCTTTATCTGTCATAATCTACTATAGTAACAGTAAATGACAGCAGATAAAGACACGAAAGGTCCATCCAGTCTACCCAACAAGGTGGCCAGAGCTGCCTGCCACTTTGTGCAGGCCCCAGTCCCCCATGCTTAAACACTGGTCATCAAGTCTCCAACATATAGGCAGCAAAACATGATAGAGTCTTGGTTATAAGCACACATCATCCCCCATGTATTGCTGGCAGTATTCAACTTACCAGTCAAGATGTCTTCCATCTTCCCCCCCCCCCCCCACCCCCCACAGCATTCTCATTCGCAGCACGTGACAATAAAGTGATCTACAATACTGAAGTTGCTGAAGCTTCACCTGTCTTTTGCGGGACACAAACCATAGATGTCTGTCCAGCATCAGCCTTAGTTCCCTCTTCTCTTGCCCAACAAAACACTGCGATCCAATTTAGGTGCCCATTGTTAGAGAATAGCGCATAACCAGATTGGCACCCAAATCATAATTAGTGCCAATTAAGTGATTGTTAGCTCCAATAATTAAATCATTAGAGCTCATTAACTAATTATTCTGGGCACTGATCTGGGATCCGCACCCAATTGTGGGTTACCTTTATAAAATTTGGGGGCCCATGGATAGTGGTACTGAACATCCAGATATTTTTTCACCACTGAGCCAGCATTTAAAAAGATACACAGATTGTGGCAACTGAATATTGACCCAAATATATTTTAATCCTTTGTGTGATCTTAGAGACAATTTAGTCAGCTGGTCAGAAGCCATTATAAAGTAAGCTTTTGCAGGTAGCCATTGTTTGTCTTTTTGCTCCAACCCTAGCGAGCCCTAAAGGAAGTTAGTTTGAGTATCATTAATGCAAAGCATTCCCATGATACTCAAACTAGCTGTCTGAGAAAGACATATGAAAAAGTATGGGAAGTATGAGATTCAATATTTATCTTACCTATCCCTGTCAAAAATGAGGGGATACTGATACTTCTGTTTCTTTTCCAGGATGCTCTTGGCATCTGTTCTTGTTTTCACTGGCACTTCATTAATATCACAAGGTAATATAAATTCAGTGGGTTCCAAATGTTGAAAAACCCTATACTGACCAAAATATCCAATATAATGTCCAGTAGGAGCATGCCAAAGCCTGCGTATATCAACAGGGGGAAAAGGAAAAAGATTATCAAAATGTACATATGTATTGTCAGAAAAAATGATAAATTTTTATTTATTATTTATTTATTTATTGCACTTGTATCCCACATTTTCCCACCTATTTGCAGGCTCAATGTGGCTTACAAAGATCTGTTATGGCATCGTCATAACAGGGAAAAGAATATAATTGGTGTTACAAAGAGATAAAAGAAAACAAGAGGATCTTGTCAAGCAGTTGTAGAGTAAGAAATTCACAGCATAATCAAGAATGTGCATGCCAGTGTTGTCTTATATCTTGTACAAGTGCACCCTAACACTCTTTCTGGCTACAATGTTCAAGAAATCCTATTGTTCCTGGGAAGAAAAACTTTGAGACTGTGATACCGCTTATTGGTTGAAAGTACAAATAATTAAATAGCTTTGCAATACATGACCTTTCATGATGGCACAGGTCCTTTTCTCAGATGTGACTGATGATAATCTCATAAAAAGGAAACAAATTATTTCCTGGCATCATAACAAGCAAATGCTCACTTAGCTCTCTGTCCATTATGTCATTGCTAGATCTGATATATCCTGGATTATCTGTGTTATTACCATCAACAACGAAATTCTAGTGTTGATGACCAGCAACCCTGCCAACCATTGAACGGGTACTGCAGCTTTGGAGGGGGTCTGAGCCCAAAGGAGGGGTACCAGGTCTCCAAGGCTCCTCCCCTCTATGAGGAGAGATTGAATGAATTCTTTGCTTTGGTCTTTATGGAAGAATACATAAGAAATCTACCTGTACCAGAAATGGTTTTCAAGGGTGATGATGCAGAGGAACTGAAAGAAACCTTGGTGAACCTGGAAGACAAACTGAGCCAAATTGACAAGTTAAAGAGTGATAAATCATCTGGACCAGATGGTATACATCCCAGGGTACTGAAAGAACTCAAACATGAACTTGTCAATCTGTTGTACCCCTCCCCCCTTTTTACAACACCGCACAAGTGGCTGCCGCATGGCAATGAGGACAAAGCCCATTCACTTTGAATGGGCTGTGTCAGCATTACCACACCAGAAGCCACTAGCGCAGCTTTATAAAAGGGGGGATTAGTGATCTGTAACCTGTCCTTCAAATTGTCTGTAGTACCTGAAGATTGGAGGGTGACCAAAGTAACGCCACTTTTTAAAAAGGGTTCCAGGGGTGATCCGGGAAATTACAGACCGGTAAGCTTCACTTCAGTGCCAGGCAAAACTGTTATAAAGAATAAATATACAGAACACATAGACAAACATGATTTAATGGGACAGAGATAGCATGGGTTCAGCCAAAGGAAGTCTGCCTCACCAATTTGCTTCATTTCTTAGAATGCGTGAATAAACATATGGATAAAGGTATGCCGGTTGATGTAGTACATCTACATTTTCAGAAAGATTTTGACAAAATTCCTCATGAGAGACTCCTGAGAAAATTAAAAAGTTATGGGATAGGAGGCAACATCCTTCTATGGATTAGGAATTGACTACTGGACAGAAAATAGAGGGTAGGGTTAAATGACCATTTTTCTTCATGAAGAATGAATAGTGGAGTGCTGCAGGGATCTGTACTGGAACCGGTGCTATTTAACATATTTATAAATGATCTAGAAATTGGAATGACGAGTGAGGTGATTAAATTTGCAGATGACACAAAACTATTCAAAGTTGTCAAAACACATGAGGATTCTGAAAAATTGCAGGAAGACCTTAGGATTTTGGCAGACTGGGCATCCAAATGGCAGATGAAAATTAATGTGGATAAATGCAAAGTGATGCACATTGGGAAGAATAATCTGAATCATAGTTACTTGATACTAGGGTCCATCATGGGAGTCAGCACCCAAGAAAAAGATCTAGGTGTAATTGTAGAAAATACACTGAAATCTTCTGCCCAGTGTGTGGCGGTGGCCAAAGAAGCAAACAGGATGCTAGAAGTTATTAGGAAAGGGATGGCAAATAAGTTCAAGAATATTATAATGCCTCGGTATCGTTTCATGGCGCGACCTCACCTTGTGTATTGCATTCAATTCTGGTCGCTGTATCTCAAAGATATAGTAGAATTAGAAAAGGAATGATAAAGGGGATGGATCTCCTGTCATATGAGGAAAGGCTACAGAGGTCAGGGCTCTTCAGCTTCGGAAAAATACGGCTGAGGGGAGATACAATTGAGATCTGCAAAATCCTGAGTGGTGTAGACTGGATAAAAGTGAATCCATGTTTTACTCTTTCAAAAAGTACAAAGACTAGGGGACTCTCAATTTATTTTTGTTACGTTTGTATCCTGTGCTTTCCCACTTATGGCAGGCTCAATGTGGCTTACATGGGGATATGGAAGGTTAAGTGACTTGCCCAGAGTCACAAGGAGCTGCCTGTGCCTGAAGTGGGAATTGAACTCAGTTCCTCAGGACCAAAGTCCACCACCCTAACCACTAGGCCACTCCAATGAAGTTACATGGAAATACTTTTAAAACAAATAGGAGGAAACATCTTTTCTCTCAATGAATAGTTAAGCTTGAACTCATTGCCAGAGGATATGGTAACAGTGGTTAGCGTATTTGGGTTTAAAAATAGTTTGGTCAAGTTCCTGGAGGAAACATCCATAGTCTGTTATTGAGATAGATGTAGGGAAATGCACTGCTTGCCCTGAGATTGGTAGCATGGAATGTTGATACTATTTGGGTTTCTGCCAGGCACTTGTGACCTGGCTGATGGGTCCATCATCCCCATTGGAGTGATTTGACACCTGCCAAGGTAAATCCAAAGAAATGTCACAGTTGATGTGATGTGTCATTCTGTTGCACCTTTCCTCATCATATCCCTCTATGTGCAATTGTATGTCACTGGTGGTGAGAACTGCCATTGTCTGATAATAACCTATCTACCACCACATCCCACAGTGAAGGAGAGGAAAAGTACCACGCACTGTGAATCTCAGAACCTAGGATACCGGACAACCCCACAGGCAGGTGGGTAAAGGAGAGAGGATAGTGGGAGTGCACTGCAGGCCAGAGTGTGTGGGCTACACATGGCTGGAAACTGAGAATAGTCAGTGGTTGGTGATGGGCAGAAGGGAACGTAGGAGAAGATTGCACATCAAGCTCAAAGCTTACTTGGAGACAATAGTACATGTTGAGCTCTAATGGCTCCTGGCCTCTTTTTTTCAGCTGTCTGGTGTTGAGGAGACAGGATAGGGAGGAAATGAGTTAGTTTCACAGGTCTATAGCATCCCATGATGACAACAAGTCACCTCCTTCTTAGAAACATTAGGACAACAACGAGGGTCAAAAATAGTGTCTAAATCTCTCCATTTAGATGTCACTCTCCACCAGACATCTAAATATGTGGGTCATTATCAAATTCTGAACATCTCCACTCAAAACATCCAACTACCTGCAATTGAGATGTATTGAATGCCCTATTAAAACCTCCATGTCGGGATTTATCAAACCTCCACATCTCATGCAAGCCCTGGCAGCCCAAAAGAATCCCCCTGCTAGGAAGGGGAACTGTAGATCTGCTGAGGTGGGACTCCTAGTGAAGGAGTTAGTGGCACACATTGCCACTCTATTTACCCCTAAAGGGCAAAGGGTTGGGACACACTCCAAGCAGTGAGACTGGGTGGCTACATGTCATAAGCTAAATTCTGTCTTCCAAGAGAATAGAGATGTGGAAGTCTGCACAAGAAAATGGAGGCAGCTGAAGAAGGATGTCAAGGCCAAGACTGAGAACAACCCTCAGGAGGCTGACATTCAAAACCTCACCCCTGTGGAGCAGTCAGTTTACTAAGTCCTTCCCAGGGCCTCCATCTATGGCCTTGGAAGCCAGGACACCTCAGCACAGGCTGGGGACCCAGGTAGGTCTTTTGATATCAAGATGTGCTAGCAACTCTCTCTAATCCTCTCTCTCTCAAGCTGGGACACTGTTGGGGAAGGAGAGATGGTAGGAAATCCTTCTATACTAGAGGTTTTCAGACAAGAGGAGAGGGGGAGGGGGGAGAAGAAGGTACACCAGACTACAGCCTTAAAAGTAGGTTTCAAGGGGCCATGTCTTAAACATGGAGCATAATATAATGGTTACTACCTTGGTATGGGCACACTAGACTCTCTAGCACACCTAAGAATATTAACAGAACTGTGATAAAGTTCCTCAGCATAATTCATGTTGATCTAAACCACCATTGACAAGAAAATCACACCAAAATCCACACTGTACAGAGTAGTACTTAGCAAAAACCACATGAAATATGTATGAGCCAGTAGTTAGGATTGCTAAGTGCAAGCCTATGATTCGGCAGCCATTTTAGCACACAGATAGGTCTGATTCTATAATAGGATGTATAACTAATAGATATACCCCTGATCACATCCACTTTTCAGTTGTGCGACTCACAAACTGCACACAACACTTTATTGAATATGCATAGAGATGTGTGCATAATTCCTCATTAGTGGCCATAAGTGCTAATAATTGCACATTAGTGGTCAATTATCATGCCGATTGGCTTGTTAACTAATTAAGATGCAAACACAAACCGGCATAGTGCACAGATTTGCGTGCACATCTTTGAACGCCATTTACAGAATTTGGGGGAGTGCTAATATCTTTTTGGACCATTTTCATTTTAAAAATTGGCCAAGTGAAAAACACACAAAATCAGGCCATTGGGATGTAGGAGGCGCCAGCATTCTTAGTAGACTAGCCACACAGACATCCCTAGCAGAACTGTGGAGCACCCTTGGGGGCAATGCAATGGACTTCAAATAAAAGGTCTCAAGTACACATGTCACAATTGCCCCCTTATATTATATGGTGAGTCCTACAAAACCCACCAATTGTACACCACTACAATAGCCCTTATGCCTGCAAGTATCACCTCTATGTAGGTACAGTAGGTTTTTGGTGAATTTCGGAGGGCTCACACATTCCACCATAAGCGTAATATTTAGAGTGAGATATGGACCTGGGTCCTTTTTTTCTATAGTACATTGCATTGACCAGTAGGCTACTTAAGGGACCTGCTTGCTGCTCTAATAGGACTGGCCATAACATCTGAAGCTGTCATAGTGGCTGGTATGTATTGTTTATTTCACTTCTTTGGGGGTGGGAGAGGTCAGTAATCACTGGTGGAGTAAGGGGGCTCCTGCCTTCAGTGGTCATCTGGTCTTTTAGTGCAACTTTTAGTGACTTATGGGCTAATTTTTGAAAGATAAGAACGCCCATCTTTTGACATAAATTGGAAGATGGACATCCTTCTCCCAGGGACATCCAAATCGGTATAATCAAAACCCGATTTAGAACGTCTCCAACTGCACTCCGCACTCCGTCACAAGGACAGCCAAAGTTCAAGGGGGCGTGTCAGAGGCGTAGTGAAAATGGGACTTGGGCGTGCCTAATACTTGGACATCCTTGACCCATAATCGAAAAAAGCAAGGTCATCCCTTACGAACACTTGGACGTTTTCACCCGGACCTGATTTTCTTACGACTAAGGCACAAAAAGGTGCCCAAAATGACCAGATGACCACCGGAGGGAATCGGGGATGACCTCCTGTTACTCCCCCAGTGGTCACTAACCCCCTCCCACCCTCAAACAACATCTTTAAAATATGTCGTGCCAGCCTCAGATGTCATACTCAGGTCCATGACAGCGCATGCAGGTCCCTAGAGCAGTTTTAGTGGGTGCAGTGCACTTCAGACAGGTGGACCCAACCCCAACCCCCCTACCTGTTACGTTTGTGGAGGAAACAGCGAGCCCTCCAAAACCAAACATAAACCCACTGTACCCACATCTAGGTGCCCCCCTTCACCCGGAAGGGCTATGGTAGTGGTGTACAGTTGTGGGTAGCGGGTTTTGGGGGCTCAGCACACAAGGTAAGGGAGCTATGTACCTAGGGTGCCCAGTTGGTGTCCTGGCATGTCAGGGGGACCAGTGCACTACAAATGCTGGCTCCGCCCACAACCAAATGGCTTGCATTTGGTCATTTTTGACATGGATGTCTTTGGTTTCGAAAATCGCCTAAAGTAAGAAACATCCATGTCTAGGGACGTCCAAATCTAGGGACGGCGAAATTTAAAGATGGTATTTTCGAAACGAAAGATGGACGTCCATCTTGTTTTGAAAATACGGGTTTCCCCCGCCCCTGGATTTTGCCGTTTTACAAGGACGTCCAAATCGCAACTTGGACATCCCTTTTGAAAATGCCCCTCTTAGTCATGAAAAAAACGGGTATAGACCAAAATGTCTAAATTGTAGCCCTGGACGTTTTTGTTTTTGTTCCATTATGGCAGAAAAACGTCCAAATGTTAGGAGTGCCCAAGTCCCACCCCCAACACACCCCTGACGTGCCTCCTTGAGATTTGGATGTACTGCCAACAAATGTCTTAGAAAAACATCATAAAAATGGGTTTCAAAAATAGCAGTTTGGATGTTTTGGAAAAAATATCCATCTGCTGCTTTGTGCCACTTTTTGGATGTGTTTCTATTTTGAAGATGAGCCCCTTTGCCTATGAACTTCCTCAGAAAGGGAAAGCTGAAAACTGGAAGATAGTGTAACAAAACAGTAGGGTCTAAATTTGATTGGATTTTTCATGATTGTTTTAAATATAGCACATTTCAAAACTGTGGGCATTAAACCTTCTTGCAATGGCACATTATCTATTCCCTTAAAAATTATTAGAAAAAAATCAGCCCAGTCTTTGATGAACCTTGGAAAAAATTAAATCCAAACAACTTCCATGATTTATGCCTTGCAACACATTTTTCATCTCATAATCAAAGATACTATTAAACTCCTTTCCCTGCTGATATACTCAAACTCAGAGCAGAAAATCAAATCAGATGCAGATAGACCTAATCCATATCCATTCCTTTTCTCATCTTTTCCTTGCCTCTCCCTCTACTTCCTCATGAAATAAACTGTCCCTTATAGCAAAGATTACAAGCACCATATTACTTTAGGATGAAAGTTCAAAAGAAGGGAAATATGGGTGCTCTAAAAAGGTTAAGTCATGGGTGGAAATTCCTTCCAATAAGGAAAGTGCATCAGGACCCAGGCCCAAGAACAGAACTCAGTGGCTGAGAAGCAGTGCAGTAACAACCCCCAGCAGAATGGGGTCCGACAGCTATGAGACAGAAGAAAAATCCAGCAGCTGAGAGGAAATGGAGTGGCAGCCCCAGGCAGATTGGAGTCTACATAAGTACATAAGTAATGCCTCACTGGGAAAAGACCAAGGGTCCATCAAGTCCAGCATCCTGTCCATGACAGTAGCCAATCCAGGCCAAGGGCACCTGGTGAGCTTCCCAAACGTACAAACATTCTATACATGTTATTCCTGGAATTGTGGATTTTTCCCAAGTCCATTTAGTAGTGGTTTATGGTCTAGTGGTTATAAGGCCACAGCTCCAGCTGGAGTGGTGTCCAGTGGCTGAGAGTCAAGAGAACAGTGGCCTCTGGAAGACTGAACCTAAGCAGATGGTCAGGCCAAGCATGGCAAATTTCCTCATGATTCACAGCACCCATTGGTTCAGTTGTACTCATAGGTGAGACTTAGGGTACAGTGGGAAGGAAAAAGGGGAGAATAATCACTAAGATCATGGGGAAGATATGGGGTTAGTACCTGTTATCACGAAATGATTATGTCATAACCACACTCTAAGCCACTTTGAGCCTACAAATAGGTGGGAAAAGGTGGGATACAAATGCAATAAAAAAAAAAATAAATAAAAAAAATTTTCTTCATGGATATCTGACACCCTGTAGAAATATACAACATTCTTCCTGCTCTTTGTATATTTATGTTTCAAGGTGAATAGTACTGCAACTATTTAAATGTACTGTTGGTACTGTCAAAAAACAATATTGCTATAAGTTAATAACCCTTTTAAATACTCCTATCTATCCCTGGTCTCAGTCACACCTATTTTGTTTTCCCTGGGAGCAGGGAGGGAAATTTCACCTGCTAATACCATTCTTCTCCAATTGGAGGAACCAGACACCAATCGACTGATATTCAAAATGAGTTAACTGCCTGGGAACAGCCAAGGACCGGTTAACTCGCTTGTCGGTGGCTAACTGGTCATTTTCAGCAGCACTTAACTAGTTATTACCACTGAAAATGACTGGTTAGCACCAAACTTTAAGCCGGCTATTTCGGGGGCATGACCGATTAAGTTCCAGTATTCAGAAATTAACTGGCCTAGCTTAATGGATAAATATCTGCTAACCCATGGCCAATTAAGTCCGAATATCAACTTAACTGGTCATGTGCTAGCCAGCTTGAAAAAAAACAGAAATTCAATGCCGAAGCCCGCACAGGGCCCGGCATTGAATTTCCGGTATTAGTGCCAGTGGTGGACATAAAAATGCTATCTACTGCCAGCTGAATATCTGGTCCCAAATATTGAAGGACTGATTCAGGTCAGTTCCAGACATAAGAATGCCCCGGCATGGAAACATGGCACAGAGGTATTTCATTTATACAAGAAAATATGGAAACTAACCTGATTGTTGTCTTATATGTCTTACCTTTTCTGTTAGTTGAGAAGAGTGTAGAGAGAGAGGCAACTTTTGCTTTGTCTATATTGGAGATGGACTGCCCATCATTCCAAATCTGTTTCTGTGCCTATGTGAAACATGCTTGCCGAGTGCAGTTCTTATGGATTTCTACCAATTTTTACCATTAACAGCCATTAAACACAGTTAAACCATTATGTTAAAGTCATGCAAACATATAGTACCTTACAGAACTATCATCAGAGGCTGAGACAACAACATTTTTCTTTTCCACATAAAATAAGCTGACCACTTTTAGCATATGGGCCTTCCAATATAACTGCTGCGTTATTGTCTGTTAGAAAAACATAAAAGGGTGGGAGAAAGTTAGTGAAAAATATTTAATGGATGTTCTGTTTTCTATTTTGCAAATACAGAACAAAATATAGACAAAATGTAAAAAAATTTACAGCTTTCTTTCCTATTTGATAAATGACATTCATTTTGCCTGTTTCTTTGATTTAGTTTTGTTTGCAAAGTCATGAATGATGGTATAACAAATCAAATAAACCTAAACCTAAAAAAATGTAAAACATTTCTACAAACAATTTCATTCTACTATACTTAGAACATGATGGCAAAAAAGGAACATATGGAGGGGCATAATCGAACAGAAACGCCTATCTCCATGGGCGTTTATCTCCGAGAACGGGTCCGTGAAGGGGCGGAGTGAACCGTATGTTCAAAAGAAAATAGACGCCCATGTTTTATTCGCCAAGGTGTGAGCTGGGCGTTTTTGCTTTTCACCGATAATGGAAAATGAAATCGCCCAGCTCAAAAACGAATAAATCCAAGGCATTTGTTCGTGGGAGGGGCCAGGATTCATAGTGCACTGGTCCCCCTCACATGCCAGGACACCAACCGGGCACCCTAGGGGGCACTTTTACAAAAACAAAAAAAAAGGTAAAAGAGCTCCCAGGTGCATAGCACCCTTCCCTTGGGTGTTGAGCCCCCCAAATCCCCCTCAAAACCCACTGCCCACAATTCTACACCATTACTATAGCCCTAAGAGGTGAAGGGGGGCACCTACATGTGGGTACAGTGGGTTTGGGGGGGTTGGATGACTAGTAGCATTAAGCAGCACAATTGTAACAGGTAGGGGGGGGATGGGCCTGGGTCCACCTGCCTGACGTCCACTGCACCCCCTAACAACTGCTCCAGGGACCTGCATACTGCTGCTTGGGAGGAGGGTATGACATTTGAGGGTGAAAGTAAAAAGTTGTGAAACATCATTTTTTTGTGGTGGGAGGGGGTTAGTGACCACTGGGGGAGTCAGGGGAGGTCATCCCCGACTCCCTCTGGGGGTCATCTGGTCATTTAGGGCACTTTTTGGGGCCTTATTCGTGAAAAAACAGGGTCCAGGAAAAGTGCCCTAAATGCTAGCTACAAACGCATCCATTACTACTACTACTTAACATTTCTAGAGCGCTACTAGGGTTACGCAGCGCTGTACAATTTAACAAAGAGAGACAGTCCCTGCTCAAAGAGCTTACAATCTAATAGACAAGTGAACGGTCGGTCCGATAGGGGCAGTCAAATTGGGGCAGTCTGGATTCACTGAACGGTAAGGGTTAGGTGCCGAACGCAGCATTGAAGAGGTGGGCTTTAAGCAAAGACTTGAAGACGGGCAGGGAGGGGGTTTGGCGTAAGGGTTCAGGAAGGTTGTTCCAAGCATAGGGTGAGGCGAGGCAGAATGAGCGGAGCCTGGAATTGGCGGTGGTGGAGAAGGGTACTGAGAGGAGGGATTTATCCTGTGAACGGAGGTTACGGGCGGGAACGTAAGGGGAGATGAGGGTAGAGAGGTAGTGAGGGGCAGCAGACTGAGTGCATTTGTAGGTAAGAAGGAGAAGCTTGAATTGAATGCGGTATCTGATCGGAAGCCAGTGAAGTGACCTGAGGAGAGGGGTGATATGAGTATATCGGTTCTGGCGGAATATGAGACGTGCAGCAGAGTTCTGAACAGACTGAAGGGGGGATAGATGGCTAAGTGGGAGGCGCCCATCTCTGTTCGCCCGATAACCACGCCCCAGTTCCGCCTTCACCACGCCTCCGACACGCCCCCGTCAACTTTGTCCGCATCCGCGACGGAGTGCAGTTGAAAGCGTCCAAAGTTCGGCTTTCGATTATACCGCTTTATTTGTTTTTGTGAGAAAAACGCCCATCTCCCGATTTAGGTCGGAACTTGGGCGTTTTTCTCGTTCGATTATAAGCTGGATGGTCTACAGGGTATGCAGCCTGTCCGTCCATACCAACTGCTCAATTCTATGATCCCTTCCTCTTACTCAGAGATCATCTGTGTTTGTCCCATGCTTTCTTTAATTCAAATATTGTCCTTGTCTCCATTACCTCCAGTGCAAGGCTATTCCATGGACCTACGTCCTTTCTGTAAAGATTTCTGTGGATTTTTCCTGAGTTTATCCCTTTTCATCTTCATACTATGTATGACGCCTCACTTCACAGTCTCTTTTCCATTGAAAGATGGCTTCATCCTGTACATTTATACCTTGGATGTGATTTAAATATCTTTATCATATCTCCCTTATCCCAAAGGATATACATATTTAGATCTTTAAATCTGTTCCAATCTACTTATAATGAAGGCTCTTGACTACTTAGTAGCTGCCCTTGGGGCCTACTCAATCCAGTTTATATATTTGTGAAAGTATGGTACAGAGTATTCCAAATGAAGTCTCATCAGACACATATACAGAGGCACTATCACCTCCTTTTTCCTTCTGGCTTTTCATCTCCCTATGCACCTCAAGCATCCTTCTAGCTTTTTCCATCACCTTGAGATCACCAGATATGATAAGCTCCAGATTCCATTCTTGTTTGGTACACAGAATTTCACCCTCAATACCGTAATGCTCCCTTGGGATTTTGCAGCCACATGTATGAACCTGCATTTTTAGCACGTAATCTTAGCAGTCATACTCTAGACCATTACTCAGGCTTTGATAGAGCCCTCCTTATGTTTTTTGTACCTTTCAGGGTCTCTAATCATCGCAGATTTTGGTATCAGCTACAAAAGGGAAACATTTCCTGATAACCTTTCTGCAATATCACTTACAAAAATGTTCTAAAGGACCAGGCCAACAACCAATGCCTGTGGTACTCCACTGGTAACACCTTTTTCCTCCAAGTAAACTCCATTTACCACTACTGTCTGTCGCATCCCACCTAACCGGTTTCTAACTCAAACACTTTTTAGTGCCCTTACATAGGGCCCTCAGTTAACATATGTCATCAGTGGGGAACCTCGTCAAAGGTATTGCTGAAATCCAAGTACACCACATCTCTAGTCACCAAAATATATTAGATTCATCTGGTAAGAACTACCTTTGCTAAAAGAATACTGCCTCAAATCCTATAATCTACTGGATTTCAGAAACTGCACTATCATAGTTTATTCACCAATGAATTTAAATTAACTGGTCTGTATTTCCCAGCCTCCTGCTTACCTCTACTTTTGTGATGAGGACTCATAGCTACTAATTTTCAGTCCTCCAACATCACTGTCAACTGTAAAGAAGCGTTGAAAAGGTCAAACACCCTTCTATGTATCCTGTCCAATCTCATCACTTTGTTTACTTTTAGTTTAGCTAGCTGTTCGTGAACTGAATCATCTGAAAAGTGTTTGCTTTAGTTCCATTCTTTATTTGTGCCCTTTTTCTGTAGTCCTACTTTCTGTTCTTCCTCAGTGAACATCAAATGAAATATTTGTTATACCATTCCACTTTTTCCTCCTTAGTCTCTACTTGTAACTCCCCTTTCACTCTCAAATCTCAAAATAATACATTTTCACTTTCTTCTGTTACTAAAATAGCTATTTTTTCTTCCATTTGCATTTATGCTGCTCTGACTGTTTACCAACTTCTCAGCTTTTCAAGATATCGTTTCTCTGTTTCTGGACAATTCTGGAGACGGCACCTTCAAAAAGATATGAACAGTCCAGAGGGCGGCCACTAAAATGGTCAGTGGTCTTCATCAAAAAGCATATAGAGACAGACTCATAGACCTCAATATGTATACCTTGGAAGAAAGACGAGAGAGAGGAGGTATGCCGAGGGAGACATTTAAATGTCTCAATCATAAAAGCACAGGAGGCAGGTCTCTTTCAAATGAAAGGAAGTTCTGGAATGAGAGGGCATACGAAGAAGTTAAAAGGGGATAGTGGAGGGTGCATGTAACGACCTCCTAGAGGAGGTTGTGGAGACAGGGACTGTGTCTGAGTTCAAAAAAGTATGGGACAGGCATGAGGGATCTTTTAGGGAGAGGACGAGATAGTGGATGATATGGATGGGCAGATTAGATGGGCCATATGCCTTTATCTGCCATCATTTTCTATGTTTCTGTGCTTTCTCTGTAATCACTTGTACGTTATGAACATTCCATCTTTTTCCTGTACTTTTTCAGTTACTCCTTTAGAAAAATGGGCCTGATGTTAAAAGGATTTATGCTCATAACTTTAGGAGTTACACTAACAAATTGGCCTGAGTGCACAACTTTATACTCAAAATTCCACCAAACTCCTAAATTTAAGAGCATGAAAAGTAGTTGCAACAGAAGCAGATTTAGAACTTTTTTTTATCAAGTCGTGCTAGCGGCTCCCAAGGTGGTAATGCCAGCAAAGCCCATTCACTTTGAATGGGTTCTGTTGGCATTGCTGCATGGGAACCGCTAGCATGGCTTGATAAAAGAGGCCTTTAGAGCATGGGGGAGGATTAGGAGTTTAGCACTGATTTTCATTACTAGATTTATAAATTAGGTTCATAAATCTAGACAAATTAATAGCAGGGTTACATTAATAAGCATAACTTTTAAGCTCCTAAAGAAACATGAATTTTCAGCTGAAAACATATGCTCTTAAATTTGGTGGAAAACAGGGCACAAATTTAGGAACTCAGCCTTATTTAAATATAGGGCCCTATATATTTATTTACTTTCCTAATAAAGGTTGTTGCTCTTAAAATATCTCCTTTCAGTTTTGTCCATTGTTCTTCTGCATCCTTTAGATGTTCTCTTCCAACTGACTCCTTAAGTACAGCCCCATCTTAACAATGCTAGTTTTCTTCAAATCTAGAACACTTGCCATTGAATGAACCATCACCACATGTCCTAATAGTGACCCACACCATCTAGCATCAGGGGTCACTAAGTATCAGGTCCAGTTTCACCCCTCCTTGTGATTTCTGTTCCCAGTTACCAGAAGAGTTCTCCCTGCAGAGAACCAGGATTTTCCTACTGCTGGTTATAAATTGTTTAAAATTAGAATAAAAAAGAAATTCTAGAAGACATCATAACTAGGATATCCAAATTACCCTCAGATATTGAAATTATCTAGCAATAGCACCAGTGGCGTACCAAGGGGGGGCGGTGGGGGCGGTCCCCCCCGGGTACACCGGGTACACGCCGGGGGGCGGTGGGGGCGGTCCCCCCCGGGTACACCGGGTACACGCCGCTGGGGGGTGCCGCGGCGCGCGCCTGCTCTGAGTTTGCTGACTTCGCGCGTTCGCTGCAGCTCCCTCTGCCCTGGAACAGGTTACTTCCTGCATCAAACTCCTTTCAGAACTGTGAATATCAAATAGGGTTTCTATTCTTAGGTGTTTATGAATTGCAAATTTAAGTGTTTATTTTTCAGCAAATCATGGGAACAAAAAATTGCTACTTATCTGTGTTTTTGTACAGTAAATATTGTTGGGTACCTTTTTCGTTAAATATGTATATTGTAGGCTCAGAGAAGGCAAAAATAAAAAGTAAAGGATGCAATATATGCCAGTGAGGGGTGAGATTGCTAGGGGAAGTGATGTTTTCCTGTGTTTATCCAATAAAAACCTATTTTAATTTGTTTTGCATCAGGGTATGTTATTGGTGTTCATTAGCTAAAATTTAAAATTAGAAATGCTAATAATAAACAACCTACCAAAGTAACAATGAAAAGCATACTTTTTATTTCTCACCTTGGTCCCTGATGGTGGATCTTCCAGAAATAAACCAATATTCCAGAATATAATATACCCTTCTGCATGAAATCACAAAATTTTTAATTAAAAATCATGCCTAATCCTGTTGACTAACAGTTGACATAGATCTAGGTAGAATATACTTCGATAAGCAGAGATGATGGTGCTGTTACTTTTTAAAAGTACTTCAGTAAAATGTAAAAGTCTGGCTTCAAAAGTAATGAAGTGAAAGTAGAAAGACATCCTAAAAAATATGCAAGTAAAAGTAAGAAAGTACAGCTCTTAAAACGACTTTTTTGTTACAAAGTAAAAAGTATTCTTAATAAGTTGGACTACAGAATCTAGTATGTTTACTAGAGAGTTGCACGTGGACAGAAATCTAACTTGTCCCCGCCTGTACCCGTGGGGAATCTAACCCATCCCCACGGGAATCCAACCCATCCCCGCCTGAAGTAATCTCCTCCATCCCAGCCCCAAGCCCACCCTGCCCTTGCTGTGCTGTGCTGCAGTCACTTTGACCCCCCTCCAAGAAAGCCATATTTTCTACACAGTAAAAATTCTAGTAAAAGTAACATAAATCATTTTCTTCCATACTTTGCTAAATACAAAATTAAGTAAGATACACATATCCATGAACAGCATGTCCCCATCTTCTTTCCATTCCCTTCTATCCCATGTGCTCTATGACGTTCTCATTTCCATACTCTGTAAGCCACATTGAGCCTGCAAAAAGGTGGGGAAATGTGGGGTACAAATACAATAAATAAATAAATAAATAAATAAATAAATAAATAAATATTTCCCCATTTTCCCTTCCCCACTACTCCATATATGTCCCCCTTACCAATCTTTCTTCCCTCTTCCCTGCACCCACACTCCCTCCATCTTTTTTTACCAAGAAGGTTAGATAAAACAGGAGACGGGGTGAGTCTATCTAGCACATTATATGGGCTGAAGCCAGTAGGCAGAGATTCCCGCCATAATGGGTCACCCAAAACGCTACTGAAAACAATAGCAAAAAGATTATTAGAAATTAGGGACTATTTAAAACATTTATTTCACACATTATCCCAAGCAAACTTGGGTTCAATGTAGCTTACATTTGAAAATACAGTGAAACAGAATAATAGAATTCAGTTATATCATGGGAGCAAGTAGATGGATGTCTGAAACTTTTAACAAAGTTGAGATTAGCATATACACCCAACTGGGCATTTAAAAAAACAGGCAAGTGCATTGTTATAATATACCACTGCAATCCACAAAACAAAAGGAGCAAGTTCCCACATGTCATCTTTTTCTTTTGATGAAGGAATAGGAAAAAAAAAAGATTTTAAATGCTCCCAGGTTTCAACCTAATTCATGTTTAATGTGGGATACAAATGTCATAAATAAGTAAATAAATAGATAGACAGAATCTCTGAATGTTGATCACCTGATTCTCATAACATAATGTCTGTTTTAATGGCACTTTACCAGAAGAAAATAAATCGCTGCATGAATATAACATGCTAGGATGTCCCTATAACCAGCCCCTCCAAATGACAATCTGATTACAATTTATAACAAATTACTACTCTACCTATGAAAAGATATCCCGTTTTTATGCTTCCTCTGTGTACATCCATATGCTGTACAAGCTGGCATGTTTGAAAATATAAGTGAGATTAAATAAAAATGCCACCAACAATAAAGAACGAGAACATGGATGCAGCAGCTCATAGGTTTGCTTGCTTTGTTTTGAGTGCCCGGCGATGATGGCTGTGCAAGGAAAAGGAAATAGAGATTTACCTCCTTGATTTTTACAGTTCTCTCCCTCCCACATACAACCAGCCCTGAGTGCCTTCATGGCACATACCTCAAGTCACCCTGGTGGTCTAGTGGCTTCTTTGGGGCAGGAAGGATTCCCACTCTTTCCTGCCCGCTGCCTCTAACCCTCTTGCTGTCGTGCCGCTTCTTTAAAATGGCTGCCAAGACTTCAAGCAGTGGCCTCAGGTCCATCCCTGTGAGAATCCTGCTATCCCTGCTCCCGTGCAGTTCTCTAATATTTACAAGCATTACTGTATTATGAATATGTACAATTTATAATCTCCGTGGGTACAACAGAACAAAAACTTAATTAATACCTTTTTAACAAGCCTGTTGAATTTATTTGTGAGAGGGTGGAGGAGGGAAGGAGTTTTGTGTTTTACATTTTTAATTTCAAATTTTTAATAGCTATATGGATAGCATTTTAAAATGTAGATTAAATTTATGTTTGAAAATGTTTTGTCTTTAAATCACCACGATAATAGGCTTCTGTGCAAGAAACTCCAGCAAGAAATGATGGAACTGGGAATGGGAAAGAGAAACCCTGAGAGAACAAGGTGACAAACCACCAGTGCCCACTGCTTTGCTTCCCTCCCCCCACCCCCTGTAACCCCAAAGAGGTCAGACAAGCCAGGGAATGGTACCTGGACATGGTTTGCACAAGTTCCTGGAGGAAAGTCCATAAACTGCTATTAAGATAGACATGGGGAAAGCCGTTGCTTTTTCCTGGGATCAGTAGCACGAATCTTGCTACTTTATTTGATTCTGTCAGGCACTTGTGACCTGAACTGGCCACTGCAGGAAGCAGGATACGGGTTAGGCTATTGGTCTGACCCAGTATGGCTATTCTTATATTCTTATGTACATGCAAATATCCAGTCAGCTCTCTCTTGACTCAGTGGTGGGCTGATTGCTTAGCTTACTGTTGCAAAAAAATAATACACCTGGCCTGGAGTGCAGAATAGACACAGTGAAGACTCTGAGACTATGAGCTAACTGACTACTAGTTATAGCAGTGACTAATGCTACCATCGTAGGTAGCAGACGAGCAACACTACTACCCCCTGGCTGCACATGGAGGTCTCTGAAAAATTCACTCAGCTGCATGTGGAGATCCCCACACACATGCACCAGTATACAGGTGATCTCTGATGCTACGGACACATGTGTGTAAGTGTGAGCCTATATCAGATCAGGCAGAGAGGCTTAGTTCCGGGAAGGCTTTTCCTACAGACTGATTGCAGATTTGCAGAGCAGTGACAGCCCATCTCTACCAAGGAGCTGCACCAAGTCCTTTAGTCCTAGCAGCTGGAGATGTGAGCAGCACTAACAGAGGGGCTATGAGCAACCTGGTCAGGTTGCAGGAGCAGGAGTTCACTAAGCACAATGTGTACACGTGATGACTTCAGCGTATAAGTACCACTTCAATCAGTGCAGCCATATTGGTTGGTTGCTAAATTAGGAGGAGGAGGTGGCAGGAGCAGGGGCCACCTCTGTGGACTCTGGGTAGGTGAGAGACTGATGGTACACTTCCAAGGCTAATCATACTCAGGGGTGAAGGGGGTGGGACTAAGGTTTCCAAGTGATGTCAGATGCGACTTGCATCTGAATGGGCCCGGACTTCTTTTTTTGGACCGGAAGTTTGGGCACAATCAGCTGCAAGCCAGGTCTGATATTGCCTATAGAGGGGGAGAAGAAGAGGTATGGAAGCTACTTTAAAAAATACTTTATAAACTTAGACTTTGTTACTAAGTACAAAATGAGTTACAAGTAAAAAGTATAGCAAAAAAAATGTAACTCATTACAAATCAAAGTACTGAAAATTGTACTTAAGTACTGTAACAAAGTACAAGTACTTTGTTACTACCTATCTCTGTTAATAAGAATGGTACCTATTGGGCCAATTTTCAAAAGGAATTAAGGGGTTTAAGTGGGTCAGAGAAACCATATAAATGCAGAGGTGTCCTGTCTACAATCAGTAGTCTGTTTGAACCACTGGAGGTTGTGGCTCCAGTCACTATTCAAGGAAGATCCCTACTGAGAGAACTTTCCGAAAGTACTGATGAGATGTTCCATTACCAACAGAAATGCAACAAGAATGGGAAAAATGGAATGATTCTTGAACAGCTGCACTGTTCTGTCTTTTGATAGCCTTGCCTAAGTTACAGTGGAATCCTGGAATGAGTTAATGTTTGTTATTATTTCACTGCTAGGTCATGTGAGCTAGGCATTGTGTGTAGTGTAGTTTATGTTAATGCAACCAATCTTGCCACCTCATTGACAGGCTCTGTTTCTATTGGTCTTTGTTGTGTTATTCAATAAAGGAAAATATCAGAAAAGAAAGAGACTTCAGGTGTGCTGGTATGTCAAGGTTAACTGCAAGATACTGAGACTTTCAGGTAACAGGTCTTAGGAGACGTGTACATGCACATCCCACACACTTGCATCCCTGCAGCACTCAGTACTGCCTCTCAGAAAGAGATTTCATCTTCACTTCATCGATCACCTAATGAAAGATCAGACACCTATCATCAAAGTGCAATCGAGGATACAGAACTACAGATCATCAATGACAACTTGGAACCATCTGGGAACTTCAACACAAGACTTCCCTGGAAGACAAGGAACTTCTTCAGCAAAGCCATCACTGAGCCAGTGGATCCACACCAAGAAGAGATAAGGACACCGTGGACTGCTGTCCACTTTAGAGATGAAGACTTTTCTCTCTCTTTTGTATGGTTTGTGTTGTCTGTATCTCATTTCAGCTCCTTTGAGACTGCAAGAAAGAAGTTGCTAGAGCAACAGTGAATCAGAGAAAGCAACATGTTGCCAAATTTAAGATTCAGATATAAATGGACTTTTGCATGTTTATAATGTTTATAGCTTGTGGAGTTAAATAATGGTATCTACCGATACCAGGTGGGGAGTGTCTCCTCCATATTCATGGAGGCAGGGTGTATTGTTATGTATATTTAATATATTATTTGTATTCAATTGCATTGTCTGTGTATAGACAGCACTATGTACTGGGGCTCCCCTCCCCCATAGATTGCAGTATCCTATGATTGACTATTTTGGAACCATTGGCTGTTAGCTCTGAGCAAGGGCCAGCCCTCCCTCTCTGTCCCTGCAAGCTGTGTGAGAGAGCTCAGTCTTGCTAGCATGCTTTTGTGATTAGCAGCTGTTCTAGGGGCTGATCCTTCCTTAATTTACTATAATTCAATCATGATTTTTCACCATCTCCTCATGTTGTTCCCCTTTTATTTTCCCTGAGTTTCTCCCCCTTATTCTCCTTTGAGTGCTAAAGCTTTCTTCTCAGCTGGGCTGAGGTTCTGGCCATCTCCTTGCTTCTAGGGTGGCAAGATACAGACTCTATGTGCAGAAGGCAACAATTCTTTTTTGTTTATTATGATCACTACAATAAAGAAAGATTTGCTTAAGAACTGAGAGTCTACTGGTAAAGCTTCTACTTGGGGATGGTTTAAGCTGACTGTTTAGCCACACTATACTTTGCCTAGAACAGTACAGGGAGTTACTAAGGTAGATCTGTGGGCATGGATGGAAGAGGTGAAATCAGAGATCTCATTGGTTAAGCTGCAGGAGCTGAAGTTGGATCTCACTGATATAGGCAACCGTGTAGATGAAGTGGAAATGTGCATGGACACAGTGGAAGAGGTGGTGGCAGGGGCCCAGTGGGGCATTAAGGATATGCGTGCTGAACTTCAGGAGCTGAGTGATAAGATGGAGGATATCGAGAACCAAACCAGATGGAATAATTGAGAATCTGGGGTAGCCGGAGGTGGTGACTCAGTTTACACAGTGGCTCCTGCAGGATGTTGAACTGGATCCCTGAACTGAGTGTGCTCATCAGACCTTGGGTCCACACAGTGGAGGCCAGCCCAGAGACATTATTGTGTGTTTCCAAAGTTTTGTGTTGAAGGAAAAATTGCTACATCAGGTGAGAGTCCGGGGCTTGCTACAGTAAAATGGAGTGTGAGTGGAACTATATCAGGATCTGGCCTTTGCCACCTTGCAGAAGCACAGGACCTTCAAAAATGTGACTTGCACCTTGGTAATAGCAAATTTCTGCTATAAGTGGACCTTTCCCTTTGGGCTGTTGGTTATAATAAATGGATTGCATACAAAGGTGTCATCACTGGAAGATGCTAAGGCCCTGCTGCAGAAGGAGGGTACTGAAGTGCCCGCAGCAGGTCTGAGTAGCACAGCGAATAGTGGGGTTCCACTGGCAGAAGGAGGCCTAGAGTGGAGCCTGTCATTGGTCCCTTGAAGCATTAGCAAGGCCCATTTGACTCGGTACTGGTGGCCATGACTGGCTGGGTCTGCTAAACTTTGTTTGATACTGTTTTTACTGTCTCTACTGGCTGATTTAAGTTGATGTAACTATTCTGTTGTAGCTTGTAGCATGAACAGGGGGGGGGGGTAGTGAACATGTGGTGTGGGGGCTGAGTGAGTGGATGGGTTAGTTGTATTTAGGTGAAGCAGTATGGAGGGAGGATGAGTTTCTAGAGTATTGATAGATTGGGTATGGTGGTGAGTAAGTTGGAGCGGGGTAGTTTGTGTGCTTCAGAGGTCTGAAGTTGGCTGTTTGTTGCTGTGGTATGGGCTACTCTAGTGGGGACCTGGGGAAAGAGGGATAGGGGAGCTAACTCCTGTAGCAGGATGATTTTGTTGCCTGAAATCTAGATGATGGACTCATTTAAGGTGGTGTCATATAATGTACGGGGCCTGAACTCACCTTTTAAGCAGAGTGCTTTTTTTCAGGAGTTGACGAACACGCGGGCCCATGTGTGTCGGTGGCTTCACCCTCGGGGTAGGGATTTCATCCATTATTTTAGGGTTCATCAGTCCTGGATCAATTATATTTTTATGGAGCTGGATCTGTTGGGGAGGGTGCAAGCTACTGGTATTCAGATGACCTCTGGGTCAGATCACACCCTTGTTTGGGTTATGTTAGCAGATACTGGTTGGGAGGCACGGGTGAAATACTGGAGACTGAATGATAGCCTGTTGGATGGTCCACAGGTGGTAGACCTGGTGCTTCAATACCTGGAGGATTATTTGCATTGAAGCTTCGCCATCTGCGGTATGGGAGGAGTTTAAGGTGACTATAAGGGGCCATCTTATTTCTTTGGTGGTAGGTCGGAAGCACCGGCAGAGGGAGGAGGTGACCAGACTGTGCGACCGGTTGGCCCACTTGGAGCAGACCCATAAACATTAACCAGTGCGAATAGATCTCCTTCTTCAGTTAGTTGAGGTGATTTGGTTGCTCAGGAGCTATGAGGTTGAGAACCTTGCCTTTAAGCTGGCATTGCTTAAACAAAAGTTCTTTGAGTTTGGCAATAGAGCTTGCAAGTTGGTAGCTCATAGTTTGAAAGTTTTTAATACCAGTAATAATGTCCTTTAGATTAGGAAAGCAGATGGGCAGGTCACCCACAGAGAGAATGAGATTCGAGAGTGCTTTGTGGAATTTTATTCCTCATTGTATACCCCAGAAGGGGAGCGGCAAGTGGAGGACCTTACTGCTTATCTGGACTCTTTGACATTGGGGCAGGTGGCAGAGACCAATGCCCATAGATTGGATAGGCCTATTAAGGCTGTCAAGCTCCAACAGGGTCTTTGATTTATGCACATTGGGAAATCCCTGGGGCTTGATGGGTTTATGGTCACATTTTATCGTACATTAGTAAATTTGGTAATCCTGTCAATGTTGGGGCTTTTTAATGCCTTGGAGGAAGGGGATCCCTTGGCAGGGGTGACTGTGATTCCTAACAAAGGCAAGGACCAATCAGTGTGTGGGTCATACCGTCCTATTTCCCAGTGGGGTTCAGGTGGGGGTTCTCTCTACACTGAAAGCTGCTGCCAGTTAAGTAATATTAAGAGATAGAGCCTAAATGTTTTGAGCATAAAGAAGGTTTTTAAGTAAGGAAATTTCACAAGAAAAGTATGGATCTATGACGATTTGCACATTGTTGCTATATGAAGTTGTAACAAGTAGTGTTTGTGCAGTGCATTTTGATGCATTCTGAAGATCCTAGAAATCAATATTTAAACATCTCAATACTATAAGTACTATAAACGAAGGAATATACTATACGGTTTTGTGTCTACTCTGTTAGTTTATGATCACTAAAGGATTATGTGCTTGGGACTATATATTCCTATGGGCATGTCTAGTGTTTAGTGTTTCTAAATCATTAGCGAGCGCAAAAAAACACTAACGCACTGTAGTAAAAGACCCCCTGAGATAGTGGATATTGCCAAGGAAGCTGTCATCCCTCCCCCCATCACTAAAGTTTATTATCTGCCAGGAGAAAAAACAGGAGGGCCGAGAGAAAACGTCTTTTTCAGATGGCTTGTCCATGGATAGCCTTAACTTGACACAGATGTTAGAGACCTCAGAGGAATTTATCATGATAAAATCTACTTTTCTGGTCACATATGCCTTAGAATAGTCTTTCAGAACATATCTTTATATCTATTTATATTTTTTTAGGAATAAAGACAAGATTTTTCTGGGAGGGAAAGGTGTAGGTTTTCCATAATATTGCAGCTACTCAGAATGAAAGGAAATTATTTCTTTTGATGCACTAGGATGTACTGGTGATAGGCGCTGGTGTTTTCTAATTATTATTGATGGAAATAGCTACTACCTCTTTTATCATCCAGTAGAGTTAAGATGTTTCTCGGATGACAAAACTTCTACCAATAATAATGCAGACCTTTCTACCGCCAACAATTGAGAATGCTGACATGATGTTATGTAGCTTCAGTAGGTTATTGCACTTCATAATTGCTGGTGTTTAATACGTTTTGGTGGCGATGGTCAGTGTTTTAAACACCAGCTGCAGTATTTACGTTAATACATATATGTTACATTGCTAAAATATATATATACTAGTAAAAAAGGCCCGTTTCCGAAACAAATGAAACGGGCGCTAGCATGTGTTTTTTTTTTTCCTGTTGAATATTAAGGGATATAAGTGTTTTGAAAAAAGCCAAACAGTTTTTGTTAAAGTTTTATTTGTTTTGTAATTGTTCATTACATTTGTAACATTTCCTTGTAA
Source organism: Microcaecilia unicolor (assembly GCF_901765095.1). Lineage (NCBI taxonomy): Eukaryota > Metazoa > Chordata > Amphibia > Gymnophiona > Siphonopidae > Microcaecilia > Microcaecilia unicolor. The sequence goes on from NC_044033.1 coordinate 142,162,620, forward strand.
ATGTGTGGATGGTGGTCAGCGTTTGTTGTGGAGTGGGTGGTTTGGCTGTGGGGAGCAGTTGGAGGATGGGGGGGGGAGTGCCAGAGTTTGTTTGATATTGTGTGTCTTTTAATTGAAAGGGGGAGGGATGGGGGATGGAGAACTGAGAGTGTTTTCGTGCTGCGAATCCCAGTGCAGTCATGCAAGTGCTGAGGAAGTAAGGAGAGTATGGGGGGATGGGTAGTTTGACTGAGATTCGGGAGGGGTTCGTTCTGGAAGGAGGGGTAGAGGGGTTGTTTTATCTGAGGAGGCTTTAATGCCGGTTTCAGTTTGCAAGGGGGGGGCGGGGTTTTGACTCGGAGGGGTCTGCTTTTTTTTTTTTTTTTGCTTATGCGTCAGACATGTAAGTGCTGAGGTGAATCATTTCGTGAGGGTTTCGTTCTGGGAGGAGGGTGATTGTTGTCACGGAGGAGGATTTCATGCCGGTGTCCGTTTGCAAGGTGGGGGGCGGGGTTGTGGCTCGGAGGGGTCTGAACGTTGATTATGCCGGCAGCACATACCTTCCTTGAGCAGGAGCACAATAGTAATCTCCCCCCGCCGCTGTCACCATCAATGATGTTAAGTGCTCGTTTGTGCTGCTTTTTCTCCTCCCTTATTCTGATGCATTTGTTTGTGATTGGTTCTCTACAGCTGAATGCTCCTCCCTTTTTTCTTCTGGGTTTTCGTTTGATAGGTCCCTGTTATGTCGCTCTGCGTTGTTTTTTTTTCCCTTTTTCCTGCCCTCGTCGTCATCACGTTTGATGCGAGGGCGGGGCTGGGAGGCATTGTCAGTGGGATGGCTTCACCACCATGAACTTACGAACCCTTTATCGTTGTGCTGTGAGTTCAGAGCCTTTGTCCTCAGAACGTTCAGGGTGCGTTTTATTATAGTAGATATGCTGCTGACCACTGCCACCATAAACCATTTAATTTAGCCCTGCTTTTCAGTGCAATTAAGGGGCTTTTTTAAATGATATAGCGGATGTATTTCTTTGGAGATTGTTGTGCTTTGTTTCTTAAGGTGAAGGCTGTACTTCACTGTATCACATTTATAACTGCATATGATTTTTTAAAATCTGTTTTGTAAAGTGGTAAAGGTACGGCATTAAGTTATTTATGATCAATAAGCAAAAATAAAATCATCTTACCATTGTTACCAGCCAAAATCACCTTTGCAGATTTATCAGTACATAGTGCTGTCAGAGGAATGGCAGAATATTTTGTGACAGGAACAACTGTTTTCAATAAAATCCCCTTGAATAAAAGCAACAAAACAAAACATCCCTTGAGAATAAGCTTCATATTATTTGTTACAGTACATCTGTGATGGGCTGCAGTATTACAAATGCAAAATGCAATTAGTGCTATAGCACTTGTGGACTTTGAACACTGAATGCATCACTGACGGGTCCTTTTACAAAACAGCAGTAAAAAGTGGCCTGTGGTAGTGTGCGTGCATCTTTTAGGCACGTGCTGGGCCACTTTTTACCGCGGCTGGGAAAAAGGCAATTTTTTAATGGGCCGGGAAATGGGCCTGTGCTAATATTAAAATTAGTGCGTGCCTATTTACAGCCTGAGCCCTTACTACTACCCATTGACTTACAGGTAAGGGCTCACATGCTACCCAAACAGTAACGCACTGCCGGTTACCATTGGGAACACCCCCCGCGGTAGAAAACAGAAAATTATTTTCTACCATGGGATTCAGCATGTGCCAAAATCTGAATTACGCCAGGTACACCCACTACCCCGGCAGAAGTTCCAATTTTGTGCATGCTACTCACGCGTTAGCCTTCTCGTTCCTTTGTAAAAGGGCCCCTCAATGAATTTGACTGGCAGCATTTATTGTTACCCTTGTGAGGTTCCTGTCGACACACTGAGATCAAGATTAACAGCATTGTTCTCAGTCTGAGCTGTATTTCACAAAATGTTTGCAATCTTCACTCTATTGATAGTCCTTGTTTGAACATTTCACTCTAAGGAAAGCAAAGGAGAAAACTGTTGGGTCAATATTCAAACCAGCCAGAAACGGCTCCTGGCTGGTTGCATCACTTGTTCTGGGCTAACTGCTAATTTTCAGTGGCAATAAGCTGAAAATAATCGGTTAGTGCTGAACTGAAAACCAGCTATTTTGGAGGCGTTCTGGGGGGGCACTTAAAGGCCAGGTTAACCGCATAACTAAGACAGCATAAAACTCAGTCCTATCTTTATGTGGTCAGCAATAGCTGGTTAAGTGCTGAATATCTCGGCTATGTGTTAGCCAGCTCTGTAAACCCGGAAATGTAATGTCAATGCCCGGACATGGCCCAGCATTGAATTTCTGGGTTTAATGTCGGCAGCAGTCAGTAAAATGCTGATCTCCACTGGCTGAATATCAGGACCTGGCCTTTCACTTTGCTCCTATGTAATAGACTGGCTATGACCCAAGGGTCTAGGTTGTGCTACATCAATCTCATCCAAGCACGTAACAGTAAAAATAAAGGGGATCCATTTTCAACAGGTTCTATGTAGTTAACTTCAGAGTCAGCCACATAAATCTTTTCTTTGAAAAATTTGGAGCTGGTTAATGGAAAACCTTTTTCCAGACAAGTCAATGTCCAATTACAATTGAATCATTTAGGAAGGGCAGGATCTGAGCTGTTTACCTTCAGCTATCAGCAATTTTCAGCCACTCTTCAGATAAGTTTGTTTAAGAAGGTTTGCATAAGTAGCTATCCGAACCTAGATAACTTACCTGTTTAAGTTTAGGATCACATATACAATGGTTCTACTTTAACAGGCAGGGCTGCAGAATATACAGCAAAATAAATAAATAAATAAATGGATAAGCCACCTGCTTGTCTTTGGGGTCCTTTTACTAAGGAGCGCTAAAAGGTGGCCTGCGCTAGCCCCAACACAGGTCTTTCCCATGCGCTAAGGACACTTTTACTGCTGCCAGTAAATGGGTGTGTGGCAATTAGCGCGTGGGCACTCGCTGATAGTATTTTATAAGTGGTAACACACACAACTTATAGAATACTGTTAGTTACATGCATTGCAAGGCACACACATAGGCGAGCCCACTTACGCTAGCCATCAACCTGTCATTAGTTGTTATGCCTACCTTCTGGTGCGTCTTTGTGCTACTATTCTTAGGTGCGTCCATAAGCCATTGCAGAATTGGTGCTAAGCTAGTCCCTTCTTGGCACCTAAAATGTCAACTTACAGAATTGTCACCTTAATGTGCATGCTAAAACATCATTTAAGGCTCAATTTTATAACAGGACACTTATGCAAGAAGCCTATAAATGAGCCAATTTTATAAGGCAACATAAGTGCCTGAGTGCCTCTATAAAACAGACACCTAGATCAAATTTGCGGGTGACACAAAGTATTCAAGTCATTAACCTACACTTGGAAAATGATGCAGACACCAATGTCTACAACTTCAAATCATTCTTGAAGGACTGCAAACTAACTACATTCTCCAAGGGTGCAACTCATGAAAAAGGCCATACATTAGACTTCATGATGTCCTCTCCTAATAGCTTGATCAGTTCATTCAATGGGAGCCAGTACCATGGTCTGATCATGATATCTGTATGTCAAGCTTAAACAGGCAGAAGTCCTCCAAACTCATCTCCACCAGAGGTAAAATCAACGAGGTCAATTTCTGGTCTGAGCTAACAGATTCCCTCTCTACCTCAACTACTACCATGGTTCGATCAAATCCCACTGTGATACCAAGGTGAAAGCCATACTTGATAAAATTGCTCCATTTACCACTAGAAGGTCAAGATGTCCAGAAATTCACCATGGTTTATAGAGGAACTATCCATCTTAAAAAGGGAATGTCAATGTATTGAAAAGCAATGGGGAAAGAACAAAGATACTACTGATAAATCCAAATGGAAGTCAGCCTACTGAAGCTACAAAAAGAAGGTAGCTGATTCAAGACGTCAGTACTATAACAGCCTAATAGGTCAAGATGATCTGGACAATAAAACACTTTTTTCCTTAGTTAAAAAAACTAGCTTCCACTAATGATGATAAATGTTCATAGAAAACATGTCTCACCGCCCAAGACCTAGCTGTCCTTTCGCTGGGGGGGGTCACGCTGCACCTAGGGGGGGTGTCCTTTTGCCGGGGGGGGGGGGGGTCACGCTGCACCCAGGGGGGGGTTTCCTTTCGCCGGAGGGGGGGCGCTGCACCCGGGGTGGGGCGCATCGGCAACCCGCCCCGGGTGTCAGCCACCCTAGGAACGCCACTGCACCTAAAGCAGATGGAAGCAGTCCTGAACAGTCTAAGAACAGCTGGATTAACAGCAAATCCTAAGAAGTGCTTCTTAGGAGGACAAGAAGTCCAGTACCTGGGGTATTGTGTGCAAATAATGTTGCATTTGCTGGCCTACATCCCTTCCCTACTACCTGGGTTTTTCCATTACATTCCGTAGGGAAACATCCTTTCCTCTTCTGGTGTGTTTGAGATCAAAACTCAATATGTGAGCATGCACTGACTCAGGAAATGTGCACACCACCTGCTAGTATCACCAAGCCCAGCACTGGCCCACTACATAAATATCTCAGTGTGCCACTGCAGGCACCTATTAGGATATAAGATTTTGGGAGAAGATAAAAAGCATGTGTATGTGGCGCTAAACAATCCTTTACGATGAAGGCTGCCAACTGCTTGATAAATTAATCCAGATTTGCCTGACATGTTAATCCAGTCTTGGGTTTGCCCCACTGCATGCAGGGAACCTGTAGTCTGATTTTCTTATTTCATTTCCTAGGAAAAGTAAAGCTCCACGCATGCAGTAGGCTAAGCCTATGGCAGGATTAACCTGTAGGGGCAAATCTGGAGCTAGCTGGAATCTTTATTTGTGGCAGATTTATGGATTATGCCGTCTGTGTGCTCTGAACGTGTTTATTCTAAACTTAACAAATATCTCTGTGAACAAACTGAACAGTCCCCTTTAAACAGCTGCTATATGAAATACTCTGAATATTTCCAGAGCAGGCCTTTGACAGGGGTGGACAAGCTAGGCTGCCACCCAGAATGCCAAGCCAAGAGGTGCCAGAAGACAGACATAAGAAAGGGAGTTAGCTAGACAGGTGAAGAAGGCAGGAGCACCATATTCCCCAGCGATGGTTATGTCTGTATGTATTTGATCTCCAGAGTCAAAAATCTAGTAGGTAAATCAATCCCTATATAAGAAGCACAGGGATGCTTAAGGTCTTGAGCCACCTTAGGCACTTATGTTTGTTTTCTATGAAGTTATAATGCAGAGACATTACCTGAATGTTCCATAAATAAAGAAATCCATCTTCATGAGCAGAAGCCAGAATGGGTAAACATCTGTGTCTGTGTATAGATACTAATTCTGATGTTGATGATGACATTCTTTCTATTTCCCAATGGTCCTTTTCACCTTCATCTGTTTTGGGATATGCCACATTCATGATATTTCATTTTGATCATTATAAATCTAGTGCCTGATATTCAGCCAGCCACGTTCGGGCATTAGCGATGAATATCCAGGCATATGCAACCACAACCAGATAAAACCTAACCGGTTAAGTGTGATATTCAGCACTTAACCAGCTCCAATGACCTGCACAAAGATAGGACTGTGTTTTATGTGATGCTATTTATGTGCTTATCCTAGCCAGTTAAGTGTTCAGTATTGGCACTTAACTATCTTATAAGTGTCGACTCCACCCCCAGAATGCTCACAATGTAGCTGGTTTTGGTTAGGCTCCAATCAGGCATTTTCAACAGCACTATCCAGTTAAGTGCTGCTGAATATGCTCAGTTAGCCCTGGACAAGTGATTTAAATAGCCAGGATCTGTTTCTGGCTGTTTAAATCGCTTTGAATATTGACCCTGTAATTTTTAAGCCCAAGCCATATTGGTTTCAAAAGTGAACATTTCTATTCAGGGTAGTGCATAAAATAATCAAATGACATAAAAAGTGGCACACAGGTGTGGACTAGTAATGACCCCCCTCCCCCCGATATCTTACTTAGAAGAGTTATTGATCTTACCACTCAGGAAATAGCTTTCAACTGGTTTAGTTCATACTTAAATAACTAAACTTTTTTTTTCACCTATTCTCTTTAATAGTTACCATATTCTCTCTAATAATAGCCCGGGTTATTATCAGAAACACTGGGTTTTCTGAAGTCTAGGGCGAGCTATTATTGGAGGCACTTCATTTTTTTAGGAAGCCTGAAATTGGTAACACAGATGATCTGAAGCAAACGCAGGCACTTGAAGCCATTAGTGCAGGTATAGCGCCCACATTTACTGGTGCACAATGATCAGAGCTGATGAGTGAGTGAAACAACGAGCTTACAGGCTCTGAATGCAAATTGCATGCAAAAGAGGGTTTCCTGCATTCTTTCCTAATACTTAGTGGACAGTACGCCAAACAAGGGCGCTCCTCCCGTGGCAAAATCTAAACCACCTCAGAGCTGGCATTAGGGTTTGCTGAGCAGGAGAGGAATAGAGGAGACCATCCATCACATCATGGATGGTCCAGTGGACCCCAGATCCCCCATCCCCCAAGTACATAAAGACCTAGAGGTCTGGTGTATCCCATGCCCTAAACATGTAAGGGCCTGGAGGTCTGGTGGACTCCCAGACCCCTATAAATATAAGGGCCTGGAGTTCTGGTGGATCACCAGACCCCCAAAGATTTAACCCCCAATAAAAGTAAAAACCTTGGTAGTCTAGTGGGACCCTCCTCCCACCTCCAAAGGCTAGCCCTGAAGGTCTAGTGGTGGACTCCCCAACCCAATCCTACCTTTAAGAAGGAGGAGGGACTAGCTCTCCCTCCCTCCTCCTGCCGGGCCAGGGTCCCTCCTCAAAATGACGGCACCCTGCCCTGCCTCGTATTTCCTGTGGGCTCTAAAACAATACACTACCTAGTGAGAAAACAGAACAAATGAGACTGCTATTGATCTCTACACAGATGCTACAGCAGAATATCGCACATTAGTCGCATCTGCAAAACACTGACAGACCCTCAACAAATATGGGACCACAGATCGATAACAGTGATATGAAGTCAAAAAACTGAACTGGAAACCTTAAGAAGGTACGTAGGAAGGGTTCCAGGTATAAGAGGAACAACAGTGGGGAAAGGGGACAACCCTGTCGTATACCCCGTTCAATGGGAAAATATCAAGGTTTGGCTCCATTAACCAAAACTGACACACTCGGGGTATGATAAAGAGTGCTAAATGCCCAGTAAAACCATCCCTCTATCCCTACATACCATAGTGATCGAAAGCTTTTTCTGCATCCAGACTTACCAGCATACCAGGTGTCTGGGTAGATTGTGCATGGGCCATTGCTATCAAGACTTTCAGAAAATTGAGTACCGACTGATGACCCTGAACAAATCCCATTTAAAAGTCACTAATCAATGTGGGAAGAAATGCCAACAACCAGTCAGCTAAAACATGAGCTAATATCTTAATATCCACACTGATGAGTGAGATGGGTCGGTATGAGGCAGGGTCAGAACTCAATTTTCCAGGTTTTGGTATTTGTGTGATCAAGGCCTCATTCGTTCTTGAAGGAAAACCTCCATTGTCAATTATTGTAGCAAGCCAATAGGGGAGCAAAATGCTCTAACCTTAATATTTTATAGTACACCAGGGAAAATCCATCAGGTCCCGGAACAGTCCCCGTTTTAAGTGTTCTAATTGCTTTTTGAAGTTCCTTAGCCATAAGGGGTGCATTAAGGTTATCTCAGTTGCTCTGTGACAATTGAGGCATACCCACACCTTGCAAATAGTCTAACAAATCCAGACTTGGTTCGTGAGGTCTAGCAGCATAGAAGGACGAAAAATGCTGGTAAAAAATGGGATAGTGTGTATACATGCGTTTAGCCAAAGCATATTTCTGTTCCAGGTGAACTATTCCCTGGACCAACTTATGCTTTCTATTAGCCACATATGATATTATATCACCCCGTAAATCTGCTTTTCAGGTGTCCCAAAAGAGGCCCAGATTATGCACATGCTGTACATTAAAACCAACATAGGCCTCCCATTTTTCTTTCAAATATTTCTGAAAATGAGTATCCTCAAAAAGATAAGCTGGAAATCGCCATGCAGGACGATCCCCAGATGTTTGTCACCAATCTAGGTCCACCCAGAGCAGGGCATGATCCGTAATCATTATGGGGCCAATCTCTGTCTTATTTACATGATTACACAAAGACTGAGAGGCAAATATATAATCTATACGGGATAATGTACCATGTGCCTGGGATATGTGTGTTTAGTCTCTCTCTGCTGGATGAAACATCCTCCATATATCTATCAAACCCAAAGAGGTGCTCCAGTAGAGCAGACGTGGTCTACACCCATTTGCGCACTTCCAATAGAAGCAGACTGGTCTATCGTGGCATCCATAACTTGGTTAAAGTCTCCCATTAATAACAAAGGTATTGCAGGATCTCACAGACCTACTTGAACCAAGCGCATGAAGAAGGCATGTTCATATTGATTTGGAGCATAGACTGCTAAAAGACTGAATTTGCATCTGGGAAGTTTTATCTGTAACATAAGATATCTACCAAAATCATCACGTAGAATAGGTGTATCCTCAACAACAGTGATTTCCTAATAAACACCACTATTCCTGCTTTACACCATGGCGAGGAGGAGTAATAAACCCCCCACCCCCACTCACCCTCTGCTGAATTTTTGGTGTTCATCATCATTCAATTTAGTTTCTTGCAGACAAACGATATCTGCCTGGTATCTATTTAGTTGAGCCATACCCGAAACATTCCAAGATAGAACTCTTAGTCTGTGTTTAGTAGCTAGGCTCTAGTCTGGCTCCCCAAAGTACCAGTGCAATCTTTAGCAGTCAACAGGCTGGCTTGCATCTGACCAGGTCAAAGCTATAAGTTTGCAAAGTTCGAAGTTGAACTTGGCTTACCTGACTATCATGGTTCCTGTTCACAGATAAGTGGTGGATGTATATGCAGTCAGGTGTTGCTGCTTCCTTTTGGACCTCTTTAACCTAGCTATGCCCTGAGCTTTTATAATTCCTGAACCATGCCCTCCTTGCTCCACCCCTCCCATGTCACTTCCCCCTTGGGCAGGACTATGAGTTTTAAGGTGGTTCTCACACTATGAGACACTATTCTTAAGGGGAAGTGATAGCATCCTATAGACTCTGTCACTCATCCTCCCCTTCAGCTCAACCATGCCCAGTTGAGCACCTTCCATATCAGGGTCCACCTCCTGAGACAAAAAAATTAGCATTTGCATGATCTCGGCCTGCCTGATGTTGCATCTCAAAACTGAAGGACTGGAGGCTAAGGAACCACTGCATGATGTGTGCATTTGACTCCTTGTGGCAAGCCAGCCACTTGAGGGGTTCATCATGGCTCATGATGAGCAAGAAGTGCCGACCCAGCAGATAATATACTGGAAGATCTCCAAGGCCCACTTGACAGCTCGGGCTTCCTTTTTAATCACTGCATAGTTTCACTCCCTAGGTACAGCTTCCAGCTTATGTAGGCCACAGGTTGTTCTTCACCGTCCACTTCTTGGGCTAAAACTGCCCCAAGACTGACATCCAATGCATCCATCTGTACCACAAAAAGCCAACTGAAGTCCAGGCTGACCAGCACCAGCTCAGAGCAGAGGGCATAAATCAGGGTCTGGAAAGCAGCGTCCATTTCAGACTCCCAATGCACCTTCTCAGGGGCCTTCTTCTGCAAATCTCGGTAGTTTATGTTATGCAAACAAGCTTCTCTTGTTCAGCAATGGCACGAAAAGCAACATCATTTCTGACTTGCATTTTTTAGTGTTGGATGGTGTGATGTTACCCTGGGGAGATGACGTCTTCAGGAGGTTACTTATTAAAGAACAGCAATGGATTTTTCTGTGAGACACTATTTACTAATGGTCTTAATAGCGAAAATGAATGGAATGCTGCTTTTTGAAAAAGACAAAAATTTTTGAATCAGTAGTTCCATAGAAGAAAAAATTTTATTGGATACAATGTTGTAGTTTTATTGGCTACTCTTACAAACGAAATTTTATTGGCCCAATGGTTACCTGTTGGATATGGCTATTTTTATTGGTTCTTGTAATATTCAAATATCTTGGTGTTATTTGTCATTTGCCAATATGGTGGTACTGATAAGTGTGTTTCAGTTCGGTATTCCAGTTGCCTTGGCATAATCTGTATTATTTTGATGTTATTAAATAACGTATTTTCAAATTAATTATTTTTTGAGGTGTTTATAATTTTTTTCATACAGAAAAAAGCACAACTGGGCCTTCAAGACTGGGACAGCGGGAGTCCTTTATTGGTAATTGACCCGACACGGGCCGTGTTTCAGCATAGACAATGCCTGCCTCAGGGGTCAGAGTATAAAATCAAGGTGGGGAACTCCGTGGAAGCAGATATAAGGTCTTGTGTATAATTCCCCAACAACAATAGAGCTATGAACTCCTATGTAACGCTTCGACTGACAGCATTACAGGGTTAGTGTTACCTAAATGAGTGCATGATTTATTCATATACTAGCCATTAAGCCCGTAAAAACGGGCGAGTACTGCAGCCCTCCTCTCTCCCCTGGCCTCACCTCGTCCACCGATCCTCCCCCCCCCCCATATCCAGCAACCCTCCTCTCTGCCCTGCTGTCACCCCATGTCCAGCAACCATGCCCCCTCCCCCCTGCCCTCCCCCCATGTCCAGCTACCCTCCTCACCGCTGCTCGTCCCCCCTCCGTGCCGGGCCCCCTGCACTGACCTGACAGCGCCTCTCACCTTCGTGTGAAAGCACTGCAGGCAGCAGCAGAGCGCTTCCACACGGAGGTGAGAGGCGCTGTCAGGTCAGTGCAGGGGGCCCGATATGGAGGGGGGTGGGAGCAGCGGCGACGACGACGTCCGGGATGGGTGGGTTGGAGGTTGGTGCGCCGGCGATGTTGGTTCTTTTTAACTTTCCAGGCTCCAGCAGCAATGGCAGCGTCCGACTCCATTTCCTTCTCTGTTCCGCCCTCTGACGTCATCACATGGACGCGAGGGCAGGACAGAGAGGGAAGTCTGTACTGCACATTTGCAGGTGAGTCGGTCACTTGCTATTTATATGTTTGATATTTTTAAGGATATTAGCTAAAATGTTTTTGTAATCAAGCCTTTTTTTTGGCTACCCAATCAGACATATCTGACACCTTGCCACTTTCCAACCTTTTACTGAATTCATACTACTTTGGTTGTTTACTGGCTGAAGTCCTGGTGCAGCACATTTTAGAATCCAGATTTCTTCTAACAGTATATACTGTATTTCTATTCTTTATGGAACCCCCTGTTCTGTTTGGTTGGTGATCTTTCTTCCTTAAAACGAGACTTTGCTATGAACCAAGGGGATAAATTCTATGTGATGCCACATAAAATTTAATAGCAAATAAGTCTCAGTGACCTAGTAATTTGAATTTTGTGTGGCTGACAGACATTTGATTTGTCATAATAAACAAACAAAAGGACAAAAGCCACTTAAAACTAATTTACATAGCTCTATTACTCTGCTCAAGGTGCCATTTTGACGAAGGAACTTTTTTCTAGGCTTAAAGAACTAAAGTTCACCAGAAATATAAGATCAGCTGTACCCACCTGGAGAATGTCCTTCAATAATTCCACTTGTCTGAAAACACAGAAAATAACATGAAAATGACCGAAGACTGAAGAAAAATGTAGTTACAGGCTTAGGAAAGTTTAATTCCCTGTTGACATCAGTTACACTGAGGATAAGCACTCTGTTTTTATAGGTCAACCAGACTAATTGTCTTCTGATTACCAATTCTTCATACCTGTGTTATTTGTGCTTTAAAATATCAGTTTTATCGCCCAGATTCTATATAGTGAGACTGAAATCATGCGTGCAAATCCAGGCATATTCTGGATTTGCACATACAATTTAATTACTTAACCAGCCAATCAATGCCGATAATTGCCACTTAACAAGCAAATATTGATACTAATTTAGCATTAATTAAAATTTACACACACTTGCTAGGTGTACTCTGTAAAGTGGTGTGTGTAAATTCTAATGCACACTGCCAAAAAGGGGGCATGACCATGGGCATGGAATAAGCAGACAGTGGGTGTTCTGAAAATCTATGCGTACGGTTACAGAATACACCTGCTCCACACCTAACTTAGGCACCGGTAATCTACACCAAGATTTACTTGGCGTAAATGGACGCACCTAGAGTTAGACGCAGGGATGGCCATATAAACCATACCTAAATCTAGGTGCAGTTTACAGAATACGCCTAGACAGAAATATTTTCGGCGCTGATTTTTCAGGCGCTTTATATAGAATATAGTCCTACATGACCAAAAATTCTTCATCCCTTGGACATATAGGGCCGGATTCAGTAAATGGTGCACAAGTATGGGAGCTGAAAAAAAAATCATCACCCAGCGATATTCTATAAATAGAGCTCTGGCATGAGCATTCTTTATAAAATAGTTGGTTGTTCAATTTTGCGCTCAACTTTGGGCGTGAGGATTTACACGGAGACCAGATGTAAATCCTGGTGCGCAAGTCGGGCATGCATCCATGGTATTCTATAATACTGGGCATAATTTTCTGGAATGCCCCTGACCCGCCCATGCCCCTGGAAATACCCCCCTTTGCAGCTGCACATGGATACACTTAGGTGCTATCCTATAACTGAGCGAAGTGTATTTTCATGCCAATCTTCAGTTTCAGCCCCTTTTCAGCACCTTGCATCTGTTAAAACGCTTTTCCACGCCAAACATTGGGCGTAAAATTAGTGCCTAACTTTAGGCACCATTTATAGAATTTCCCTAATACCCCTTAATTCCATAAACTTGGGTGCAGAATTTTGCAACTAGTGTGCAAAATTGCACGTGCAAGTTACAGATCTTCACCCAGTGGCGTAGCAAGGGCGGGGCGGCGGGGGCGGTCTGCCCCGGGTGTCACCAGAAAGGGGGGTGCCGCCGCTCCCGCTGCTCTTCTTCCTGGCATCCTCCGCACCAGCCCTTTAAAAATAAATTGCCGACGCGATAGCGAGCGCAGCACCTCGTGTGCAAGTAAAAGAAGCGGATCCGATCATCTCATTGGGCCTTCCCTCACTGTCCCACCCTCCTCTGATGTAACTTCCTATTTCCTCTAGGGCGGGACAGTGAAGGAAGGCCCAATGAGATGATCGGATCCGCTTCTTTTACTTGCACACGAGGTGCTGCACTCGCTATCGCGTCGGCAATTTCTTTTTAAAGACCAGGTGACAGAGAGAAGACGAGGCAGGGTGAGGGTGGGGGACAGATGGGGTGAAGGTGGGGGGACTCGGATAGCAGAAGGGACTGGGTGGGAGACAGATGGGGTGAGGGGGACTCGGATGGGCAGAAGGGACTGGGTGGGAGACAGATGGGGTGAGGGGGACTCGGATGGGCAGAAGGGACTGGGTGGGAGACAGATGGGGTGAGGGTGGGGGGCACTTGGATAGCAGAAGGGACTGGGTGGGAGACAGATGGGGTGAGGGGGACTCGGATGGGCAGAAGGGACTGGGTGGGAGACAGATGGGGTGAGGGTGGGGGGCACTTGGATAGCAGAAGGGACTGGGTGGGAGACAGATGGGGTGAGGGGGACTCGGATGGGCAGAAGGGACTGGGTGGGAGACAGATGGGAGAAGGGGCATGAAGCTGGAACTGGGGTCTGAAAAGTGGGCAGGAGGGAGAATGGGGTCATGCCTGGGGCAGGGGTGGATGGGAGAAACAATGGATCTGGAACTAGGGGCAGCCACTGGTGGGAACTGGGAGCCGAAAAGAGGGGGCAGTGAGAGAGGGGGGATAGATCCTGGATGGAATGGGGAGTGAGAGGGAGGGCAGACCCTGAATGGATGGGATGGGGAAAGAGAGAGGGCAAATGGTGAATCGAAGGAGCAGAGAGAAAGGGCAGACAGTGGATAGAAGGGAGTGAAAGAGCAGACAGTGGATGGAAGGAGGCAGAGATAGAGGGCAAATGCTAGATGGAAAGGCGAGAGAGAGGGCAGATGGTGGATGGAAGGGGGAGAGAGAGATGGCAGACTGGGGCAGATGGTGGATGGAAGGGGGAGAGAGAGATGGCAGACTGGGGCAGATGGTGGATGGAAGGGGCAGAAATAGAGGGCAGATGTGGATGGAAGGGACATTAGAGAGGGAAGACACTGGATGGCAGAGAAAGAGCGAAGACAGATGCTGGATGGAAAGAAGACGGTGAAAAGATGAGGAAAGCAGAAACCAAAGACAACAAACTGTAAATATATATTTTTATTATTTTGCTTTAGGATATAGTATTGTAGCTGTGTTAATAAATGTTTGTAAATAGAACATGTAAATAAGGTAATCTTTTTATTGGACTAATTTTAATACATTTTGACTTAACTTTCAGAGAACAAAACCCCTTTCCTCAGATCAGGATAGGATACTGTAACAGCACTATACTGTATTGACCTGAGGAAGGAGATTTTGGCCTCTGGAAGCTAAATGTATTAGTCCAATAAAATGGTATTATTTTATTTTCTGTATTTGTTTTATTTCTATTTGTTAATTTGTAAAGTGGTGATTGGTATTTGTTAGTTTTTTCAAATTTACATCTGCTGTCTTTATATTTTGCACAGTACTAGGAGACATTTTCTGTTTCTGTGGTGTTGCATTGTATGCAGAGTCTGGCATCGGGGGTTCAGTTTAATTTTTGTCTAAATAGAAAGTTTATGATTACTTATTCTATAGTGGATTAGGGTGTATCTGTGTTTGTGAAAAAGACATGGCTTTCAGTTGGCATTGACTGTGCAGGATCGACGATCTGTACTATTCTGTCTGGTTTCGTTTTACAATAGGTGAATTGATGTTCTAGTGCTCACTGTAGTGCTTAAGATGCTTTCCTTTTCCTTGTGTGACTCGTAGAAACGACTGCTTATGGTATGGTAGAATTGCTCTATAGGTCGTGAGTGTTTTGTATTCTCGGTATGCCTAGTACTGGATTTGGGGGGGGGGGGGGTGTTAAAAAATGACTGGCCCCGGGTGTCAACTACCCTAGCTACGCCACTGTCTTCACCTAATTGTTTAAGTGGGCACTAATTGGCTTTAACTTCCAATAATGACCCTTAAGTGGCATACATTGGCATCATTTTGCAGTTGTGTGTAACCGCACATAGGCGCTATTCTATAAACATAGGGCCTAAGTTCTGTAGGGGCCATTATTCAGACCGCAGCAGTTAGCCGGACTGCCTCCTGCAGTCAGCGCTGAGCCCAGAAATTCAGGGGGTCTTATACTAAAGATTAGCTTGAGCTATCTGCAGCAGGGCCCATTTTATTCCTATGGGCTCTGTTGCAGATAGCTCGAGCTAATCTTTAGTAAAAGACCCCCTCAATGCCGGGCCGTTTCTGGTGACCAGCATTGAATATCTGGTTTACTTTTGGCTGGTTTCAACTTAACAGGCCTAGTCAATATTCATCACTGGCCGGTTAAGTTTAAACTGGCCAAAGATAGGCCTGCTATTTCGGTGGCCCAATTCAGCCGCCAAACTTAGTTGATGATGTGCTGAATATTAGCAGATAGCCGGCTGTATCACACGATATAGACGATTATCCACTAATTGCCAACCGTGATTATTCAGTGGGAGATAACTGGCTATCATCTCTCTGACTATTCGCAGACAGCTAGTTAAGCACTATTTAACTGGCCAGGAGTCGTTCCTGGCCAGTTAAATAGTGCTAAATACCAGGCAAATAGTGCGTAACTAATTGCAAAGAGGGCATTAACATGGGAGAGGCATAGGTGGGTCAGGCAATTATGCACTAAATTTATAGAACTTTGCCATTATAAAATACTTACTTAGTGCTCAATTTTTTAAAACCTGACTATTGGCACCCTTTCTTGAATCTACCCCGTAAAACTATACAACAAGCTCATAGCATCATTTCTCATTTGACAGTTAGTGTACTCTTCAACCTACAGCCCATGGCCAACTTTCATCCAGTCTGGCAGCGGCAGCAGGAGGAGCAGTGGACCAGCAGAATGAACATGTACAAACTAATGGGCTGCCACTATCTTTCAATGTGCAAGATCAACAAGGAGCAGACGTGCTGGTTCTCAAGTTGTGAATATGCTCACAGTGCTAGAACAGTCACTGTCAGAGAGATGAGCATGGCCCCAGCAACTGCTGATGAAGGGGGAAGGAAGAGGATAGGGTTCCCTGGGCTTATGGCAACTCTGCTAACTGTTAAGAAATATACAAATATTCAGACCGATATTCAAAGCCAATTGTGCATTCGCAATGGCTGGTGAACACATTAGGCGCTTATATTACATGGGCTGTCAACCTATTCTATAAGAGCTCTTATATAATACTAGTGTAAGTTGGCATCTATATGCCTACATTTAGGCGTGCCTACTTATGCCATGTCAATAGCAAGCATAAATAAGTGCACCTATATGCAAGCCCTTTAGCACATAACTTACAGAATTGTGTATGAAGCTACTAAGTAGTAAATTTAAAGCAAAGCAGAGAAAATATTTCTTTACTCAATGTGTAATAAATTCTGGAATTCATTGCCAGAGAATGTGGTGAAAGCAATTAGCTTAGCAGGGTTTAAAAATGGTTTGGATAGTTTCCTGGAAGAAAAGTCCATACGCCATTATTAAGATGGCCTTGGGAAAATCCGCTGCTTGTTGCTGGGATAAGCAGCGTAAAGTCTGTTTTACTCTTTTGGGATCTTGCCAGGTACTTGTGATCTGGATTGGCCACTGCTGGAAACAGGATACTGGGCTTGATGCACCTTCCATCTGACTCAGTATGGCAATGCTTATGTTCTTATATTCTTATGACCCTAAGCAACTTGGCCCTTTTCTTTCCCCCTCTTCAATATCTTCTTCTTGTTTCTTCCACCCCCACTATTTCAAATGTTCAGATCACTGAAAGGGCTAGACAGTGTATCAGCCACACTCAGCATATTCCGAGGGGAATCCTACCCTGTCCAACCCACTTGTTTCTTTGAAGTCATGCGGAATGTAGCTACTTTTGGGGATCCTGCTAGATGCTTTTGACTTGGATTGGCCATTGTTGGGAGCAGGATGGCTTGATGGACATTTGATATGACCTAATATAGTGATTCTTATGTTCTTACGTAAATATTCTATGTGGCCCTTCTTAAGGAAGTTCTAGGGACTTCTGTGGTAGATCATTTGAATTTCTTGCACAGTTGAATGCTCCCCTGTGTCATTTTATTTTCTGATGCATACTTTTGTGCAGAGCAATCTTATTGAATCATTTGATTAAGCTGTTTTCAAGAAAATCAGTATTGCAACCCAGGGGCGTAGCCAGACTTCGGCGGGAGGGGAGTCCAGAGCTCAAGGTGAGGGGGCACATTTTAGCCCCCCCTGTTATCCCCCCTGGTGCCGCCGACCCCGCCGCCGCTGCCACCACCAATTTTACCCCCCGCCAATGACCCTCTCGACCCCCCCTCCCGCCGCCAACTCGCCGTCACCTACCTTTGCTGGTGGGGTTTGGGGTCCTCTGCCAGCAAAGGCAGGCAACGACGACAGCAGGAGGGGGGGTCGAGAGGGTTATCGGCAGGGGGGTCCAGGTCCAAATCTACGGGGGCCCAGGCCCCCCTGGCCCCACGTAGCTACGCCACGGTTGCAACCTATGAATCAGATGACTTAACATGTTACCTCCATGACAGATCTTAACTCTTAAAGCACAGGGGATACACGTATCAAAAATACTCCAGCACCTGCATCTTGTATAAGACTGTACATCTGTTTGTTTGTTTTTGGTTTCAGGTTTTTTTTGTTTTAATTGTTAGTAGAATAGGAACTTAAAATCACTAACGTGCAGAACTGCGGTACAGAAACATGAATATATACATTGAAGCTATAGAACTGACTTACCTTGCTGAGCAGACTACCATTTGTTTTTTGTTCATCTTCAAATACTGCCTTTCAAAAAAATGTCAGAGCAGTTTACAAAATTAATCCGATGAAACAAACAACAAAACCGAACAAAATTATTCCTATATAATGCACAATACAACCAAATATACAAAATAAAATGACAGGGCTCAATAAAGCCCCATGAGATGGCCATCTGGCAATATTTAACATTACTTAAATGGGTAGTGCCGCCAAATATTGCCTGTGACTGCCCAGGCACTGTCCGGTTAGTGCCAGGGTCGTCTGGGGGCAGAGTTTGTGTGGAGCCAGTACTTAACCAGTTAGTGGCAACGTTCATTCCACCAACTGGTTAAGAAAGCACTTAGGGAGGGGGTAAGTCGCAATGACATTTTTGCATGTCATGCCCTTCCCCTCCCAACACACACTTTTAAATTAGCTTTATAATTGAAAGAATCATTCAAGAAATTATTCTGTTAATAACCCCTCTTTCACCCATTTCCATTCTCTGTACTCATCTTCTCAGCCCTCATCTACCTCCATTGCTTCTCATCCCCTCATCAACCCCGGCATCATCCTTGCTTCTCTTCCTTCCCTTCTCTCCAGGCCATTCTGTCTCATACCTTCTACTTCATCTCCTATTGCTTCTCTATGACAATATTAACTCCATTTCTACCCTCACTCAACCCCTTTGGACCTACCTCCTTCCTCTCTCATATTCTTCCACAGCACCCCACCCTGGTCTCAGTCATGCATGCAGAACAGAGACAGCCCCTGTTCAAATACAGGGTAAGCAACCACAAACTAAAGGTACTAATGTAGACAAAAATTCAAGTGAAACCCAAGACATCAGACTCTGTATGCAGTGCCAACACCAGAGAAATAGAAAGAAATGCATTTCCTTCTGCATAGTACAAAATAAAGCTGGCAGATGTAAATTCTCAAAACTGACATAATTCAATCACTATTTGAAAATAAAACCATTTTCCTACCTTTGTTGTTTTTATTTTTCAAATCATCTTGTTTCCAGTCTCTGGTTCTGTTTTTCTCCCTTTGTGCAATTAACTACTAGGACCTACTGGCCATTTGCTATTTCTTTTCTTGCCTCCTTCACTTCCTGCCCTACATTTATTTATTTATTTATTTATTTATTTATTGTTCACTTATATCCCACATTTTCCCACTCATGCAGGCACAATGTGGTTTACAAACATTAAATAAAATACAGAATAGGAAAACTTAGAAGAATATACAAGGAGTATGCAGGGGGAGAAGCATCTAACAGGGCGAACTAGCAGGGTAGGAGCCAGGGAGGATGCATCAAGCAGCGGTATAAAGTGAGGAGTAGGTCTTGGCAAAGAAGTAGGTCTTCAACAACTTCTTGAAGAGGGCGTGGTCCGATTGAGTTTTAAGGTGTTGTGGGAGAGAATTCCAGTGCTTAGGACTCCAATAGCGGAAAGATGAGGTGAAGATCCTCTTGTACTTGACACCCTTACAGTTTGGGAAGTGAAGGTGGAGGAAGGAAAGAGCAGTAGGGTTGGCATTCTTGGGCGGGAGGTCGATCAAGGGGTGCATATACTCCGGGGCAAACCCATAGATAATTTTATGGGTCAAGGAGCAGAGTTTAAAGGCAATGCGCTCCTGAACAGGCAGCCAGTGTAATTTGAACCGTAAGGGTTCGGCATGTGCAAAGCGTTGCTCTCTCAGGATGAGTCTCGCAGCAGTGTTCTGAACTGTTTGGAACTTTTTCAACAGAGAGGCCTGGCAGCCTGCGTAAATTCCGCTGCAATAGTGCAAGTGGGAGAGGACAAGCCAGTGGACAAGTGTGCAGAACAAATCTCTAGGAAGGAAGTATCTGATACGCCGAAGCCTCCACATGGCGTGAAACATTTTTTTGGTGACCAAGTGCACATGATTGTCCAGTTGGAGGTGTGTGTCCAGTTGCACTCCTAAAAGCCGCAGGCTTGTGGCAATCGGAAGGACAGAGCCCAATACTGGGAGCACCGTGTCAGTTACTGGAGTGAGGATGGACGAGAGGATGAGACACTGTGTTTTGTCCTTGTTTAATTTGAAACGGAAGACCTGAGCCCAATGTTCTAAGGTGGAGAAGCAGGCATCAATGAGATGAACAATTTCTGACACGGTGGTGCGAAAGGGAATGTAGACTGTAATATCGTTGGCATAGATGAAAGGGTTAAGGTCCAGTTTTGCGAAAGCAGCAGCTAAAGGCATCAAAATAATATTGAATAAGGCTGGTGAAAGTGGGGAGCCCTGCGGAACCCCACAGGAGGCCTTCCACGGATCAGAAGTAACCAAGTTCACTGAGACCTGGTAAGTTCTTGTTGTTAAAAAGCCCGCGAACCAGTGTAAGACAGGACCTCCTATACCAAAAGAGTCCAGCAGATGAAGCAAGATTTCATGGTCCACCATATCGAAGGCACTGGACATGTCAAATTGAAGCAGTAACACCTTCCGACCAATGGATAGCTCTTGCTTAAAGTTAGATAAGAGGGTGACCAGGACAGTCTCGGTGCTATATTGAGCTCGGAAACCAGACTGAGAGGGGTGTAGGATATCGAAGGCAGTCAGGAAGTCGTTGAGCTGGACGTTGACCATACTCTCCATTAACTTGGTAACTAGGGGAATCGAAGCCACTGGGCGATAGTTAGAGACGACGTCTGGTTTAATCTTTAGATTCTTCGGAACAGGGGTGAGAAGGATATTACCATGGCCTGGCGGGAAAGATCCAGCACTTAACATGAAGTTGAGGTAAGTAGTCAGATCTTCAACAAAACACTTCAGTGCAGCTTTCAGGAGATGAGTCGGATAAACATCCAATCTACAGGGTTTGTTGGCGAACTTAAGTAAAGCAGCGGTTACCTTGTCAAGTGATAAGCGGGTGAATTTGGTCCAAATGCGATCAGCCGGGCAGACACCCGTTGGCATAGTCAAAGATTCCAGGAAGTCGTCCACATCAGAGAGGCAGCTCACAGTTGAAGACCGTAGGGTCAGTATTTTCTCATTGAAATAAACTGCAAGTTGGGAAGCAGAAGAAAGATCAGCACTGGATAATTCTAGAGTACGGGTATCAAGGAAAGAGTTTATCAGCTGGTATATCTTTGTGATGTCCTGGCCAGCAGAATATAGCGTAGTGGAAAAGTACTTTCGCTTTGCTTGACGGATGGCATACTTATACCTGCGGTGACTGCCTTTCCAAGCACCCAACGCAACATCCGACTTCCGCTTACGCCAGGCTCTTTCCAGACTTCTAGTCTCTGTTTTTAAGGCTCTGAGATCAGCCGAGAACCAGGGTGTAGAGTTGCGGATGTGGGAAGTCTTGAGATGGGTAGGTGCAATATGGTCCAGCACAACCTTGCAGTGGTTCTCCCAGTCAGAGAGATAGGTTGGCGTGGTTGGCTGCAAGTGCACACCGCAACTGTAGAGGGACTTCCAGAACGGGCTGGGATCAATGACGCCTCTAGTGTTGTATTGTCGGATTTGATGGGGCTGGGGGAGGCCTGAGGTTTGCCAACGCAAGGAAAACTGCAACTTAAACTTACATCTTTTCTTTAGCATTGATCTTTCAGCTTTCTTCCATTTTTCTGCCTCTTTACAATTCTATCTAGTTTTCCACCTCTTCCCTTCTCTTTTATCCACATGCAACATTTCTCCCCTCTCCCTTCTCCTCCCTTCCATCCATGTGCTGCATTTCCCCCTCTTCCTTTCCTATGCAGCATTTCCTCCTCCTTCTCTTGTTCCACTTCCACCCATGTGCTGCATTTCTCACCTCTCTTCCATCCATGTGCAGCATTCCCCCACCCCTTCCATCCATCTGCAGCTTCTCCCCTCTCTCTTCTATCTATGTGCAGCATGTCTCCCTCTCCTCTCTCTTCATTTCCATCTCCCTTCCCTTCTATCCATGGACACTATGTTCCCCTCTCCTCTCCTTTTCCTTCCCTAGATCCATGGGCAGCTTCTCCCCTCCCTCCCTCCCGGTCCTTTCCCTCCTCACGGGCCCTATAAACTTACAGTGTTTGCCGGGGCAGTGATTATAACAGGCTTTCTCCAGCAGCTCCGAGGCTTTTTCTCTGCTGCATCCTTCCCATGCAGCAACAGAGGGAAGGATCCGGGGCTGACCGGACAGAACCTGTCGTAATCACTGCTGGTAGTGCCAGTGACACTGTAAGTCTGTAGGGCTCATGAGGAGAGAGGTAAGGAAGTGATGCCAGACTTGCGGGAGAAGGATGCAGATTTTGGCAAAGGGTGTGGCAAAGCAATTTTTTGGGATGGTACTGTGGGGTAGCGGGGATTAGGGTCCTCGCCAGCAAAGGTAGCAGGCAGTGGGTTGGCGGCGGTAGGGGGGGTTGAGAGGGTCGCCGCAGGAGGGTCCAGGGCCAAATCTACGGGGGCCCAGGCCCCCATGGCCCCATAGCAGCTACGCCCCTGATCCTCCCATCCTGCTAGCTTTTTCCTCAGGTACTTCCTCATTTTACTAAAGTCAGCATATTTGAAATCCAAGACTTGAATATATGGGTGTCTCTAGCGTTAACACGTGCTAAAAATGCTAGCATGCCTTAGTAAACAGGGCCATAAATGTTCTTAAAAACTTTAAAAATAAAGTTGTTTTCTGATCTTTCTTCTTTGAATAATTTATTTTGTTCTTTTTTTTTTTTGGAGCAACTTTCAGATTTTCCCCCACAGATGCAAATATGAACATACTTTTTCTTTGAAAACTGCCAAAAGAAAAGGTACTCTTAGTAATCACTGCTGCTTTTCTTATGGGTAGTTTTTCTATGTGGAATAATCTGAATGGATTTTAAAATACAAGGCCTAACTAATATTTAAAAGCCATTATCAGTGTAGTAGCACTTTTAATCACTGAAAACAATTTTCAAATATAGCCTTTTGCCTTTACAAAACAGCCTGCCTCCTTCACCTAGAAGAGCCTATAAAAGAAAACTAGGAAATAGGGTTGACAGGTGTGGGGGAGGGAGGCAGAGACATGCTGCAGAACAATAACCCAGGTTGTAACCCACCAAAGTCTCTGGGGCTGATATTCAGACCGTGGTCATGAGACCGGATATTCAATGCCAGGCCATTTCCAGTGACTGGCATTGAATATCCGGGTTTATTTTGGCTGGTTTAAGCTTAACCGGCCAAGTCAATATTCAGCGCTGGCTGATTACGTTTATAGCGGTCAAAGATAGTCCTGCTATTTGAGCAGCCCAATTTGGCCGCCAAACTTAGCTGGTGATGCACTGAATATTTGCAGCAATATAGCCAGTTGGCCACCATGGACTGACCACGAATATTCAGCAGAAGATATCTGGCTATCCTTCACTGAATATTCGCAGATAGTCAGTTAAATGCTATTTAATTGTTCAGAAGCTATGGGCTTCCTCTCATTTGCCACACAAGAATTGCCAGCGAGGCTTTGCAAAAGAAGCTCATAGATAGATAAGAGGAGTTAGAAAATAAGGGGGTCCTTTTACTAAGGTGTGCTGAAAAATAGCCTGTGCTGGTGTAGACACGTGTATCGGACAAGTGCAGGTCCGTTTTTCAGCACACCTGCCAAAAAGGCCTTTTTTTTGGCCGAAAATGGACATGCGGCAAAATGAATATTGGCAAGCATCCATTTTGGGCCTGAGACCTTACTGCCACCCATTCACTTAGTGGTAAGGTCTCACACGTTAACCGGGCAGTAATCATCAGTGCGCATACAATGCCGATTACCACCCAGTTAGTGCCACATAAAGGAAAATATATTTTCTGGCACGCGCAGTGGACGTGTGTAAGAAATGAAATTACCACCCGGGCCACATGGTAGCCAGGCGATAGTTACAAATCGGCGCACGTTGGGCGCGCATAGGCAACTAGGCGTCTTAGTGAAAGAGCCCAAGGTGACCAATTTAAAGAAAGTTGCACTTCTTATTCCACCTTTTATCTCCTTCTTACATTCTCCTCTCCTCGTCTCTCCTCCCTTACCTTCTAACTTTGAATAGTGCTGATAACTAAGTTCTTTATCATATTGTTTTTTCTTCTTCTTTTTGTACACTAAAGTGTCCTTTTACAAAGGCGTGCTCAAAAGTGGCTTGTGGTAGTGTAGGTGCAGGTTTTGGGCGCGCGCAGAATCATTTTTCAGCGCGCCTGTAAAAAAGGCATTTTTTTCCCCACGAAAATGGACATGCAGCAAAATCAAAATTGCTGCGCATCCATTTTGGGTCTCTGACCTTACCGCCAGCCATAGATCTATCGGTAAAGAATTTGGGTGGTAATGACCTGCGCGCATCCGCTATGCGCGCCAGGAAATAAAAAAATATTTTTCAGACGTGTGAATTGGATGAATGCCAAAAATGAAATTGTCGCAAGATCCACACAGTAGTCAGGCGGTAAGTCCATTTTGGCACATGTTGGGCACGCGTAGGCGCTTATGTGGCTTAGCAAAAGGGGCCCTAAATAGAACAAGTATAAGACTTTATGTTTGTATTAAATTTATGTTAACTAAAATTTAATTGAAAAAAAAAGAAGAAGGTCTGCAGAACTCCAGGGAACCTACCTGTCTCTAGTGTTTGAAAATGCAATATTGAAGCACCACCCCCCACTGGCAGTAATGCAGTTGGAGGACTCCCACCCAGCTTAGAAGGAACCGTGAAGTGAAATGGGATGCCATTCTAAAGGGTGGGGAAAACAACTGAAAATGTAGAAGCTCAGTAGAAAGGCATACCTTGGTCATGCTGGTAGCTTGGCTTCCTGGAATCTCTGCAATGGTAGAAGCAACCTTCCTGGTCAGATACCAAAACAAGAAAACAGAGAAAGCAAAAGATACCTGAAAAACACTGGAAGCTTTTGAAGAAAAATCACCCTCAGAATTACTTATGCATTGAGCTAAAATTCCCCAGAGTCATAAGCTGAAGAAAATTAACAGCTTACCCTTCAGAAACATTTATTATATTGTGCTATGCATTCATGGGTCCAGTATCGAAGGGAAACTGCAACAGTAATCTGGATATTTTCCTTAGCCGCAGTGACCCAGGGAAATTCAACAGCTCTGTCTAGATAGTGCACTGAATATATTTGTAGATTGGCTTGGTACTGTCTGGATAGTGCCAGGTTGGAACAGAGTTTAGGCGGTGCCCAAAGTTCCAGAGAGCGGCAATATTCAGACCACTAACTGGGTTCCTATTCAGATAAAGTTAGGACCGAAAAACTGCTGTCCTATCTTTATTTGGTTAGCTATCTGGATAGCAGTCTGCATATTGCTACTATCCAGATAGCGCTGGTACTGACCACTCTATCCAGATATTGTGTGCCGCTATCTGGATTAGTGCCACTGAATGTCTGAATTTTATTTTAATGCCACAACCAAAGTAAAAAAAAAAATCACTGACTGCAGATTTGAAATATTGACCTGCATATATTTATATATCCTTTCTGCTACCATATTTAGTTCTGATCATACACATCGAGGCCCTTTCACTAACGGGTTGCTGCGTGGTAACCTAGAACAACTGTCAGCCAAAAAGTGGGTGCTGGTGGTAGTTCCACCCCAAGCGCGTGCACTATTTCTGGCACTAGCAGAAATATTTTTAAAATATTTCCACAGGGGGTTACCTGGCAGTAATCGGGCAGCATCGTGTGCTGCCCGGTTACTACCGGGTTAGCACAGGATCCCTTACCACCACCTCAATGGGTGGAGGTAAGTGCTCTCCCCTAAATGGCCACATGGAAAGTGCAAACTTACTGCAAGGCCATTTCATTTTTGGCTGTGATGACTACCTGGGTGGAGAAGCTAAGTGAAAAAGACTTTTCTTTCTCTGTCCACATGCAGCAAGAAACTAGGGACATGGAGGATGTGGGAGATCAGGTACTCATATTTAAGCGGATACAGCTGTACTGAATAACTGTATTAAGTTAAGCACAGATGCCAGCACATTTAGGGGTCCTTTTACTAAGGTATGCTAACAATTAGTGTGCGCTAAATCCACGCAGTCCACTGAGCATGCACTAATTGCTAATGCACTAAATCCATTAGCACACCTTAGTAAAAGGGCCTCTTCATGAGGTGACTGCACTGGCTTAAAATCAGGCTCAAAGGGATTTTACACACAAGGGGGCTGATACTCAGACCATGAGAGGTAGCTGGGCTGCCTCCTGCAGTTGGTGCTAAGCCTGGCATTGAATATCCCACTTTCTCACCGTGTCACCTTTAAGTTGCTTTTCCTGATTTAAAAGATTTGCCGCACCGGGGAACCTTCCTTTCTGTCAGGTCTTCTAATCCTGTACTGTCCTCCTTGCCTGATGCATTCCTCCCAGCAAGACCTTCTTATGGACCCTTCTTACAATCCCTTCTTTCTGCGACATCCCCTCGGCTGCCACGTGACACACTATTTTTCTCTGTGCAGGCCTCCCAGTTGTGGAATCAACTGCCACTCCAACTAAAGACTCTCCCCATTCTAGCTCAGTTTAAAGCAGTCCTAAAGGCTCATCTGTTCTTAGATGCTTACAGACAATAGTTAGGACTGGCTGGAATGCTGGATTTTTATTTAATGTGCTGGAAGATTAGCTAACCTAATTTTAGAGATGCCCATAGGAATGCATTGGTGTCTCTAATGTTTAGCGCCCAAAATTTTAGCATGTGCTAAAAACGTGAGCGCGCCTTAGGAAAAGATCTCCCTAGTGTACATACCTTCCCCCTCCCTCTCTCTCTTTCCTGTCAGCATTGAAATTCTTCCTTTGCTCCTACTGTATCAGTCTGTCCTGGTTTGTGATTGTAGTTTCTACTTCCTTTCCATTTTTTAGATTGTAAGCCACCCAGACGCAAGTTCTGATGGGCGGGATAGAAAATTCTCTCAATAGACTTGAGGCTTGAATATTCAAGCGTTTTTTGGCCAGTTAAAATTTAACCAGCTAAGCCAATATTCAGTGCTGGCAGGCCAAAGATATTCCAGCTATTTTGTCAGCCTAATTTAGCCGCCAAACAGCTAATGATGCGTTGAACATCAGCAGATTAACGGTTATATCATGTGATATAACTGTCTATCTGCTAATCGCTAACCGACCATATTCAAAGGGAGATAACTGGCTATATCCCACTGAATATTGATGGACAGCTGGTTAGGTGCCATTTAACTGGTTAAATGGTTTTAAATATCGAGTGGACAGAATATAAAGCTGACAAATCTACAGACTTGTTACCTGGTTGTAACCACAGGGTAAATGAACTTGATTGCATTGACTCTTCGCATTTTCAGATCCCCGGGGCTTAGGTGCTTCTTTTGATCCTCTGTGCTCTCTATTTCAAATCTGTAAATAATCAGTCTATTTTCACTTGGCTTTTCCAAATGTTAAGTATTATAGAAAGGAAAAAAGGTAATCTGTGATAATGTTTTCTAGGCACTAAAAGGGCTGGATTCTATAAATGGTGTCAAAAATTAGGCACCGGGAAAAATTCATGCTATTCTATGAAGGGTGCTCCAGGCTAAGTGCTCTATTAGAAGAGGGCTTAGCACGCATTCTGGTCCCCAACTTTGGACACGAGGACCTGCACCAACTGACACAAAGTGTAAATCCTGGTATGCAAGTTGGGTGCGCTGCCCCCAAATTCTATAACATTGCGTGCAATTCTTTATAATGCTCCTGGCCCGCCTATGACCCTCCCTGGGTTGCACGCAAGAGGATTTGACCACAGAGCCTTATAGAATTGCACATAGTCAGATCAATACACAAATTCAAATTAGAGCAAATTATTGTCAATAATGGCTCATTAACTAATTTATTTGTGCATGAATCTCAGAATTGTACGCAATTTTGGGTGCCACTTATAGAATCTGGAGGTAAGGGGATAATTCTATAAAGTGGGTGCTAACATTTGTAAATGATTAGAATACTGGCATATATGTGCAGATGTGTGCACATAGGGGATGGGACTTGATAAACCGCCATTCTACGGTTACAATTAAAGCTGTACCGAATAGTAGATTTTACTATTCTGCAGAATACGAGTAATGAACAATATTATTCGGCCAAATACGAATACCAAATATGAATAACGGGCATTGAGCTTTAACATAACAAATAATAAAAGAAGCAATGTGAAATTGGAGATCAATGGCTCCTTTTACAAAGCGGTGCTATCGATTAGCGTGCGCTGAATATGATGAAGCCCATTCAATTCCCATGAGCTTCTTCACATTCAATGTACACTAATTGGTAGCACCACTTTCTAAAAGGAGCCCCAGCATTTCAGTAGGATTTAGCAAAGTAGAGCCCTGGATTATTTGTTTTTGAATTTAAATCACTCAAGTGGCCAAATACAAATAATGTATTTGGGGCACTATTTGCAGCTGAATTGAATACAAATATTTGGTACAACCCTCATTACAATCTAAGTGGTTTACATATTATATACAGGTACTTATTTTGCACCTGGGGCAGTAGAGGGTTAAGGGACCCTTTTACTAAGCTGCGTGTCTACACATGCCCAACGCGCGCCAAAATGGAGTTACTGCCCGACTAACGCGTGGCTCTTGCAGGTAATTTCATTTGTGGTGCGCAGCCGATACGTGTGGCCGAAAATATTTTCGGACATGCATATTGGACGCGCACCAAGTGGCATTTAACGCGTGCAGTAGTGTATACGCGTGTTTTGGGTGCACAAAGAATCATTTTTCAGTGCACTTTTTTTATTTTTGCTGAAAATGGACGTGCGGCAAAATGAAAATTGCCACGTGTCCATTTTGGGTCTGAGATCTTACCACCAGCCATTGACTTGGCAGTAAGGTCTCACGCGGTAACCGGGCCGTAATGATCTACGCTTGTAGAATGACGATTACCACCCAATTACTGCCCGCGCGCCAGAAAATTAAAATATTTTCCGGCACGCCTAGCAGACACACGTCAAAAATGAAATTACCACACAGGCCACGCGGTAATTCAAAATTGATGTGCGTTAGGTGCGCGTAGGCACCTACGCAGCTTAGTAAAAGGGCCCTCTCATGTCCTAAAGCTAACTGGATAACCTATCCAGTTAACTTTAGTCCACTATATTAAGCAGCCCTACTTAGCAAAATAAATCAGTTGAGTATCTCAGTTAATCAAGTAAGTTATTTGGTTAAATTTAGCTAGAAATGTCCCACTGAACATCAGTCTTATTAGTAATAATAATACTTACACACGCTGGGCTGTGGCTGAATCAAGATCCCACAGGGTAAGCAAACCATTAACACTGCCAGTGGCTAACAAGGAGTAGTAATCCTGTTTCAGGAAGTCAAAGCAGTTCACATGCCTCCCATTTAGCTTAAAAATGTAAAAAAAAAGTTAAGGTTCCAATATTCAAAGGATTTATACCTCTAACTTAGACAGTATGCTCCTCAAGGCCTCTTCAAAATTTACTAGAGCTGAGTGCCTAAATTTAGAGTCAAAATTTCACTAAACTCCTAAATTTAGGTGCATAAGTGGGTGTCAGATATAGGGCAGGGAAAATAGTTAGAACTGATTTTCAGGCTTATAAATCTAGACAAATTAAAGTCATGCATAAATTTATAAGCATAACTTTCAAGCTTTTAAATTAAGATGAATTTACAACTGAAAACTTAAGCTCCAAAATTTAGCTGGTAATCAATAGAAATAAAACAAAACAAAATAAAACATGGAAAGGAAAATAAGATGATACCTTTTTTATTGCCCTTCTTCGTCCTCTATTGATTACCTTTAAAAGTGGACTAACACGGCTACCACACCTCTCTACTCAAACTTCAGCTGAAAACAAGGCCTAGCTTTTTTTTTTAAGAGTATCTGGCCCCAAATCACTAATGGGAAAGGCCAAATGCATTTCTTGACTAGATGCCAGAAGCACAGGGAGATAAAGTGACATTGTAACAAATTACTGACTGCCCTGATTTTGATGCTAGTATACCTGCACAGAGTGGTGGGTACGCCTCTAGCCACTTTGTCGGACAGACTGGATGGACCGGTCTGAAAGTGCATTCAAGCAATGATTGAGAGCAGTTATATCTGCAATGCTAGTTCATTTAAGATTGATTTGTAATTGTTTGGATTAACCCCCCACCCCCCAAGATTATTTCCCCCCCCCCCCAGATCTGCAACCTTCCCAACTCATAAACTCATATTTACCAAGCCCCTCCCTATAGCCAGACACCCCCTAAAAACATACCCCATCCTTCCTGCTGACCCCCTCCCCCTTCACCTACTCAGTTAATCCCTAGTATATAAGGCAGGAGTGGCCACCCTCTGCTCCTGACCAAGCTGAGTTCCATGTTCAAAACACCAACTCTTATCCCTAGTGGTATTCTCATGGCACTACTGCTAGAAGAAAATCTGCTATATAAGGATAGAACAGGTGAAACAAACGTTTGAAAATCAGGAGAACTTCTGAAGATACCAAAAATGATCTGAAATTTTTTCCCTGGGCACATCCCTACTAGAGAAATATATTTATAGAATTTGGAAATTTGCAATAAGAATCTAGAAGGATATAAAGTACATTGTTGGCTAGGTTCTGCAACATATATATTAAAATAAGATAGCCCTGAAATCTTTCAAAGCCTTCTAACACTATTTTTTTACCTGTTCTATTGAGTCAACGCTGTCTGTTTGAGGCAGAAATTGATATTCTGAAGCATTTCCATCCATCTTCTTGGGAGCGTCTAGTTCCCAAACCTTTAAATCAAGATCACTAATTTCAGGGAATTCCATGACAACACTGAGATACAAAACTCCTTCTTTGCCCTTGAAAAAACATCCAGGAGATTCATGAAACTACAAATAATTTACTCTGTGCATTGTCTTTTTTACAAATTTGATGCAATAAGGACATTTTGAGGCATACTTCCCTGTCATGCAATTAGAAACAGGCTGATATAATCTGGGTTCCTCCTACTGATTTTTAGTCCCAATTTCTCTAAGAACAGTGACAATGGTTAAACTCAGGAATACCTCTGGAATTTATATTTCTGCTCTATATAGGATTGAGACTACAAGTCATACATGCCAATATGATAAAACCAAACTAACTTAGCCTGTCCAAAGTAGCTATCTGGTCAACCTTATTACTGCAGTAAAAAAAAAAAAAAGAGAATAAAAAAAAGTATAAAGTAGCTCTGTTGGTTGTGAGCGAGGCTCGGATCCAAGATGGCGACGGTGTAGGAAGCGTCAATGGACACGCTTTTGAGACTGATCGAATCTCGCTGAAGCGAGCACCTTACCCCGTCCGTGTGATGGGGAAAAGACGAGGCAAAGTTCGGGAGGCTCCCCTTGCCCTGGGTGGAATGCCCCAGCTCAAACAAACGACTTTGGATCGCAGTGCCCATTCCCACGATGGTCTCTACTCCCTCTGCTCGAGTCAGTGCTTCGTCGCTGAACAGCAGTGGAGACGGGGCTTCCCTAAGCCCCATCGAACGTGCGGCACCCCCTCAACCCGGAAAGGAACCTCTCTTGGTGAGCCCTGACGCCTTGGACCGAAGCGGGATACTGAGTGTTCAGGGAGGGAGCCTACCGGAGAGAAGAACTGGAGCTGACAGCCAAAGAGCCTCGGAAGTGCCACCAACTCATGCAGTTTTATCTAAAACTGTGAGTATTTTGGAGCAGGCTGTGAAAGCCCCCCAACTGGAGGTTTTGTTGGGAGAGATAGAAAAACCAGCCGTAGTGACCTTAGAGTCACTTTGGGACTTGACATTTAACACTCGAACTGCTTTACAAACTTTAATTTCTCAAAATATAGAGACAATTAAAGCACTGTCTGAGACTGCATTGAACCAACTACAAATTAATGTTTCTCAAGCCTCTGAAGTCAAAAGATTGACTGAAAGAACTGAAAAATTGGAACTTTTTGAACAGGCTTCAATTAAGGACAGAAACTTTACTCTCAGACGTTTGGAATATTTGGAAAATCAATCTAAAAGACTGTCTCTTCGTTTTTTAAGTTTTCCTAGATCACCTTTGATTTCCCCAGTCCAAATGCTTAAAAAATATTTAGTTGAGATACTAGGAATGCAGGAGACATCATTGCCCCCTATTACTAGAGCATTTTACCTTCAATTAGATGTTAAATCATCTGAAAATGTACCTTTACAGGGGGCAATGAATTTAACTGAATTCCTGGAAACATCTCTTGAAGTAATTACACAGAGAACTACTTTGCTTGCAACGTTTGTGTTAGAAATGGATAGAGATGCAGTACTTAAACTATCTCTAAGGCATTTAGATTCTGAGTTTTTGGGTTCAAAGATGAGAGTTTTTCCGGATCTTTCCAGGGAAACGCAGAGGAGACATAAGAGGTCCCTACTGCTGTGGTCTAGAACAGTAGCAGTGGGGGCGGAATTTCTTCTGCGGTTTCCCTGTATTTGTAGAGTTAAATTTCAATCAAAACTATACCAATTCTTTGACCCAAAGCAGCTAGAAGAATTTCTGAGTAGCAAAGAAGAGGTTAGTGTACAAGTTTAATCCCATATGTACTACTGTATAGCAGGCTAGAGTTAACCACTTGGGAAAGACGCTTCTTAAGTTATAGTTATATTGATAAAAGACTGTTTAATATAAGCAGGATTATTTTATTTTCCTTATCTTGGATCATTTACTTGGTGTAATATTGTGGACGATAGTAAAAGGGAACTTAGATATTAGTTGTTATTTTATATGTGAAGAAATTTTCTTTTTGTGTATTAACACTCATATAATTCATTATGTTTGTTAAAAACTATAAATAAAGATTAAAAAAAAAAGTATAAAGTAGAGAACCTGAATCATGAAACGGTTCCTATAAGCACAAAGAACATAAGCCCCTAGAAGTCATTCCTTAAGGGATGAGTGTGGCTATAGTGAAACCAACGACATTTACACCAGCTTGAGAGCTGGTGTCGATATACAAACATGGAAAATGCACAAATGCATGCATTTTATAAAGTACACACATAAAACTGAGACTTTGCCTGTGCTAAAAGCCACCCCCAAACACACCCACAACCCAAGTCATGTAAAAGTATGCATGTTCTCACTGCACAACCTATATAATAGTTTGCAGCTCTGCACATCCGGGATGCCTGGGTTCGTAACACCTGAGTTTGTAACACAGTTTTTATTTATTTATTTGTAGCATTTGTATCCCACATTTTTCCACCGATTTGCAGGCTCAATGTGGCTTACATTTGCCGTAATGGCGGTTGCCATTTCCGGGTAACAGAATTACAAAAGGCATTGCATTAAGGTGTATAAATACAAGGTAAAGAAGAATACGTTATGGTATTGCATATTGGTTCCTGAGTGATAGATTGGATTGTAACATACATTAGGTCATCGACTATAGAGAGACTATAATCGACATAAGGATTAAAGTGGTAGTGCTTGATCATTATTAACAAAGAGATTATACATTCAAGTGATAAAGAGTTCGGTTTTCTAGTTCATGTGCAATCTTATTCTTTAGTATTGAGGATGGATGGTCTGCCCTGGGGGTGACGTCACAGGGCGGACCAATGGGAAGTGAGAGGGAAGAGAACCCAGCAGCAGCCACCAGAAGCTCCAGTCCGACGGCCCCATTCCCCTCCGAGTTCAAC
This sequence comes from Microcaecilia unicolor, assembly GCF_901765095.1. NCBI lineage: Eukaryota > Metazoa > Chordata > Amphibia > Gymnophiona > Siphonopidae > Microcaecilia > Microcaecilia unicolor. Next base: position 142,196,126 of record NC_044033.1, read on the forward strand.
GTCCCCTCCTCTGATTTCCTCCGCCGAAAAACGTTTTACCTCCTGCTCCGCGGTCCGCCGGCCACAGTGAAGCCCTGCACGCATGGACACCGCTTCACACTGCCTTTGCTTTTGCTTCTGTTTCAGCTGTTCCTGTGATCCCGCCCTTCTGCAAACAGGAAATGAGGGTGGGACCACAGGAACAGCTGAAACAGAAGCGAAAGCAAAGGCTGTCTGAAGCAGCATCCGTGCGTTCATGAGGTAAAACCTTTTAAACAACAGCCGGCTCTTACGAAGGGGAGGGGCAGGGGGGGGGGGGTCTGGTCCTGAAACGACAGAGGGGGGGAGAGGGGGGTCCTGAAATGACAGAGGAGGGGGGGGGGTCCTGGAACTCCACTGGAAGGGGAGGGCCGGTCCTGGAACTGGAAGGGGAGGGGGGTCCTGGAACTCGAATAGGAGGGGTGGGAGGGGGGTCCTGGAACTCAAAGAGTGGGGGGGAGGGGATTAGGTGGGAGGGGGTCCTGGAACTCGGACAGGGGGAGAGGGGAGAGGGGGAGGGAGAGGAGAGGGGGGAGGGGGAGATAGGGGAAGGGGGAGGAGGAGGGGAAGGGGGTCCTAGAACTCGGACAGGGGGAGGGGGAAAGGGAGGGAGGGGAAGGGGGAGGAGGGGGAGGGAGGGGTGTGGAGGAGGGGGGCGGTTTAGGGGGGAGGGGCGCCTGGACCTCTGAGGACAGAGGGAGAGAGGGAGAGGGAGGGGGCCCTGGAACCTTGCTTTCTGTTGGAAACGGGCCTCTTTTACTAGTAATTTTATGTAAGGGTAATGTTGTAAGCGGAATTTTATGTACATTGTCATATACATGTGAAAAAAAGTCTTTATAAAATTATCCCCTATCTATAATGTTGTGCCTATATATAAGCAGTCAGAGGGTGCCTGATTGATGTATATTCCTATAGAAGAAAATAGGCACCTAATTTCCTTTTTAGAATAATAGCATAAGTGAATATATTCAGTCATAATATGCACGATAAACACTTGCATGTATATTCAGTAATAATGTGTCCGATATTTAGAGCAATTTAGGTAGGCTGCAGAGGCTCTGGCCCACTTAAATCTCTGTGAGCTGCCCAACTCCTGATATTTAGTGGAACTAAACCAGGCAGTGCCGTTGAATATCGTCCCTGAATGCTCACCAAAAAAGTGGGCAGGTCTGCGCGGTACAAGGGGTGGCACTAGGGTGGAGCCTGGGGTTATGCGTGTGCTGGCACCCACATTGCTCAGCAGCCTAATTTAGGACAGCTTTCCTAAATTCAGACGCTGAGCGATGTGGATGCCGACACTGACTATTGAGCCAGCGCCCACACAACACCTTTTTAAATCTGGTCCTCCGAGCCCCCTCCCACCTGTCCTTCCCTGCCCCCCTCTCCCCAGCCTGTGACAAGAAACTAATCCCAGAACACCACAACCCCAGCTTTGTGTACTACTTTTCTGTAGCTACCATAACCCGGCTCAGATGTACTGACTCCTGAGGTAGGCACTGGATTGCAGAAACACAGTTCCATGTCGAGTCTAGTCTAATGAGTCTAATTGAGTCTGATTGCACCTGATTTATTTTGATTTCATCCAGATTTTGACTTCTGGGTTTGATTCTCTCAGTGGATAACGTTTGGTCGTTCCCTTCTCCTTACCTAGGGTTACCGTATTTGCAGAGACAAAAAAAGAGGACACAAAAAATAAAATGCCGCCCTGCCCCAACCAGTCCCTGGCCCCTCCCTCGCTGCTTATGCAATCTAACTCATCAATATTCATTGTGGATATCCTGAAAACCTGACCGGCTGAGGTGCCTCCAGGGCTAGGTTTGGGAAATATTGCTTTAGTAGAAGAGAAACGCGTTGCAATTAATCAGATAACACACCTTCTCCCCTACCACTAGAATTTTAGTTGTAATTCTTGACTCCAGATTAACATTACAAATGCAAATCAATACCGTGACTCAGAAGGCCTTTTTTGGTATGTGAAATCTCTGACAGGTGCGCAAATATTTTGATCAGGAGCTCTTTTGTTTATTTGTACAATCCCTTGTTCTAACTCTTAGATTATTGTAATATTATTTACTTGGATTGTTCTAAGCAAATATTTTTTAAAAACTTCAAACTATACAAAACACTGCTTTATGTTTAATTTATTCTCTGAAGAAAGGAGACAGTCTATCACTTTATTATAAAAAAACACATTGCCTATCTGTATATACGACAGTCCTTTTTAGTTGTTAAGACCATCTTTGGATTTGTGCCTCCATATTTGTCCAATCATTTTTTTAATTAATGCATCTTCTAAAATTACTAGGAAGTCTAATTTATTTGCTTATCCTTCTCTGAAAAAGAAAAGGAGGCTCAGACTTGTTGACAATTTACTTTCTTATCATGCAGCTTTCTTAGGCCTGTTATTATGGGCAGCAAACTAGGGACTTCTTTTATCAAGCTGCGGTAAAAGGACCCCTGCAAAGTAGCCAGATGGGTCGGTTTCCTACCCAATTGGGCTGGTTTTTAAGCGAGGATGCGTGAAATTTTCGAAGGCTGCAGGCTGCGGGAAATTGGGCTTCTTTTTCGCTGCAGCTGTGCGGGTTTGGGCGCTTTTTCCGGGGCTTCTATTGGTCCAATTTAGTCCAATAGAAGCTTTTCCGGGGCGGGGTTGACATCGGGGGCGGGGTTAATAACGTCAGAGGTGACACCAGGGGCGGGGTCGATGACATTGGAGGCGGGTGATGACGTTGGAGGCGGGGGCCGATGACATTGGAGGCGGGGTTTGACTTTTGGGTGGGGAAAATTTTTCACATCTGGCAACCCTGGACCCTTGTGGTGGCATTGGTGTGCGGGTTTGCCACATGTCAAGGCCCCTTTTTACTGCAGTGGGTAAAAGGCTTTCTTTTTTTCAAGGGAAATGGCTGTGTGGTAAGTTAAATACTTGCCGCATGGTCATTTCCTGGGGGCGCTCATACCACCATCTATTTAGGAGGGAAGTAAGGGTTCCCGCGCTAACTTAACGGTAACTGGGCAGCACATAGGGCTGCCCAATTACCACCGGGTAAACCCTGGTGCTAAGAAAAAAAGTATATTTTGAATGCTGGAAATGGCTTGCAGTGGGGACAGGCACCACCATTTGTTCTTACTTTTAGTCAAGTAGGTGATGCCAATTGAATAAATCACTTGGGTAGATTTTGTTTTCCTCGCCAGCATTTTTATTAAATAATAATTATGTTTGAATGTCTATTAACGTATTTTAATAATTCTAATTGGTTTGACAGAGATATGTGCAGTCCCATTTATGTGCTAACCCTAGCCACTTACTGACTCCGCCCCCAGAATGCCCCCAAGATAGTCAGTTTTGTGTTTGGCGCTAACTGCGATATTCAGCGACATTTAGCCGTTTAAGGGGCCCTTTCACTAAGCTGCGGTAAAAAGGGCCCTGTGCTAGCAAGGGGGCCATTTTTGCCACTCACTGAGGCCCTTTATACCACAGTGGGGAAAAAGGCCAAAAAAAATCCACGGGGGGGGGGGGGGGGGGGGGGGGGGGATGCACTTCACACCATCCACTGAGGAGGCAGTAAGGGCTCCTGTGCTAGCCCAGCAGTAACCAAGTACTGTGCAGCGCTGCCTGATTACCGCCGGGTAACTTCTACGCTAAAAAATAGGGACCTATTTTCCCTAGCGCAGGAAATGGCACACGCTGGGGCTGTAACTACTGCCGGCGCATGCGTTGGGGCCGGAGGCAACTCCAGATTGGTGCTTGGTGAGCCTGAATTGGGCTTACTGCTGCTTTGTAAAAGGCCCCGAAGTGCTGCTCAATATTAGCAGCTAGCCCCAACCAAGTGATTTGACCAGTCAGCTGCCAGCTAAATCATTTTGAATATTGGCCCCTTTAGTTTTTATGCTAGATGTATAAAATCGCTTGGCATTTTTACCAATTCATTTTCTTGATTGCTATTACATTTGGGTATACTTGCATGAAGATAAATTATGCAGAAAATTATAACAGAATTGCCAACAAAGACATAGAAAGTTTTGAAACGTGGAGGGGCAAAATCGAAAGGGACGCCCAAGTTTTGTTGAGGACGTTCTCGCAAAATGTCCCGATGGGGGGGTCGAGGGAACCCGTATTATCGAAACAAGATGGACGTCCATCTTTCGTTTCGATAATACGGTCGGGGAGGCCCAAACCTTGAAATTATGGTCGTCCTTACAGATGGTCGTCCCTAGACTTGGTCGTTTCTGATTTTCAACGATATTGGAAACCAAGGACGCCCATCTCAGAAACGACCAAGTGCAAGCCCTTTGGTTGTGGGAGGAGCCAGCATTTGTAGTGCACTGGTCCCCCTCACATGCCAGGACACCAACCGGGCACCCTAGGGGGCACTGCAGTGGATTTCATAAAATGATCCCAGGAATATAACTCCCTTACCTTGTGTGCTGAGCCCCTCATACCCCCTCCTAAAACCCACTACCCACAACTGTAAACCACTACCATAGCCCTTATGGGTGAAGGGGGGCACCTAGATGTGGGTACAGTGGGTTTCTGGTGGTTTTGGGAGGGCTTGCTGTTTCCTCCACAAATGTAACAGGTAGGGAGGGGGATGGGCCTGGGTCCGCCTGCACTGAAGTGAACTGCACCCACTAAAACTGCTCCAGGACCTGCACACTGCTGTGATGGACCTGAGTATGACATCTGAGGCTGGAATACAGGCTGGCAGGACATATTTTGAAAGATGTTTTTTTGAGGGTGGGAGGGGGTTAGTGACTACTGGGGGAGTAAGGAGAGGTCATCCCTGATTCTCTCCGGTGGTCATCTGGTCATTTTGGCCACCTTTTTGTGCCTTGGTCGTAAGAAAAACACGACCAGGTAAAGTCATCCAAGTGCTCGTCAAGGACGCCCTTTTTTTCCATTATGGGTCGAGGACGTCCATGTGTTAGGCATGCCCAAGTCTTGCCTTTGCTACACCTTCGATACGTCCCCTTGAACTTTGGCTGTCCCAGCGATGGAAAGCAGTTGGGGACGTCCAAAATCGGCTTTTGATTATACCGATTTGGACGACCCTGGGAGAAGGACGCCCATCTTCCGATTTGTGTCGAAAGATGTGAGTCCTTCTCTTTCGAAAATGAGCCCAATAGTAACATAGAGGGGCATAATTGAAAGGCGCCGTACATCTCTATGACCAGCCATCTCCGGCGCCGGCACCTCAAGCGGGCAGAGCCAACCGTATTTTCGAAAAAGATGGCTGGCCATCTTTTTCTGCGTTAATATGGTTGTTCCCAGCCAAATGCCAGAGCTGGCCGGGTTTGAGATGGCCGGGATCGACTTTCAGTGATAATGTAAACTGAAACCGGCCATCTCAAACCCGGCCAAATCCAAGGCATTTGGTCATGAGAGGAGCCAGCATTTGTAGTGCACTGGACCTCTTCACATGCCAGGACACCAACCGGGCTCCCTAGGGGGCACTTCTAAAAAACAAATAATTAAAAAAATAGCTCCCAGGTGTAAAGATCCCTTCCCTTGGGTGCTGAGCCCCCCAAATCCCCCCCAAAACCCACTCCCCACAACTCTACACCACTACCATAGCCCTAAGGGGTGCAGGGGGCACCTACATGTGGGTACAGTGGGTTTTGGGTTTTTTTTGAGGGCTCAACATGTACCACCACAAGTGTAACAGGTGGGGGGGATGGGCCTGGGTCCACCTGCCTGAAGTGCACTGCACCCACTAAAAACTGCTCCAGGGACTTGCATACTGCTATCATGGAGCTGGGTATGACATTTGAGGCTGGCATAGAGGCTGGCAAAAAAATGTTGTAAAGTTTTTTTTTCTTTAGGGTGGGAGGGGGTTGGTAACCACTGGGGGAATAAGGGGAGGTCATGCCCTATTCCATGCGGTGGTCAGCTGGTCAGTTGGGGTACCTTTTTGAGGCTTGGTCGTGAATAAAAAGGGACCAAGTGAAACCGGTGAAATGCTCATCATCGCTGGTTTTATTTTTTACATTATCGGGCGAAGCCAGCCATCTCTTAAACACGCCCATGTCCCGCCTTCGGTACACTGCCGGCACGCCCCCTTGAACTTTCGCCGGCTCCGCAACGGGAAATCAGCGAGGGTGTAAAAAAATTGGCTTTCGATTATACCGATTTGGCCGGTTTCAGGAGAACGCCGGCCATCTCCTGATTTGTGTTGGAAAATGGCCGGCAATCACTTTCGAAAATGAGCTGGATAGTAAGATAGTACATGACAGCAGAGAAAGACCTGTACGGTCCATCCAGTCTGCTGAGGAGGAAGGAGGTGTTTTAGAGAGCTCTGCAGACTTCCAGTGGAAAGGGAGTAAGACCTAGCTCCCTCCCCAAAGATGAGGAAGGTCCCTGGGGAGAAGGCCTCAGGAAAGTCCCAGGCTATGGGGCCTCCTGGGGCCCGGGACCAGAAGGCCGAAAGGAGTGGCTCTCTCCCTGGTTTGACTATTGGGAGACGGGAAAGGAGTTGGACCGAAGGGAGAAGCAGCCCAGTGGAGGCCACCAGAGCATTTCCCCCTCCATGGCCAAGCTTGCGGAAGGTAAGCGAGAAGACAGTGGAGGAGGGAGGAAGATAGTACAGGCCCCAGAAGGGTGCTTCCAAGGAAGGGAGAAGGAAGAGGCGATGGAAGTTTGCCAGGAGCCTTTGCTGGAGGCAGATGAGAGTGAGAGTGAGGAGAGTGGATCGTCAGATGAGGAGTTCCTTGAAGTGAGCTATGACCCTGATGATCCAGCAAGTAATGTGGTAAATATTGTAAGACGAATTAAGCTGGTGGAAAAAGAAGTAGTGGAGCTAGGAAAACGTCTGAAAAATGGCAAGAAACTATGTGTAAATTTGCCCAGCGGAGCACAGACAAATGTATGTTAAAGAGGAAGCCCGGATATCGAAGTTGTTGGGGAAAAAAGAACACTTGTTGAACTGTTTTAAAAAAGGGCTCTGTGAATCCTTTGAGGGAGTTCTATGTTAACCGAGAAGGGATGGCTTCTATACCAAAGTCTGGGGGTTCAGGAACACTACAGTTGAAGCAAGCTTCAGTGTCTTCAGCAGCATTAGAACCAAAAGAGTTGTCTGGGTTTAGAGGTGACCCCACTTTAAAATACATGACACAGTTGGCAACCACAGTCCAGAGCACTTACCCAGCAGCCAAAGGATAAGGAGGCCGCGGCAGGACATGGCTCTGAGGTGGGGGCTGGAGCGGAGATCCTACCTGTGGAGGGGAGGAAAGAACTCAGTAAATTGTCAAAACTCCAGCTAATGGAGGCAGCAGAGGGAGACGCAGGTAGCAGCCTGTTTTCTACAGAGGTGGTGGTCGAAGTCTCAGAGGACTTACCTGCAGTTGTGCAAACAGCAGAGACAGTTGCCATGAAGGAGGCCCTGTTGGAAAAGGGTCAGCAGAGGCAGACTCCGGTATTTTTGGCTGGGTCTGCAATGGCTGAAGTGGAACCGAGGCAGCATGTGTCTGGAGAAGCCCCACCCACAAAGTCCGGGAGCAGGGGAGGTCTTCCCTGAGCATGGAGTAGCTGGCGATTTACAGGAGAGGGGTCGGAGAGGAGGAATAGGAGCGGGCCAGCAGCTGGGAGCTCACTTTGACCAGCTGCCATTTAAAAGAGGTGAAATCGGGGGGTGCTAAACAGCCAAGCCTGTGGCGGAGTCAGGGAACGGACCAAGCCACGCCCCAGGGAAGCACCAGCCATTGGGAGAACGCAGGAGGGACTGCACCAGAAGCAAGGAGGAAGTAACCCGATTGTTGATGAGACTTTTCGTTGACTAGAGAAGTGGGACATGGGCGAAGTCCAACAGATGCGCAGCGGGTGGTGGAGCGGGCCCTGCCAGCAGGAGGCTGGGAGCGAGGAGCCAAAGGGGAGCGGCGGAGTTCCGGAGGCTCCGCCCCCTGGTGCCGAAGGATGGAGGGAGTTCGGGGGTGGAGCGAGCAGGGAGTCTGGTATCGCCAGCTGCAGACCTGACTGGGCAGGAGCCAGAGTATCACCAGGAGACAGAGGAGAGGAGGCGATTAGCCCAGAGGCTGGAGCCTGCAGTGGCAGGGACGAGCAGGGACGTTCCAGGGAAGTGGAGATGGGCAGGACAATCAGTTGGAGGCAGCCAAGCAGCAGAACTGACTATGGACGTTTGTGATGTTTTTCTGGGAGGAAAGGGGCACGGGGGACAGCGGGAGGGGGAGGGGCTGTGGATATTGAGGAAGGGAGAGGGATGAGGGGAGGGCAGAGGGACCGAAGGGGGAGGCAGAGGGAAGGGCCTGGAAACAAGTGTGGAGGGGGGGCGGTGGGAGCAGGGTGTCCAAGTCCTTTGCGGCAGTAGTCCAGGGAGGGGGAAGGAAGGATGGGGGGATCGGGTGGTTTGAGGGACCAGGGAGGGGTTGGGGGGGAGCGGGGACAGGGGGGTGGACAACTGCCTAAGCGGCGAAATGTGGTACAGCTGAAATGGATAGGGGAGGGGGCAATGCCCTCCAGGGATCGGGTCTTGAGGCTGGTGATGGGGATGGGGTTTATACCCAAGGACTTTTACGCGTGTATACACCCCATCAACATCCCAGAATATGACTTGAGCTTCATGACCCAGAGGGGGATGGAAATATTCTGGGAAAGGGTCGAGGGGGTGAAGGGAAAGGGGGAGTGGCAGGACCTCAGGGCCATTCCAATCAGCAAGCCAGACCTGGTGCAGGTCACTCTGCTCGTGAGAAATGAGTCTATCTCTGAGGCAGATTTAGCCTACTGGCTACAGAGGTACGCGGAGCTGAGATCCCCGCTTACAAAGTTACCGGATTCAAGCAGGATTTGGGCAGGAGGTTGGGGAGCTCTGGTCAAATTGAGACAGGAGAGCCATGTGGTCCAGCACATTCCCTCGGCTGCCTTTATCGGTCGTGACAGGATACTGTGCTTTTACAAGGGGCAGCTGCGGCAGTACTTCAGATGTGGTTCATTTAGGCACTTCAGCATGTCATGCCCAATGGTAAAGTGTGGAAGATGCGGGGATCAGCACGCCACAGAGGACTGCACTGCGATCAGGTGCAACCTCTGCGGCGGGTTAGGCCATGCATATCGGAACTGCCCTAGGACAGCCCATAACGAGTGGGATATGTGGGGAAGGGACAGGGAGGGGGGGTAAGGGAGGAGGGGGTAGGACAGGGGGTGATAGACAGGGAGGGGCAAGGGGGGGAGAAGGAGGGGATGCAGGAGGGGGGGCAGCAGGGGGCTGGGTCAGGAGTGGAGCAGGGGGAGAGGGGGAGTGGGTACAAGTGCCACAGAGGAAAGGGAAGTTTCGGAGGGGGGGGGGGAACTAGGGGTGGGCGGGGAGGGGTCGCTGCAGGGGAAGAGGGGGGAACAGATTTCAGGTGTTGGAGGAGGAGGAGGAGGAGGAGGATAGGGAGGTTGGGAGGGAGGAGAAAGAACAGGGGAAAGGAGAAGAGGTGGAGTTGATGGAGGAAGAGGGGGCGGCAGAGGGGATCGGAGAGGGCAAACGGAAATATGAGGAAGCACTGGCGGAGGGTACTGGTGGTAGGAAGAAGGGCGGGAAGGCTCTGGGGGGAGGGGGAGGGGTGAGGGAGGAGGAAGAGGGAAGGGAGGGAGGGGGGGGGAAAGGGGAGTAAGAGGAAAGCCGAGGGGGCCAGGCAGGTGATGAAGGCCCAAGTACAGGCTTGGGGGGACAGAGTGGAGCTAGAGGAGGATCTGGAGGACTTGGAGGACTTGGGGGAGGTGGAGGACTCGGAGGAGGAGGTAGGGGGTGGGGGGGAGAGGGGAGAGGGAGGGATCAGGGGGTGGGTCCGGATAGAGCAAGAAGAAAGGAAGGAAGAAAGGGGGAGGGGGGGATAAGGTGCAGACAGGAATGCCGCGGGGGGGGGGGGAGGGGGATCTGGCAGGGGACGACGTAGACCACATAGCAGAGGACCTGCTTCAGGGTAAGAAGGGGGTATCCCAGGAGATAAGGAAAGAAGGTGGGAGTGAGCAGACCCGTGACTCGCAATGAGGATGGCAGGTTTAGTGTTGACATTTGCCACGCTGAATGTGGCCAGCATTGCCTCTCCGAAGAAGCAGGGTTTAGCGTATGACTGGTTCGCGAGGGTCCGAGCAGATTGCTTCCTGCTCCAGGAGACTCGGCTGCGGTCCATTGAGGTGATCAGGTGGGCGAGGCGGGCCTGGAAGTGGGGTCCCTTGGTGTGGGGGTGGCGGGGGAGAGGTATGGTGGGGTGGGGATCTTATTTAAGTCCCACCGGGTGAATATTCAGCGAATGGTGGAGCTGGGGGTGGGGAGATGTCTTGTTGTGGATGCGATTTGGGAGGATAGAGCACTGAGGGTGGTGAATGTGTACGGGCCCCAAAGCAAGAAGGAAAGTGTGCTCCTCTTTGGGAAGATCAAGCTCTACCTATACACTTCGCGCCAAGTAGTCTGAGGGGGGATTTTAACACCATATTGCGGAAAAAGGATAGTGGGGACGATCGGTACAGGTGGGCTATGACGGGGTGAGGCTGGCAGGGATCATGCGGGAGGCGGAGCTGGTAGACGTGCATGTGGCCTTCTGTGAGGAACAGGAGGAGTTCACGTTCTTTCGAGGGCAGTGTAAGAGTAGAATCGATAGATTCCTGGTAAAGAAGGGGTCTGGGGGGGTGTCTGGGGGTCCATGAACCGTGGACGTGGACTTTCAGACCACCACATGGTCCTCCTTCAGGTGGGGGGGGGGGGGCGGCAGCGCAGAGGCCAGGGAGGGGGTTAAGGTGACTGAATTTAAAGTGGTTAGGTAGCAAGCAGGTGCGGGAAGAGTACTGCCGGTTTTGGAAGATCAGGTGTCAGTGCAGGGGGCATTTCAGTCATTGGGGGAGTGGTGGGATACAGTGAAAAGACGAACGCGGGGATTCTTCTCAGACAGGCGAGAAGGGAGGGAGGGAAAGGACAAAGTTGGGCCTGGCAATAAAGAAAAGAGGGACACACTGATTTCACAAGGGGGGAGGGAGGAAGAAATACAATGTCAAGGCTCATTCATTAAAGAACTGTGTTCCATTTTTAAAGGCCCGTGGTGCTGTTTTTTTTGTTTGGACTTTAGTTTGTACTTCGTTCCCTCTCTTTTGTTATATCCTTGATTTTAATCTGCCATTTTTCAGGACATAGACGTAGAAGTCTGCCCCAGCACTAGCCCCGCCTCCCAACCACTAGTCCCGCCTCCCACCACAGGTGCTGCCATCCAATCTCTGCTAAGCTCTGAGGATCCATTCCTTCTGAACAGAATTCCTTTATGTTTATCCCACACATTTTTGAATTCCGTTACCGTTTTCATCTCTACCACTCCCGCAGGAGGGCATTTCAAGTATCCACAACATTTGTAATGAAACGACACAATGGGCAGAATAATATTTTTAAGCCGGAAGGAATCTGATTTTGGTGAAATTCACAAAAACAACTTCTATGTAAGATACACCATCTGATTTTCATTAGATCAAGGTCTATAAAACAAATAGAATGAATGATGTAAAAAACCTGAATCATTTTGATCCTTCCACTATCTTCCAAGGCAAGGATTGTGTGCTGGTGGTTGCCAGCCATGAGATAGATTAGTTGAGATATCGTCTTCACTTCCTCTTTAGATCCTTCCTTTGATGGTAAAACTTTCAATTCTTGCCCCTTTCCAAAATCCCAAATCTTTACCGTTCCTAAATAGAAAGATAAACATCTAATAACAAATATCCCCTTCAGGTTTGCAAAGATTTGATTTGCTTTATTAACTTTATATATCACTTAATATATCCAGGGTTTTAAAGCAGTTTATAATAGAAAAACAAATTATACAACATAGTACATTATAAAAAATGATAAAATCATAACAAGAAAAAAGCAATACATACTTCACAATATAAACTATAATCAATGTCAATTATACAAATAAATAAGGGGTCCTTTTACTAAGGTGCACTGAAAAATGGCGGGTTTTGGGCGCGCCAATCCATATTTTCAGCGCACCTGTAAAAAGCACTTTTTTATCATTTTGCCAAAAATGGACATGCGGCAAAATGAAAATTGCCGCACGTCCATTTTGGGTCTGAGACTCTACCGCCAGCCATTGACCTAGCGGTAAAGTCTCCCGCGGTAACTGGGCGGTAATGACCTACGCTCATCAAATGCCACTTGGCATGCGTAGCTGACGTGCACCAGAAAATAAAAAAAATATTTGGGGGGCACACATGCGGACGCGCGCCAAAAATGAAATTACCACAAGGACCATGCGGTAGCCATGCGGTAACTCCATTTTGGCACATGTTGAGCGCATGTAGACGCTTAACAGCTTAGTAAAAGGGCCCCTCAATAAATAGAAATACTGCTGAGCTCAACTGGCAGTAAATTCCAAAGTGAAGTACCATCTAACAGAAAACTGTATTACTGTTAGTTGTCAGTGCAGTGGCCTCAGAATCCGGGGACCTGGGTTCAGTTCCCACTGCAGCTCCTTCTGGCTCTGGGCAATACATATTCATTGGGGAAATCCTGAACACCCAACTGGGTTGTGGCCCTTGAGGACTGAGGTTGCCCACCTCTGACCTAAGGGATGCAGATAAGACAGCAGGAGCCTCATTCCTAATGGCTTTTAAATGCAAGAGTCAGTATTTTGGGCTCGCCAGCGTGCAGTAAGAGGTTGAGCTCCGCAGTCCCTCGTTTTCATCCTTATCATCAGGACTTTAAACCTATATTTTTGCTGCCGTAAAGGACCTCAAACTTTCCTAATGGCTACTTCAAAAAAATCAGACGCAAGATACCTCATCCCAACACAGACAGGGAGTTGAAACGTGTCAACATTGAACCTCCCTCACCAAGCAAATCATACAGCAACAAAACTGAGGAGATTTCTCTTCATAATATCATGCAAGAGATCCTTATGTGAAAGATATACTTAAAGATACTTCAGACTCTCTAACCGAAATCAAAGAGGATTTAGCAAGTTTAAAACAGGAAATGTCCTCTTTATCCTCAAGAACGGAGCATATTGAAGATAGACTCAATACTCATGACGTGCAACTGCAAGCTTTACCAAAACTGTTCCACATCACTCAATTACTGGAATGGGAAATCGAGATTTAAATAACCATTCCTGTGGAGCAACTTTAGAATCCTTGAATTGCCTGAAAAAAACAGAGGGATCCAACATGATATCCTTCCTCTCCACGTGACTTCCTAAGTTTCTGCGCATCCAATTTACGCCATCTTTGGAGTTAGAAAGTGCATATCGCACGCCGTCCTTCAATCTTCCTAATTCTAATATCCATGCTCAATAGTGGCTAAAGTCTTGAGGTACCAGCACACAATGCAGATACTACAAGCAGCGAAAACCTTATCTCCACTGAAATTTGAAGGCAGATCTATCATTATTGTGGCGGACCTCCATAAGCATACTATTCAAAGACACAAACTCTTCCTGTCCGTGAGGCCAGTGCTCAGGAAAGCTGGTGTCAAATGTATGGTGGGAGTAAGCTTTCTAGATTTTGTAAACTATCAAATATGCTTATATTCTCAATAAAAGCTGTCTCTGGTTTTCCCTAGATAACGATCATGCAACACCTCAATGGCTGCAAGAGTGATGTATTATTAATGCACAAGATATATTCATTCATTTTTTTGTTTGAGTGTATAACTACTTTAGTTTTAAATGAATCCCTTCTTTTGTTTTTATTATAATCACTGTCTAAGAAACATGTCTGTCTAGGCACACAGAAAGTATGGGAGTGAGACTTAAAAGACACTTTTTCACCAGAATCATGGGAAACTTTCTGGTCCCGTGGTCCCAGATCATCTCTCTCTCTCTCTCTCTGTGCCTCTCTCTCCCGGTCTTTCTACTTTATGCAGCATAGGGCTTTATGGACTCCAACGAAATCTCAACTTTTGGGCTCCACCACCTCTGATAAGTGTTGGTCAAGTGGTAACACACAGGTACACTGGATCATATGATCTTTTAATGTGCCAATCTACGCATTTTCTGGTGTGAAGTTTGGAACAAAATCACACTGCTGCCCTGAAAATGTCCAACAAGGGAATCATACTGCTCTCAGCCCAGGATGCAGCATCACCCCAGGTGGAATGCGCCTTGAGGACCTCTGGGACAGAACGACCCTTCAGAAGATAAACCAACGCATTGGGCTCCTTTTGCCACCTCAGAATAGTCTCTTTGGAAGCAGCAGCCCCCTTCTTGGGACCATTGAGAAGCACAATCTGTCCATGAGGTGAAAATCATCAGTTTTCTGCAAGTACTGTTTCAACACTCACTTCACTTCCAAGCATGCAAGCTGACGCTGAATACCATCCCCAGGCCTATTCCCCAAAACAGGCAAGAAAATGACCTGATTCCCATGAAAATCCAAAATCTGAATAGGTTCTCAACAAGACAAGGCCTGCAACTCTGAAATCCTGCGGGTAGAAGAAATGGCTACCAAGAACACTATCTTCAACGTGAGATCTTTGCAAATACTCTTCTCCAATGGCTCAAAAGGAGGACCAACGCCTCTAGGACCAAACTTAGATCTCAAGAGGGAAAAAAAGGGGCATCTAGGTGACCAGAGAGTCTTCACTCCTTGAAGGAAATGCAGCACATCTGGGGAAGCAGTCAAAGCCTGTCCATGAATATTGCCGCGGAAACAAGACAAAACACCCACCTGCACTTTCAAGGAGGTCAATGCCAGACCCCGGTCCAAACCATCTTGCGGAAACTCCAAAACCTCTGGAACTGAAGCAAACAAGGACCAATATCCTTTATCCTGGCACCAGGCCTCAAAAATCCATCAGACCCTGACCTAGGCCAGAGAAGTAGAGCACTGCCGGGACTGCAACAACTTGGAAATTACCTTGTCATACAAACCTTTCTTCCTCACCCTTGCCCGTTCAAGAGCCATGCTGTAAGCGAGAATGGAGCCGGATTAGACATCATGACTGGATCCTGAAGGATCAGGAACTCCAAGCCCTGAAAATGTAGAGTGTCTCTGACTGCCAGACGCATAAGGTCCCCGTACCACGGCTTCCGGGGCTAATCTGGGGCCACTATAATCACTGGCCAGAATGTAGCTTCATGTGGTGGAGGACTCAGTCTATTCCTTATATGGTGTGAAGCCCTGCCCAGCATATCCCAGAATGCACTAAAAACAGAACTGTTCAGAAGGGCATACCCCATCGACCCAACATAAAAAACCTGGACATCTGCGACACAACTTAACCAAAGATCGTAATGGACATTTCCTAACTCTTCCTTTCCCTCTCTAAGTTCTCCCCAATTGTCTTTACCATACATATATCTCACTCTACTATAATATCACCTTGATATTAATCGCAACTTGTATTTGTTCATACTGAAATCGGTTAACGCTGATTACGGTACCATGTAAGCCATATTGAGCCTGCAAAGAGGTAGGAAAATGTGGGATACAAATGTAACAAATAAATAAATAAATAATATATAGAATCCTGGGGTAATTGTGTGCACCTATACATGAGCATGACATCACAAACTGGCACTATTCTATAAAAATGGCTAGCTGCATGGCATATAACAGCAAATGAGCTGTAACAGTGGCAGAGCATTGGTGTATCATGGGCATTCCACCTAGTAATGCATGCGCCATACAGAATATTATCAGATGCCTGTATTACAAGGCACACTTAGGTGCATCAGCTTATGCCTGCCATTGACCAAAGTGTAAGCCGTTGCACCTAAGTTTTGGCATGCCAAAGCCACGTTGCCCTACTACAGACTCTATAACATACATAGTAACATAGTAGATGACGGCAGAAAAGACCTGCATGGTCCATCCAGTCTGCCCAAGACAAACTCATTTGTGTATGCCTTACCTTGAATTTGTACCTGTCCTTTTCAGGGCACAGACCGTATAAGTCTGCCCAGCAGTATTTCCCGCCTCCCAACCACCAGTCCCGCCTCCCATCATTGGCTCTGGTACAGACCGTATAAGTCTGCCCTCCCCTATCCTAGCCTCCCAACCACCAACCCCTCTTCCCCCCACCTGCTCCACCACCCAATTTCAGCTAAGCTTCTGAGGATCCATTCCTTATGCACAGGATTCCTTTATGCATATCCCACGCATGTTTGAACTACGTTACCGTTCCAAGCATCCAAGCGTCCAAATCCCTCTCCGTGAAAAAATACTTCCTGACATCTTTCCTGAGTCTGCCCCCCTTCAATCTCATTTCATGTCCTCTCGTTCTACCGCCTTCCCATCTCCGGAAAAGATTCGTTTTGCGGATTAATACCCTTTCAAATATTTTTGAAGTCTGTATCATATCACCCCTGTCCTCCTTTCTCCAGGGTTATACTGTTCATGTCAGCAAGTCTCTCTTATCGTTTTGGAACGCAAATCCATACCATCCTCGTAGCTTTTCTTTTGCAACCGCTTCCATTTTTTTTAACATCCTTCGCAAGATACGGCCTCCAAAACTGAACACAATACTCCAGGTGGGGCCCTCACCAACGTCTTATACAGGGGCATTTAAAACCTCCTTTCTTCTGCTGGTCACTCCTCTCTCTATACAGCCTAGCAATCTTCTAGCTATGGCCACCGCCTGTCGCACTGTTTCGTCGCCTTCAGGTCCTCAGATACTATCACCGCAAGATCCCTCTCCCCGTCCGTGGCCTATCAGACTCTCCCGCCTAACACATACGTCTCCCTTGGATTTATACTCCCTAAGGCATCACTTTGCATTTCTTCGCATTGAATTTTAATTGCCATACGTTAGACCATTCTTCTAGCTTCTTCAGATCTTTTTTCATGTTTTCCACTCCCTCCGGGTGTCCACTCTGTTGGAAATCTTGGTGTCATCCGCAAAAAGGCAAAACTTTACCTTGTAACCCTTCGGCAATGTCACCTCACAAATATATTGAACAGAACGGCCCCAGCACCGATCCCTGAGGCACTCCACTACTCACCTTTCCCTCCTCCGAGTGAACTCCATTCACCACCACCCTCTGGCGTCTGCCTGTTCAACCAGTTCCTAATCCAGTTTACCACTTCGGGTCCTATCTTCAGCTCGTCTAGTTTATTTTAAAAGCCTCCTGTGGGGAACCGTGTCAAAAGTCTTGCTGAAATCTAAGTAGATTACGTCCATAGCACGTCCTTGATTTAATTCTCCTGTCACCCAGTCAACAGAATTCAATGAGATTCGTTTGGCACGATTTCCCTTGGTGAAACCATAACGGGTTAGGCGCACCTTAATGTCATTACAGAATTTGGCACTAAGGGTCATTTTACCAAGTGGTAGTAAGCCCAATGCGGGCTTACACGCTTGGCAATCTGAAACTACCCAAGCCCAACACAGGCACCGGTGGTAGTTCCACCCTCCCGCACACGCATTTCTGGCAGGCATTTACCTGGTAGTAACTGGGCAGCACTGCATGCGTGGGATCCCTTATCCCCCACCTCAATGGTGGCGGTTAAGTGCTCCCCCCTGAATAGCCATGTGGTAACTTCAATCTTAATGCATGGCAATTTCTTTTTTCAGCCTTTTTACCTGCTACAGTAAAAGGGCCCTCAGTGCACAGCAAAACAGCCACCGCTGCAAGCACAGGGCCCTTTTTACTGCAGCTTAGTAAAAGGGCCCCTATGAGTGTTTCTTTGTCACACCGACATTTAGGCACCACCTTATCAAGTAATATAGCAGTTCATTCACTATATGCTTCCATTCCATTGGTTTTGTCTAGCAGAGGACTTTACATTCTATATGGAGAAAATAGAGGCCCGTGAGAATGTTAGTAAAGATGATGGTCTAATATGCCTGGAAAAGGAAAACAAGGGGGGGGGGGGGGACAGAACACTCCTTCCCCCGATATTCAAAACCATTTAACCAGCCAGAATGGCACCTAGCTGGTTAAGCGGTATTTAGCTGGCTATCCAGCGATATTCAACAGGAGATAAGCTGGCTGTCTCCCACTGAATATCGCCAGTTAGTGGCTAGCAGATAGCCGGTATATCTCCCCATATAACTGGCTATCTGCCGATTTTGAGTGTGAGTTTGGCAGCCATATTGGCTTTGTGAAATCCTGGAATATCTTTGGCTGGTTTAAATATTGAATATTGGCTTGGCCAGTTAAGTTCAAACCAGCCCAAAATAAACTGTGTATTCAATGCCTGTCACTGGAAACTGCCTGGCACTGAATATCTGGTATCACGGCAGGGGCGTATCTGGACTCTGGCGGTAGGGGGGGTTCAGAGCCAGAGAGAGGGGCACATTTTAGCCCCCGCCCTCAACGACCCCCCCCACCGCCATTGCCAGAACCTCCCCACCAACGACTCTCCACCCTCCCCCCCGCCGTCAACCCTCCCCCGCTGCCGTTGTTTACCTTTGCTGGCGGGGGACCCCAACCCCCCCGCCAGCCGAGGTCCGATTGCCGCCTTTAAAGATATTTCTTCAGTGGCGGGGGACCCCAACCCCTGCCAGCCGACCCGATGTCTTTAAAGTTCTTCTTCGGCCTCCGTGGCCGTGCTGTAGTTGTCTGTTCAATCCAGTTCGGAGTCTGACGTCCCAGCACGTTGTCCTGCACGTACAACGTGCTGGGACGTCAGACTCCGAACTGGATTGAACAGTCAACTACAGCACGGCCACGGAGGGCGAAGAAGAACTTTAAAGACGTCGGGTCGGCTGGCGGGGGTTGGGGTCCCCTGCCAGCTGAAGAAATATCTTTAAAGGTGGCAAGCGGACCTCGGCTGGCGGGGGGTTGGGGTCCCCACCAGCAAAGGTAAACAACGGCAGCGGGGAGGATTGACGGCGGTAGGGGGGTCCAGGGCAAAATCTGCGGGGGCCCAGGCCCCTGTGGCCCCACGCAGATACGCCCCTGTATCACGGTGGACCACGGGAGTTAGCCGGGCTAACACCCGTGGTCTAAATATCGGCCCCAGAGTCTCTACTGAAAAGCAGTGTGTTTGTCTGTGTGTTGTATATCCAATATCAAATTTATTTACCATTGCATGCCCCTGTGGCAAGATGAAATCCCGAACTATCAAAAAGCTGCGGCAGTCACTTCAATCGTAGACCCATGGGCATCTGCGATCTCATATATTTGATAACCTGTCTCAAACTCCCACCACCTGAAGAATATTCAGAGTTACTCATAGGCATTTTGTCCTGGTTAGCGTGTGTCATATTCTTAAAAAAAAAAGGAAAAATGGAGGCAGCAGTGCATGCTGCGCTCATGTGTATGGAGAATTACATTCTGCTGTTATTGTCCAGACAGAAATGGCATATTTGCTGTATTTGCACTGGAATTTTTATCTATTGCATCATGACTATATAATCTTGTTTCTGTATTGTGATAAAAGAAGCCCATTCATTGCCTGTGTGAATTGATGGCATCCATCAATATATACAGATTCAAAATAGTGCCCACTATATTATAGCATATTATCAGTAATACTATATTTGTAAAGAATACACAACTAATAGGTGATACTGTATATTGTTTTTCTTCGGACTATCAGAGGTAGACCCAGAGTTGCTTATTAGTCACCATAACACTGTTTTATGTATGGTGACAGGGTTCGTACCCTTCTCGTCATAGGTCACAAAATATGTTTTTTATATATATAAATCAGTAATATATTTTTTTATGTTTTGTGACCTATGACGAGACGGGTATGAACCCTCTCACCATACATAAAACAGTGTTATGGTGACTAATAAGCGACTCTGGGTCTACCTGATGGTCCGAAGAAAAACAATATACAGTAATCACCTATTAAGTTGTGTATCCATCTATATATATACACCTTTATAGATGGATGCCATCAATTCACACTGGCAATGGGCTTCTTTTGTCACAATACAGAAACAAGATTTTATATATATCTATAGATAGATGATAGATAGATAGATAGATAGATAGATAGATAGATAGATAGATAGATAGATAGATAGATAGATAGATAAAGAACAACTTCTTGATTCCCTGCTTCATTGATTTTCTGTTACAATCAAGCTTCTCTATAACATTCACCACTATTTGTGATTTTCTTTTTTAATCCCTTTCATTGCCACTATCATCATTAACCTCTGAAGTGTTTCAAAAGTGCATTTGTTATTTGAATAGAGTCCCCAGAAATGGTTCTGCTCTATCTAGGTAGAAGTATGCATGTTGCGGAACAATGCATCTGCTTTCGTCTGCACACGGGGGGTGGGGGGGGGGGGGGGGGGGGGGGCAAATCTTTATAAAATCCAAAGAGAGCAACTTGGGTTAATTTTATAAAGATTTTCCATGTGTAAAGGCTTTATTCACAAAAATGACCTTT
Source organism: Microcaecilia unicolor (assembly GCF_901765095.1). NCBI lineage: Eukaryota > Metazoa > Chordata > Amphibia > Gymnophiona > Siphonopidae > Microcaecilia > Microcaecilia unicolor. Next base: position 142,216,413 of record NC_044033.1, read on the forward strand.
TTATAGCCATTTACATGCCAAAGTTCAAGGGGGCGTATCGCAGGCATAGCGAAGGCGGGACTGGGTGTGCCTAACACTTGGATGTCCTTGACCCATAATGGAAAAAAAAGGGTGTCCCTGACGAGCACTTGGACGACTTTACCTGGTCCTGTTTTTCTTATGACCAAGGCACAAAAAGGTGGCCGAATATGACCAGATGACTTACCGGAGAGAATCGGGGATGACCTCCCCTTACTCCCTCAGTGGTCACTAACCCCCTCCCACCCCTCAAAAAACATCTTTCAAAATATGTCATGCCAGCCTCTGATGTCATACTCAGCTCCATCACAGCAGTATGCATGTACCTGGAGCAGTTTTAGTGGGTTGCAGTGCATTTCAGGAAGGCGGACCCAGCACCATCCCCCTCCCTACCTGTTTATGTTTGTGGAGGAAACAGTGAGCCCTCCAAAACCCACCACAAACCCACTGTACCTACATCTAGGTGTCCCCTTCACCTGTAAGGGCTATGGTAGTGGTGTACAGTTGTGGGTAGTGGGTTTTAGGGGGGGGGGTTGGGGGCTCAGCACACAAGGAAAGTGAGCTATGTTCCTGGAAGCATTTTATGAAATCCACTGCAGTGCCCCGTAGTGTGCCTGGTTGGTGTCCTGGCATGTCAGGGAGTCAAAGTGCACTACAAATGCTGGCCTCCTCCCACGATCAAAGGGCTTGCATTTGGTCGTTTCTGAGATGGGCGTCCTTGGTTCCATTATCGCCAAAATCAGAAACGACCAAGATAGGGACAACCATCTCTAAGGACGACCTAAAATTTCAAGATTTGGGCGTCCCGACTTATTATCGAAACGAAAGATGGACGTCCATCTTGTTTCAATACTAAGGTTTCCCCGCTCCCCATCGGGATGTTTTGCAAGGACTATCCTAAACAAAACTTGGGCGCCCCTTCGATTATGTCCCTCCACGTCATACTTTGTATTGTTATTTGAATATTTTTATTGCTGTAATTGTCTATTGCTTATGTTGTTTTATTCTTACTGTACACCGCCTTGAGTGAATTATTTCAAAAAGGCGATAAATGAATCCTAATAAATAAATATATATATATATATATATATAGAACATGGATATTACACAGCCTTAATACACCAACATACACTGGGAGTAAAATCACAAAAGTGCACTTGCTGCTACAACCTGGCAAGAGCACAGCCAGGATCGAATTAGTGCTATAAAAAGCAAATCTAGCTGATGGATTTTTGGATCATTCAGGGACAGATTGAGACCAGTCATGGTTTTAACCTTATTGCATACGGAGTAAAATCAGGAATGGTTCAGATTTCTCCTCATGGGCCTGGAGTAGTCTGGTAGCTCATAAGCTTTTTCAGATTCAAACTCTAGAAAAGTATAGTGAAAGCAATCAACTTTTTAAGGGCTGCATGACTATCCTAGTCCAAACAGGAACTGACAAAAATCTCTCCAGAGGCACAACACTCATTTGTAGCCTATGAGCCGAGACTACTAATTTCCTATGCCGTTTACGGAAGCGTAGTAATGTCTGCATGCATTCAATATGAACCAAAGCATAGAAAGCTGAGAGGGGCTATAAAAGTCGAAGCAGGTAGTCCTGGCATTTCTACTTCAGGACAGGTCAGCCTCAAAGAATCAGTGAAGTATTTCACTAAAAGAATATAAATGGCGAAGACCCGGGGACACTGAATCCAGAGTGAAGGGGTGTCCAAAGATATTTATGAACTCCTTCTCTTAGCCCTAAGTAAGGTTACCCAGCAGGATTTTATTTTCACATCTAAAACCTCTTTGGCCAAACTGCTGACTAAGGCTTCAGGGTGAATTTCAAATACCATTTTTTTTCTGGTCAGAAGACAGTATTATTATTATTTATACAATCTTATATCCCACAATTATCCAAAAACAGGTTTCTGTCAATGTGGTTTACAATTAGCAAAAGGGATTACAGTGTTATTTTCGGTACATGTGTTCAACATCAGTGATGTACGAGATAATCATAAACTGTCTTAATAGATACGTTTTTAGTTCTTTTCTGAACTGGAGATAGTTGTTGATGCTTCTTATGGCCTTGGGGATTGAGTTCACCATTTGGAACCCAGGTTGCTAAACCCGCAGTGTAGATGGATATGAAGGTGATGTTGCTGTAGTTGGGTAGGTGTAGTAATAAGTGGCCCCTAGTTCCTGGGTTTGCGTTCCTTGGCGATAATTCAATCAGATCTAGCATGTATTTGGGAGACATACCGAATAGTATTTTGAAGATGAGGGTGCTGGTCTTAAAGAACAGTCAAGCCTTAATTGGGAGCCATGTAGCATTACAAGAAGTATGACTTTTATATTCTTTCACAACACATGGATTACATAGAGGGTCCTGCTGAATAAAGATTAGCATTTCTTAAGAGATAGAATAGCTTCACCTGGCAGGTGGCTGCTTTTAACCCCAAGGGCATGGGTTTCAAGGTTTGCTTGCACACGGAAAACTTCTAACACTAGAAAATACATGCTGAATGGGTTGGGACATCTTGGAAGACAGGAAAAGGGAATCTATTGTGGAATCTGTCACCTTAGATGTGGTCCAGATGACTAAAATAGCAGAATTCAAAAGAGGTTTGGACAATTTCCTGGAAGAAAGTCCATAAAAAGTATTACACAAATAAATTTGGGAGAGCTATTGTTCATCCTGGAAATGAACTAGGAGAAATAGATCTACATTTTGGGATCTCCTATGTACTTGCAACCCTGACCAGCCACAGTTAGGATGCTGAGCTCAATGGATCTTGGGCTGATTCAGTATGGCTTCCTTAGGTTTTTTCTTTTATAAAATACATGGGATACATATGCAGAGTACATGCATGCATATATACCAGCTACAGAGCAGGCAGCTTGTGAATTATGAGTTGAATTCTATATATGGTGCCAAAAAAATCAGCGCCAAAAAAGAGCGCTATTCTATAAGCCATGCTTAAAGTTAGGCGCAGTTTATAGAATAGCACTTACGCCTGGGAATCACACCTAACTTTAGGCATGGCCATTTGCACCAACTGAAACCTGATTGTTGCAGTTGTCCAGGTCTTTCCCATCTGAGTAAGTGGAACTATTTCAGCTATCATGCCTTAAGAGAACATTATCAAATGCCCTTTCTCTTGTAAATTACTCCGTAAGATTCTCACAGTAATTCTGAGGGTGTGCCAGGCTACTGAATATGATACCTACCTTTACAATGGACTCAGAGCAGATGGTGATACCTGATGTAAAGCACTGTTGTAAACTAGCACATTTATGGGGTCTGTCATGAGTGTGTGGAGCTTGTCTCGTATCCTGTATCATTCGCGTTAAAGGCAGAGATCCAAGACACATGATCCTTTGCAGACAGAGTGAGAAAGAGAGAGAGGGTGAAAAATACTAAGATTAAAAATATGTGATGTCATGCACGGCTCTAATAATATACCATCAATGATTACAATTGATATATAAATCCCATTAAGAAGTGGGAAGATAAAAATCAACATACTTCATTCACAACAGTACAGCACTAACAAACACTTCAATAATGTTGCATAGCCTTCACCTGTAGTCTGCACAGACAACAAAGCACAATGAGCCTGCAGAGTTGGAAGCGTCAGTGGATAAGTTTACTGAAGGACCCGACACGGGCCATGTTTCAGCAGATGCCTGTGTCAGCAGTCTAGAATATATACAATATACAGTCTATCATAAGGTCATTGTTGAGGGATGACAGAGAACAGAAGCTGCCTCTGCTGCTAGGTGAACATGGATTATGAGTATCAGTGTTCGGGAAACTGTGACTTTAATCCTGCTTGAAAGAGAAATTGTGGGTGAATTGTTAAATTCTTATGCTTCAGAATGCTTATTTTATTTTGCTTATAAAGCATTGTTGCTTATCTGTAACAGATGTTTTCCATAGACAGCAGGATTGATCAGACATGCAAATGGGTGTTGTCATCACCCATCGCCACAATGGAACAGGTCTCCAGAGCTCTTAGAGAGTAACAAGGTACTTAGGATAAGAGAGTATAAATGTACCTATTTAGGCACTATTGTTTAAAGAAAAGTAAATGCTTACTTGTCTTTGTAAAATACTAGGATTAAGGCGGGAACTCATCAAGTGGCATTAGGGCCTTTGGTCGTTTTATTTGGCCCTTAATGCAACTTAAATGACCCTAATGCCGCCTGACTAATAATCCACGCCAATATTTAAGTTGTTGCAGATTAAGCAGTAATGAGATGCAAACCATGCAGATGCATGTTTTACATCTCATTACTATGCAATACCCTAATGTGACTTGCAGCGATACACTGCAAGCCACTTCACGGCCCTGAAAGATGACAAAATAACCCCAGCTTTTTGCTAGGGTTACTTCACTGCCAGAGAGCACTGGGCTGCAATGACATGCCTGATGCTCTCGGGCAGGTAGAACAGGGTTGTACCCCCTTCCCCCAGCAGCAGACTTCCCTTTCAAGACCCCTCCTGCAGTAGACCCCCCTCCAGTAGCAGAACCCCCTTCCTCAAGCCCTCACAGGGGCTATCTTGAAATGCAATTGTGGTCTGGGGGGGGGTCTTCAGCAGCAGCGAGGTCCACTAAAGCTTTTTTTTTTTTTGGGGGGGGGGAACTTAAGAGGACTGAAAGATAATTGAGGACAGGCACAAGTTGAATGTTGCCTAGGATGGCTAATACCCTTGCAACAGCCCTGTACAATGCAGATTCAAACTAAAAGTACAAACCAATATAAAACTGTATTATTTTGGTTTTCATCACTTTTAGTTCACATTGTAAACAGTAAATACCAATGATGGTTAAAGTAAAAATAAATCTTTGAACAGCTTACTTCTGATCTTACTTAAAAAGATTTGAGCAATATTCAGTTATAAACAAGATCAATATTGTGCTACATCTACCCATATTACATGACAAACGCGCCCACCTGTTTTGCAAACACCTTTAAACATCCTCCTTCCCTCATTTATCACCATCCTTCAGCACACATTCTTCCTTAGTTCCTGCCCTTCCTTCTCGTTTACCCATGGCCCTGTATTGCCTGTCCCCGTTCCCATCTGGCATGCTCTAAGGGCAATTTTCAGTTCCCTGGTGAGGTGCAAGGTATTCACTAGAAGAAGGGCTGCCGAGAGACCAAGCCGTGCCTGGGGCAAACAAACAATAGTGAGAGCAGCCTCCTGCGGGCCCCAACCTGGCAGTAGATTACTGCTCACGCGGTCTGTCTCCTGCTCCTATGTGCCGGGTTATTGCGTTAACTCTGCTCTGCTGGTCACAGGCCCTATAGGTCTTTGGCCACTATAAACTTAATCGGCTAGCGCTAAATATTGATATAGCTGGTTAAGTTTGAGCTGGCAAAAAAACCCAAAACCTGGATATTCAATGCCAGTCACTGAAAATGACCTGGCAGGCTGAATATTGGCCTAATAGAGTTCATAAATGAAATACAAAAAGAAGACTTGCAAATAAAAGGAGCACAAATCTAACAGATGTTCTGTCCTTCGACGCACTAGTCTATAGTGTGACCCTAAAATGTGTTTAATGCCTTTACTGCTATTCATAGGCGGTCGGTGGCCCAACTGTTTGGGGAGGCTAAAGGGGGCGGGGTTAGGGGTGGGGCCAGGGGTGGAGCTTAAATCCATAATTGTCTGATAACACACAGAAAAAAATAAATAAATAAAAATAAAAGTCACAATTAATACCTTTTATTAAATTTAGATATTAGATATGTAACATATGTCAAAGAATAAAGTGGTTGCTCAAAGCATATTCTAAGCACAATCGCTCAACTGAAAAACACTATGCACAACATTGTGCAAAAAACACACTCAGAACCTTACTGTACCATAAATATTATACTAGGCAGAACCTAATACACCAATATACCACCCATACGGAAAATGCAGACCGTCAACAATATGAAACAAGGGATCATATCATCACAGTTCTCATGTAGAGCCACAAAACACCCTAATTCATGTTTAATGTGGGATAAAATGCCATAAATAAGTAAATATAAACTTTTAATGTTGAGCACCTGATTCTCAAAGTGGACATATTCCAAACACTATAATAAATGAAAATAAAATGATCTTTTCTACCTTTGTTGTCTGGTGACTTTTTCTGATCATGCTGGCCCAGTATCCGATTCTGCTATCTGTCCTCAGTGCAGATCAGGAAGTCATCCTCGTTAAATATCTCCCTGGCAACCCAGGACACCTCCAGCCAACCCCCCCTCCCCCGCTCTCCCAGCAGTAAGGTAAACAAACCATAAACCAATTTCTACAACTGGTTACACAAGGCTAGAGGGCTTTCACTGCAGCTCCTGCTGTGAGGATGGAGGTAAATCAACAATTTAAACCCCTCAGAGCACAGCAGGGGAGGCTTAACCTCTCCAAGCCTCTTATACCGGGCGCCTATGCTGCTATTCTTACTTCTAAGGACTTTTTACCGCTGCAGTCCTCACTGCAAAGAACATGAGTAATGCATTGTATGTAATGTAGTCTCATACGTAATGCAGCCACACCTGCCTGTCTGTATAAGGGCTGTTGCTATTGGTCTACGCTGTTGCCAAGACCCCTTCTCTTTCTCAGTCAAGCTTGGCTCCTTTGTCTACCTGCTATCATTTCCTGGTCATTCTTACTATCGCTGTCCTGAGAGGTCAGCCAGGTATGACCTTTCCCTCCAATCGAGGGCTGCCCCCTGGGACCATCCCTGCTACCTGATAGCAGGCTCTATCCTTATTGGTCCCTTTACCTCCTCCTCCCTGGGCCTGTGTGAGCCCTTCTTGGCCTCTGTTTCCATGAGGCATTCTCCATCTTGCTTCAGACAGCACTTGTCCTGCTAAGCTCCCTGGAATGGATTCAGTTTTTACCTTGTAACATATCTTTCTAATGAGATAGTGCACTTTCAAGTCACCCAGCTCTGAGCTACTTCTTGTCAACTATTTTCCCACCTCTGCAATAAAGCTGCCTTTCTTCAGATTTCTATCTCCAACCACTGATTCAGCTTTCAGAATTACGGAGTCTCTGTGCCCTGGGGCAACACTTCTGAACATCTGACTGTGAGTAAATTATCTATATTTATTCAATAAAGGAAATTTCAGAAAATAGAGACTTCAGGTGTGTGCTGATGTACCAAGGTTATACTTCAAGATATTGAGACTTTACAGTTAACAAGTCTTGACAACAGATGCTACACAAAGCTTGCAGCCAGAGACTGACTTACCTGTAATGAGTCGAAGGTGCTTGCTGTCAAATATCATTGAGCGAATTGACCTGTCCCCAGGACCCACCTCTGTATCAAGGAATACCTGCAGCAGAGTAAGGGTCTGTATATCCCACACTTTGAATCCCTGAGAAAACCAAAGGCTATACAGTAAGTACAGTGTGTTGATTAACATTGCTGTAATAGAAATCTTTATTTTACTACTTTTTAAGGGATTGATAAACAGAAGGAGTGATCCGGGTAAGAGCAGCTCTAATCTGCAGGTCTAACCCTGATTTTCAGTGGTACTTACGTGGGTAGTGCCACTGACTCTCTGGTCAGTGCCAGGATGGTTCGGAGCATTGTTCCTTCTAAACTCAGCGGGAGTCCTCCACCTACAGTCCTGCCAGTGGGGGGTGCTGTTTTACTGTCACATTTTCAATAGTGAGGGACAGATATGCTCCACAGGACTCCAGGGAACCTGCCTTTCCATAGCGACTGAAAACACAATATTGAAGCATTACCTCCCACTGGCAGCGATGCACTTGAAGGATCCCCCCCGCTCAGCTTAGAGGGAACAGTGGTCCAGAGGCAGAATCTCGGTGGAGCCGGGAGTTGTCTGGATACTGCCAATGTTTAGCAGTGATACTTGGATAACTACGTCCTAATTTAACTGGGTAACTTTCTGGGCACCATCACTGCCGCTTTCAGGTAGCTGCCCAAGATCAGGATATTTAGTACTGATAGCTGGATATTGCTTTGCACTGAATATCTGGGTCTAGATTAGCCTGCAGCAGCCATCATTTAAAAATAAAAACACTGGCTGTTGCAGTATGAATAATGTAGAATGAACAGACCAGAGGAAATCAGCAACACAAATCAAACAATAGCAGAACTGCAGTGTAGCGGGCCCAGATGGAAACAAGAGGTGGAGCCTTGGATCAGAGGAAGCAGATTTTATTATTGGACCTGACAAGGCCTGTGTTTCAGTTAAATACTTGCCTCGGGGGTCATATTTGTTCAATATTTCAGGTATTTCCAGTCCCTCAGAAACAGTGGTCCAGCCACTATTAATGAGGAGCGGGAAGTCCCAGGCTGCAAGTTATCATTTAATGACTCCTTAATTCGACAGAGCTGTGCACATGCTCCTACGAAGCAGGGAGACAAACCAGAATTAATAAAGAGAAGAAGAGATAAAGTTTTTCAGTAGTTTATTAACTTACCAAAGCAAGCAGTACAGGTGAATTATGTTATCATGCTCAGAAGACTAGCAAAAGTAAGGTTCTACAAATTTTGCAGCATTTGATAACAAGTCAAACGCAAGACACTGCGTCACCGCATCTCAAAAAAGATATAGTGAAAGGTACAGAGATGGGCAATGAAAATGATAAAGGGGATGGGACGACTTCCCTATGAGGAAAGGCTAAAGCAGCTAGGGCTCTTCAGCTTGGAGAAAAGATGGCTGAGGGGAGATATGATAGAGGTCTATAAAATAATGAGTGGAGTGGAACGGGTAGACGTGAATCGTTTGTTTACTCTTTCCAAAAATACTAGGACTAGGGGGCATGCGATGAAGCTACAAAGTAGTAAATTTAATATGAATCAGTGAAAATATTTCTTCACTCAACGTGTAATTAAACTCTGGAATTCATTGCCAGAGAATGTGGTAAAGGTGATTAGCTTAGCGGGCTTTAAAAAAAAGGTCTGGACAGCTTCCTAAAGGAAAAGTCCATAGACCATTATTAAATTGACTTGGGGAAAATCCACTGCTTATTTCTGGGATAACCAGCATAAAATGTACTGAACTTTTTCAGGATTTTGCCAGGTATTTGTGACCTGGATTGGCCACTGTTGGAAACAGGATGCTGGGCTTCATGGACCTTTGGTCTATCCCAGTGTGGCAATACTTATGTACTTATCCACCTGAAGGCCTCTCTACTGCCTCCTCTCTCTCTCTTTCAGAATAATTTCTGTAAAGAATATGCATTTTCAGCCAGGATTATGTATATCCTGCAGAAGCAAAAGAACACACTTAATATTTCAAGTGTTTGTTCACTTAACTCAATGGTTCCCAAACCTGGTTCTGGAGGCACCCCAGTCAGTCAGGTTTTCAGGATATTCACAATGAATATTCATGAGAGAAATTTGCATGCATTGCCTCCACTGCATGCAAATCTCCTTCATGAATATTCATTATGGATATCCTGAAAACCTGACTGGCTGGGGTGCCTCAATGTCCAGGTTTGGGAACCACTGACTTAACATCTCCCTCCAGCACATGCTTTGCATTGCAAGCCATATTTCTGAAACTTAGTGGAAGACTGAAAATATTTGGAGGGTGGATCAAAAATAAATGACGGATTGATCTTTCATAACAATCCACAATATGGTGTGAACTCTGTGGAGGTGGTACAAGTGGGCAGCAGAGCTTTTCTTTTTTTCAATTCTCCAAATGAAGGACTATCTTTCCTATAGTCTGGAAACTCCTTTGGATCAGTCTGTGTAATAAAAGGAGGTTAACTTTAAAATCACAGAGAAAGATAGAGGTCACACTTTCCAAGATGAGGTGTCTCCATGCAAACAGCTTCTTCCTTATCCAACAACAGATTCCTCTCTTGCTCAGTGGGAAGATGCCAGATGTCCCTCTTCTAAGGGAAGGGGACATAACCAAATTCTTTTCCTGCTTCTGAAAAAGTTGTGCAGAGCTGTTATACTTCTCTGGGACCTACACGGTGTTTTCTTGGAAACTGTGTGCTCTTTCTCAACTCACCCTCTCCACAAAGGCCCTGTTACCACCTCTGCCTTCAACAAATGTGACTCCCACCCTTCCCTCTTCCACTATCCATCCTCCTTCTTCCACCCTCAAAAATGCCCCTATTATCCCTCCTCAAAATATCCCATCCCTCACAATCAACAAATACCTCTACCCCCTCTCTACTCTCAACAAATGCTCCCCTCAAATACCCCCATTCTCCTCCACCCTGAAAAAATGCCCCTACCCTCCACTACTGTCTCTGTGCCTATACCCTCAACAAACACCCCTTATTCCCCCAATCAGAGTCTCCCTACCAGTGGAAAGCTGTGTGAGAGCTACTGCTCTCCTCAACCTCTATATAAGCTGCATACTTCAAAGTCCATACTCTGTAGAGGTGACAGTCATGAGATTCCTCATGGTGGTGGTGGTGATGAAATTAAACCCTCATTTGGGACTTCCCTCTTTCGAATGCTGCATCTTTTTTTTTTAGTGTATGCTATAAGGTATCCACCAAAATGGCACCCAATATGGTGAATCAAGATTGGATTCAGATGCAGATCAGAAAGAGTGCTGGAGCTTGCTCAGTTGGCCAAATTGCTAGTTTGCTGTAAATTCATTCCATATGGCATAACGATTTAACTACCCCAGCGAGTAATTTTAGAAAGACACAGTACTTAAAGTTTTATAACATGTTCTTTGAGAATATTTATCAAAGGGCTTTTACCCTTGCTGTGGAGAGGCTAATAATATGCTGATCTTTTTCATTAACGGCAATTTCAGTGATAGCATATATATGTCCAACAAGGTTTCCCACTGGCTTAGAGAAAATGTTTGGATGCCACAGTCGAATAATTTTATCAAATCCTGAAAAAAAAATAGAACAAAAGGAAAGAACTGATTACTGGTTAAGAAAAGCCAATAACTAAGGAGCCTTTTACTAAATCTTAGCGTGTGCTAACAGAATTAGTGTGCACTAAATGCTAAGACACCCAGAGGAATATAATGGACATCTTAACATTTAAGAATTAGCGTGCACTACAAACGCTAGCACACCTTAGTAAAAGGGGCCCTAAATTTATCTATCAGGTCATACCAACATTAAAACACTGCTTCAACTTGGATAAAATTTCCTTTAAAGAAGACAAAATGACTAGCGTGCAGCAACCTATGACTTTTCATGATTCTTCTGTGGTTTTGCCACTTAAAAGAAGAAGTATTCCCAGCACCCGAAAGTAAACTATGTGGTTAATATTCAGCTGGTAGTGGTCATCATTTTTTTTAAACACTGATCACTGCCACTGAAAATATGCCCGGATATTCAATGCCAGGCCACATTTTATTTATTTATTTATTTGTGACATTTATATCCCACATTATCCCAAACAAGCTTGAGTAAAATGTGACTTACAATGAACAGTAAATGATAAATATCAAGAAATAATACATGAGGAGAGAGTAATTTGTTTGGGAAATCAAAAATACGATATGGTAGGCATATATGAAATCTATAGGGATCATCATTTGAGTAAAACTAACAAGAAAGAGATTATACATGAATCAGTTGAGAAGATCAGGACTGATTACCATTTCAGGAGGCAGTCAATAATTTGAAGTGGAATTATTCTTTACTAGTAAAAAAGGCCCGTTTCTGTCAGAAATGAAACGGGTGCTAGCAAGGTTTTCCTCGGAGTGTATGTTTGAGAGACAGTGTGTGTGAGAGATGGAGAGTGTGATAGGCAGAGAGTGTGTCAGAAAAAGTGTATGTGAGAGACAGAGAGTGAGTGTGTGCCCCCTCCCCCCTCCCTTTATGGTTTGAGGCCCCCCTTCCACCCCCACCTCTCTGGTCTCAGGACCCCCCTCACCCTCTCCCTCCAGCCACCCATGTCCAACGACCCTTCTCTCCCCCTGCCCCCCCTCCAGCCACTCAGGCTGACGTCACTCACAGCTGATGCCCAGGCAGGGGGAGAAGTAGGAAAACACGTGGAGTAAGTGGCAGGGAGTGGTGCATCAAACAACGACCCTCCTCTCCCCGGCCCCCCCTGCAGCCACCCATGTCCTGCGACCCTACTCTCCCCCTGCCCCCCCTCTCCAACCACCCATGTCCAATGACCCTGCTCTCTCACCTGCCCCTCCTTCATCCACCCAGGTTGTGTAACCAATTCTTCGGGGCAGGCAGGAAAGATCCCTGGTCCTGCCTGCCCATTGCTGGCGGCTGGCGCTGGTGCTGGCACTGACGCTCCCCTGCTGCCGGATCATTGTTCAAAATGGCCACCGAGACTTCCAATGGCGGACTCGCGAGACTTCTGCTGAAGTCTTGGTGGCCGCCCTTGTAAGTATCGGCGGCCATTTTGAACAGCGATCCGGTAGCGGGGGAGCGACAGCAGTGGGCAGGCAGGACCAGGGATCTTTCCTGCATGCTCCGAAGAATTGGTTACACAACCTGGGTGGATGAAGGAGGGGCAGGTGAGAGAGCAGGGTCATTGGACATGGGTGGCTGGAGGGGGGGCAGGGGGAGAGTAGGGTCGCTGGACATGGGTAGCTGCAGGGGGAGTGGAGGGTCACAGGACATGGGTGGCTGGAGGGGGGACAGGGGAGAGGAGGGTCGTTGTTTGATGCGCTGCTCCCTGCCACTTGCTCCGCGTGTTTCCCTACTCCTCCCCCTGCCTAGGAATCAGCTGTGAGTGACGTCAGCCTGGCTATGGAGCCTAGCTCAGCAACTCTGAAGGAGCCACGGACACAGGCAGACACATTAGAACATTGGTGGTGAGACTTATTATATAGGATGAGGACCAGCATTAAATATCTCGGTATGTGTGGATGGATGGCATTTAACCGGATAGGTGCCAGTATTTAGTCCCTAACTGGTTAAATTAAACTGGGCAAAGATAGGACTGTGATTTATGCAGTCCTATTTGGCCAGTTAACTTAGGGGTCCTTTTACTAAGGTGCGACGAAAAATGGCCTGCACTAGTGTAGGCACATGTTTTGGACGCGCGCAAGTCCATTTTTCAGCACGCCTGTAAAAAAGGCACTTTTTTGACAGAAAATGGGCGTGCAGCAATAAAAATTGGCAGGCATCCATTTTGGAACGGAGACCTTACCACCACTCATTGACGTAGCAGTAAGGTCTCACGCGTTAACCGGGCGGTAATCATCAGCACACATACACTGCCGATTACTGCCCGGTTAGTGCCGCGTGGCAGAAAATAAAAAAATATTTTCCAACGCACGTATCAGACACACAAAAAAACTGAATTACCACCCGGGCCATGCGGTAGCTGGGCGGTAGTTCCAATTTGACATGCATTGGAAGTGCGTAGGCTCCTACGCACCTTACTAAAAGAGCCTCTTAATTGGTTAAGACTGAATATCAGCATATATTCAGTTAAGTGCCAACCCCACCCCAACTCCATCCCCCTCTCCCCGTACCACCCACAGAATAGCAGAAAAGTGGGGCTGAAAATCGGAGGATAGATAGTTATATCGCCCGATATAACTGGCTAGCCGCTAACTGGCGATATTGAGCGGAAGATAGCCAGGGACCGCATAAAAGTTAGTCCTATCTTTATGCAGTAACCAATGGCCGGTTAAGTACTGAATAACAACTTAACTGGCTATGTGCTAGACAGCTCTGCAAAAACCTGTTCTTCAATGCCAAAGCCCAGACATGGTACAGCATTGATTATCTAGGAATAACGCTGGCAGCAGTCAAGAAAATGCTCACTGCTGCCGGCTGAACATTGAATCCATTCCGGCTGATATTCAGCCCACAGAAGGCAGGCCAGCTAAGCACGGCCACCGAGAGGGGGGGGCAGGGGGGACAAAATTCACCAGGCCCGGACCTCCAAGGGGGGACCGGCGCCGCAGTCCCTTCTACCCGCCCCCATCCATCCACCACCGGGCCGGGCCCCCCTGAATTCAAATCATAGCGCCTCACCTCGACCTTGCTCCGTGTGAAAGAAGCGCAGCAGCGGCAGTCTGCAGATCGCCTCCCTTCGGGTCTTCCCTCCCTCTGTCCCGCCCTCGTCTGATGTAACTTGCGCGAGGCTGGGACATAGGGAGAGAAGGCCCAAAGGGAGGCGATCTGCAGACTGCTGCTGCTGCGCTTCTTTCACACGGAGCAAGGTCGAGGTGAGGCGCTATGATTTGAATTCAGGGGGGGGCCCAGCCCGGTGGTGAACGGAGGGAGGCAGGTGGAGGGAGGGGCGACAAAGACGACTGCGGGGGAGGGGGGGCAGGCCCGGCCCAGTCTCTCAGCAGCCCTGTGGCTAAGTCCTGCAATTGGTGCTGAGCCCGGATAGTCAATGCCGGGCTGTTTCTGGTGACCGGCATTCAATATCCATTTTTTTTTCCGGCCGGCTTAAACTTAACTGCCAAGTCAATATTCAGTGCTGGATGGTTAAGTTTATAGCAGACAAATATAGGCCTGCTAGTTGGGCAGCCCGATTTAACCACCAAACGTAGCCAGCATTGCGCTGAATATTCATGGCTAGTCAGTTATATCGCGTGATACAGCAGGTTAGACGCTACGCGCCAAGTGGTAATATTCAGCAGAGATAACTAGCTATCTTGCGCTGAATATTAGCACTTACCTGCTTATAATCGAACGAGAAAAACGCCCAAGTTCCGACCTAAATCGGGAGATGGACGTTTATCTCACAAAAACGAATAACGCGATATAATCGAAAGCCGAACTTGGATGTTTTCAACTGCACTCCATCGCGGAAGCATACAAAGTTGACGGGGGCGTGTCAGAGGCGTGGTAAAGGCGGGACTGGGGCATGGTTATCACCCGAACAGAGATGGGCGCCTTTCGCCGATAATGGGAAAAAAGTATGCGTTTGTAGCTAGAATTTAGGGCACTTTTCCTGGACCCTGTTTTTTCACAAATAAGGCCCCAAAAAGTGCCCTAAATGACCAGATTACCCCCAGAGGGAATCGGGGATGACCTCCTCTGACTTCCCCAGTGGTTACTAACCCCCTCCCACCACAAAAAATGATGTTTCACAAGTTTTTATTTTCACCCTCAAATGTCATACCCACCTCCCTGGCAGCAGTATGCAGGTCCCTGGAGCAGTTGTTAGGGGGTGCAGTGGACTTCAGGCAGGTGGACCCAGGCCCATCCCCCCCTACCTGTTACAATTGTGCTGCTTAATGCTTATTAGTCGTCCAACCCCCCAAACCCACTGTACCCACATGTAAGTGCCCCCCTTCACCCCTTAGGGCTATAGTAATGGTGTAGAATTGTGGGCAGTGGGTTTTGAGGGGGATTTGGGGGGCTCAACACACAAGGGAAGGGTGCTATGCACCTGGGAGCTCTTTTACCTTTTTTTTTGTTTTTGTAAAAGTGCCCCCTAGGGTGCCCGGTTGGTGTCCTGGCATGTGAGGGGGACCAGTGCACTACGAATCCTGGCCCCTCCCACGAATAAATGCCTTGGATATATTCGTTTTTGAGCTGGGCCCTTTCATTTTCCATTATCGCTGAAAAACAAAAACGCCCAGCTCACAAATTGTCGAATAAAACATGGACATCTATTTTTTGCGAAAATACAGTTCGGTCCGCCCCTTCACGGACCCATTCTCGGAGATAAACGCCTATGGAGTTAGACGTTTTCGTTCGATTATGCCCCTCCACGTCATTTAAGTGCTATTTAACTGGAAAGAAGCCATTCCTGGCCGGGTTAAATAGCGCTGGATATCAGCCAGATTGTCACTAACATACTGTAGATACTTGTATGTATGTTGGTTTTGCAAACAAATCTCACACTAATTTTGTGGTCCTTTTACTAAGGCACACCGAAAAATGGCCTGCGCTAGTGTAGGTGCGTGCTTTGGTCGCACGCAGGTCTATTTTTCAGCACGCCTGCAAAAAAGGTTCTTTTTTTTTGGGCTGGAAATGAACATGCAGCAAAATAAAAATTGTCGAGCATCCATTTTGGGCCTGACACCTTACCACCACCCACTGACTTGGCGATAATGTCTCACGCGTTAAATGGGTGGTAATCATCAGCACACTTACACTGCCGATTACCACCCGGTTAGCACCACGCATTAGAAAATAAAAAACTATCTTTTGGCATGCGTATTACAAATGGAATTACCACCTGGGGCACGCGGCAGCCGGGCAGTAGTTCCAAACTGACACACATTGGATGTGCGTAGGCACCTATGCACCTTTCTAAAAAGGGCACCTTTCACTCTTAACTTTAATTTCAGGTTAAAAACAGCATGGGAAGTGTCATCTATTTCTCATATTACTTCAAATGAATGCACATCCCTACTATGCTATGAATAAGAGAATATGAAGGGAACTCAGATGAAGCAGAGCTATTTAAAAATGGCACCAATCAGCAGATGTCATTAAGGGACTCTTTAATCTCCAATGTACACTTAACGCGTGAGAAAAAGCTCACCACACAACACACTAAAGCATTTTGTGGAAATGTCTCCTTTTACACATGATAACCACATGTCATTTAAATATATATAATTTAAATATATATATATTTTTTTGGGGGGGGGGAGGAGGCTTGCCATGGGTACGCAATGGGCATGGAAATGTTATTCAGATAGCGTGTTCTGATTAATGCTTACTAACTGGATAAAAGACGGTTAAAGCAGGAGTACTTAGTGCCTCCTTAAACAGGAGGCATTAACTGCTCCTGTATTAACTTTTTGCAAGTACTGTTCGCTAAAGGCAACATTAGAGCACAACCTGCAAAAAAAAAATAAAAACTTTTTTAACAAGTGCCATGTTGACTATGAACTTAGCCTGCAGGAAACTCCAGCATTAAAGATGAGCTAAGCCTGGATTCTAACGCCCTTTGGTAAAAGGGCTCCTTAATGTCACTATAAACTTTCTGGTGCAAATTCAACAAGCATGGTAGTAGGTTTTGGGGAATGCTTGATGAGATGCTTGAACCATATAAGATAAATACTCTATCATGTTTATTGAATTTACATTGTGAAGTTTTTAGCAACATTTTTTAATTTTTTGAAGAAAGTTTGGTTGATGAGCACACCATTTTTGTTTGCTTTGCTTGTAAACACATGAAAACAATTATTTATTCAGCATAAAACAGACTTGAAGTGAGCATTGAATTGGAGAGCACCAATGATTAAAACAGCTATAAATATGGCTGTAGAGATGGCTTGGATATAACATATGATGGTCTCTCCTTTTTATAAAATATTTTTTCATGTTCTATTACAGGACTGGTGTCTAAGGATTTATTGTATATTTTTGTCCTTTTTTGTGAGATTTCACCCCTCCCCCGAGTTTCAGTTCCCAGCCCCAGCTATGCCCTCAGGTTTCCAGCACATAAGTGTCATAAATAAGTAAATAACCAAGTGTTGAGCACCTGATTCTCATAAATGATGTCTGTTTTAGTGACCCTTTACCAGGAGAAAAAAAAGTGTCTGCACGAATACAACACGTGCTAGGGAGTCCCTATAAACAGCCCCTCCAAATGACAAATTACTACCAAAAGTTATTCCATTATTATACTTCCCCTGTGTACATTCCTATGCTGCACAAGCCGGCACATTTGAAAATATAAGTGAGAATAAATAAAAATGCTACCCACAAATGAAGAGAACGAGGAACAGCCCTTCTTTCCTTCCAGGCCAGCCGCCCTGCATTTAAAAAGTTGCAGCGGCGGTGAAAACGCAGGCTCGCCTCTTCTTTAAGCCCTTCCCCTTCTCTCTCAGCGTGCACTGTGCCGCCTTCGCGGAAACCCGGAAATTGCATCAGTGCACGCTGAAAGAGAAGGGGAAGGGCTTAAAGAAGAGGCAAGCCTGCGTTTTCGCCGCCGCTGCAACTTTTTAAATGCAGGGCAGCTGGGAAAAATGAAGCTGAGAGTGTCGCAACAAGGAAGGGAGCGCCAGGAAGCGCCGCAGGGTCCCAGGAGGTGCGAGGTCCTGATGACAGAGGGCGGGGTGGGACTCCGGCGCCGGGCCCCCTGGAGGCCCGGGCCCGGGGAATTTTGTCCCCCCCTGTCCCCCTCTCTCGGCGGCCCTGTAGATGCCCATTTCTGCCTGTGAAACAGGCTTTATACACAGAAAAAGCCTTATACAATTACAAGCTCAATGTCAATTACCAACACATGGCAAACAGGCCTCTCTATATATTGTTTAGCTTTCTTTTTCAGGATGAATAGTGTACTTACCACCAGTAACAATAACATTTGCTTTTACACAGTAAGCAAATGTATTAACTCCTCTTGGAACAGAAAGTTCCTTGACTGGTCTGTATAATAAAAACAAAAAGCATAAAACCTTCCATTAATTTTTAAAATACTACTGTCAAACATAATACAGTGTAGACCTTAGATAACCATTGAAAAAATCCACAGTAGATAGCTATGGAAAAACTTCATAAACAGGAAAATATTTTGTTCTACACTGTAATTCTTGGAATGAATAATTGTAAATGAACCTTTGCACCAATGACAAAGAAAGGATGAGGTAGAACTGAACGATAAAAAGATAAAAAGTAGGAACATGTGACGCTTGCTAAACACATAAAAACACTCAAAAATGCTTTTTGTTCAGTGATCACCAAAGAAGAGACTGGAGAAAAAATATTGATAGTTGGCAGGTGTACATATGTCAGAAGGGTATAACTAGGAGCCAACCCAAGAAAGGGTTAATAAGTTTATTAACCCCATCAAAAAAATCTAGCAGTATGATAAGGCAAAACGTCCCTCTACTTGTTATCTCTACCCCTATTAGGCCATGTTCATTAATTTTATTTTTCAGAAAGGCTTTACCATTTTGTCCAGCGCTGATGTCAGACTTTTTATCCAGTCTAGTTTCCTGGATCTTCCCTGGAGACCTTTTTATAAACTGGCCTACAATGGGCTTGGGAATTCTCTTGAGTGTTTGTAATATAGTTTCATCTGCAAGTTTCAAATTCAGCTCCACATTCCATGTGGCTATCGATTCCTCAAGTCCTGACGACATAGAAGTCAACTTTTCAAAATGAATAGGGGTATTAAACCCAATAGAAATGATCCTTTCCTGTGCACCATCAAAGCATTTGCTCAATACTTGGCTCTGGTGGTATCTGGGGTTTCAATGTGTAGATTGAAATCTCCCATGATCACCAGCCTAGGATAATTCAGGGTCACGTGAGTAGTCAGGTCTAGGAGTTCTTGCACAGATAATATGTTGTTACGAGGTGCTCGGTATACCATGATCAGCCAGATGGTTTCTCCTCTTCAAGTTGGATTAAAAGAGATTCTGATTCATGCAGCTGGGGAATGGAGATTCTGTGCTGTTTAATTGTATCCCGAATCAAGACTGCTATCCCTCTACCCTGTCTTCCTGGTCTTGTTTGATGTTATGTTGAAACCTGTTGGGCATAGTCCAGCCAGTGGTAAACTCCCCCTTTCATCCAGCCAGGTTTCACTTATTCCTAGGATGTCAAGGTGCTGTTCATGTATGACATCATGGATCACCGAGGATTTCTTTGCAGCTGATCTGGCATTCACCAGTCCTATAGTTCCCAAGGGTCTGGGGGTGCTGGAGGTAGCTTTGGTGTGACAATAAGGTGATCTTTTTGTTGGAATGTATTGTATTTTACATGCATTGCCTGTCACCTATTATTTCTCTGTGATTACTCTGTGACCTCTGATGTGAATTACTTAGAGAGGTCACACAGCTATGCAACTTCCTGTGGGGGTTAGACACAGCAGATGCAGCACATGGAGCACATGGAGCTCATGATCTCTCCTAACCTGAGAGGATCTATGGTGGTGTGAGCATCCATTACCATCTAAGCACATGGAAGGAGCTGATAATACAAATGTATAGTAATATATATATATAAGCCTATCTGATTATAATCTAACTACAAACTGTGAGTAAACAGATGTTTTGTTACTTCAACTTTAAAGTGACTCAGCAGTGAATTATTCAGGGGTGAATGAGAGAGAGATGAAGAAAGAAATTAACATTTCTAAAGCTGAAGCTGTGTATACTAAAATCTGCTAATTATTTACTACAAATAATCCAACAAAAGGGTTATGGGCCCAGGGCCAGGAATTGAAAAAGAAGAGAAATATTACCAGGCAGAAAAAAAGGCCACATTTTTTCTCTTAAGTTTTAAAGGAAAGATTCAGTCTGTCTCTCTCTCCCCCCACACAGCAGACAGAAGGCTAAGAAAATGGCTGAGGGAAGAAATTCACCATTGTTCTACTCTCTCAAGGTGCCTAAATTAACTGAGTTTAATTATCGGCAGTGGGAATTAAGATTCATATGTCTCCTTCGAGCAAAAAGATTAAATATATGCTTAGATCAAGACAGAACAGCTGAAAATATGGCTGAATGGGACAATGCAAACTATTATGTGAAGTGCATGCTTTTGGAAGCTCTCTCAGAGAAACAAGCCATATTAGTGGAGGGAAAAGATACACCAAAGGACATTTTATATAAACTGAGAACTATGTATGCAACTACATATGCAAAGCAGCAACCAATTTGGCTGGCAGAGTTGAATGAAACCAAATTAAGGGATAAAAGTAAATGTAATGATCACATTATGCATCTTATGTCTTCATTTCAAAAGCTAGAACTTTCTGGAATTCCCATGTGCGATGCATTGAAAAGAGCATTTCTTTTTACCTCACTATCAAAGAAGTTTGATGTTTTTAGGTCTGTAAATGAGGCCATTGAAGGGCAATCTTTTGAACAGGCAACATCAAAACTAAGGCAGGAATGCATAATAAATGATTCTGAGGAGATGTGTTCTCAAAGCAAGTCAGAGAGAAATGAAACAAATTTCTTGGCAAAGAACAGAGGAAGGCGGAGCTATGGGAAAACTCCACCCAAGGGCAAGCTGATTTGCTACTCATGTGGAAAGGAGGGACATGTATCTAAATGGTGTAAGGAAACACAAAACACTCCCTCTAGCTCACCTAAGCCAATGGAACTAAAGAATTTTCAAACCAGGAAATGTATGAAGGACAAAGATAAACACAAGGGCTTTCTAATGGCAGAAAAATCTTTGACTATGGTAAATAATAATTCAAATGAAAGTACTTGGATTTTGGATTCGGGGAGCACATGCCATTTAACCAATTGTAAAGATTTCTTTCAGGAAATGTGTCCAGAGGAAGGTATTCTTAAAACTGCAAACGCAGGGACTGCTAAGATCCAAGCAAAAGGTATTGGATTCTTAAAATGCAAAGTGTCTAATGAAGTTAAAGAAATTCCTGTAAGTGATGTCTTGTATATTCCCCAAGCAGTTTGCAATATGCTTAGTGTATCTACATTAGATAAGAAGGGATTTGTGATTCATTTTGAAAACAGTAAGTGCACAATCTCTAAAAATGATGAAGTGTATGCTGAAGCTTTTATGCATAATGATGTTTATAAGCTGAACATTTCAGGTGAAGCCTCACATATGGCGCAAGTAAGGAAGAATGATGGTAAATGTAGTCTGGAAATCTGGCATCGCCGCCTGGGACATCGTGATTCTAAGGTGATCCAGGATCTTTACAGTAAGCAACTGGCCACCGGCATTCAGATAAGTGCAGATGCTGGTAAAATGGAGAAATGCATAGACTGTGTTACTCAAAAAGGTGTGAGACCCTCATTTCCTGCATACACAGGAAATAGGAGTAATAAAGTGCTGGACTTAATACACAGTGACTTATGTGGACCGTTTAATATCCCATCATTGGGAAATAACAGATTTGTGCTAATATTCTTGGATGATTTCTCTAGATATTGTGTGGCCTATTTGCTGAAAGAAAAAAGTCAAGTCACAGACATGCTGAAGAAATACGTAGCCATGGTGAGCAATAAATTTGAAAGAAAACCAAAGGTTCTTCAGACCGACAATGGTGGTGAGTTCACTTCACAAAGCATGCGCACATTTCTAGAACAAGAAGGCATTCAACATATCACAACAGTAGCTTATACACCAGAGCAAATTCTGTTGCAGAGAGAAAATTTAGGTCACTTGTGGAAATGACCAGGTGTATGCTGTCAGATAGCAATCTCCCTAAAAGACTATGGGGGGAAGCCATTCTCACAGCAGTGTACCTACAAAACAGAATGCCAACTAAAGGCGCTGAGCGCACACCACATGAGACATGGCATGGTAGGAAGCCAAACCTGTCACACATAAGAACATTTGGAAGTACAGCATATGCTCATATACCAAAGCAAAGAAGGCATAAGCTGGATTCCACAACAGAAAGGGGCATTTTAGTTGGCTATGCTCCAGGACACAAAGGATATAGAATTTTGAATCTGAAAACTGGCATTGTTGGCATAAGACATGTTACATATTTTGATGAAAACAAAAGGGTTGATAAAGGCTGGATTATCCCAGATGAGCCTTATCATCCAGAATATGAAACTAGAACCATAATAGACATGCCAGTGTATATAAATGCCATACCAAGGCAGATGTCTGAAAGCAACTCACCTGTATCTAACGAGGAACAGGCAGAGGAAGCAGACACAGAAAGGATCATTGAAGAAGACAGTACAGTTGGAGAAGGGGAATCAATTGGAGAAGGACTCTCAGATTTAGAGGATGCGGAAAGGTCAGACCAACCTGTTGTCAGACGCTCATCCAGGGAAAACAAAGGTGTTCCACCCCCAAGACTGTCTTACCTAACAAAGTCAGCAGAAGCTCAAGAGCCCTTAACATGGGATGAGATTGAGAAAATGCCAGCAGAAGAAGCTGCTGAATGGCGTAAAGCTGCACAAGAAGAAATTGATGCATTGGATAAAATAATACTTGGATTCTTACAAAATTACCTCCTGGCAAGAAAGCTATAGGATGCAAATGGGTATTCAAGTTAAAAAGGAATGCACAAGGAAAAGTGGAAAGGTATAAAGCCAGATTAGTGGCAAAGGGATATCTTCAAAAATATGGAGAAGATTTTGATGAAGTGTTTGCACCTGTAGTGAAACACACGACAATCAGAACACTTCTGAGCATTGCAGTCTCAAAAGGCATGCAAGTCAACCACATTGATGTGAAAACAGCGTTTCTTCATGGAGATATAACTGAAGACTTGTACATGGAACAGCCAACAGGTTTCATAAATACAAAACAAAGACAGCTAGTGTGTAAATTAAACAAAGGTCTTTATGGATTAAAGCAAAGTGCAAAATGTTGGAATGAAAAATTGCATGAAATATTGACAAATTTAGGATTTAAGCAAGGTGAAGCAGATAAATGCTTGTACACTAGGTGCACAAATGGACAATATGCATACATTTTAGCTTTTGTTGATGATCTGCTCATTGCAAGCAAAAGTGAGCAAGAGTACAAGGACATTGTAAAATGTTTAAACCTCAATGTTGAGATAAAAGAACTTGGTAATGTGTCATACTATCTTGGTATAGAAATTGAGAAACAAAATGATGGTTCTTATCTTCTAAGCCAGAAGCAGAAAATAAATGAGCTTATTGAAAGTTTAGGTATGCAAGATGCCCAAGTTGTAAGCACTCCCATGATCACTGATTTTCTGAAGGATGAAACAGTAAGAGAACCTTTACCAGATAACATCCAATATAGATCAGCCATAGGTAAGCTTTTATATCTAGCTACCACATACAGGGCTGATATAGCAAATGCAGTAGGAATTTTGAGCAGAAGGGTCAGCTCACCTACCAAATCAGATTGGACTGCAGTTAAAAGGATGGTAAGGTATTTAAAGGGTACCATTGATTGTAAATTAAAGATTTCAGCCAATAGTAATCCAAAACCAATATGTTACTGTGATTCAGATTGGGCAGGGGATCATTCTGATTATAAATCCACAAGTGGATATGTGTTTATGTATGGAAATGTACAAATTTCATGGGCCAGTCATAAACAAAGTATTGTGAGTTTGTCTTCTACAGAAGCTGAATACGTGGCCGTATCGGAAGCGTGCAGAGAACTGATGTGGATTGAAAAACTTATGCTGGATTTTGGAATAGCTGAACAGAGACCAATCCAGATAATGGAAGATAATCAGAGCTGCATCCGACTGTCACAGAATGACAAGGTTCAGTCACGCACCAAGCACATCGCAACGAAATACCACAACGTGCGAGAGTTGGCAAAAGAAGGGGTCATCAGTCTACACTATTGTCACACCAGTGAGATGACAGCTGACATCATGACCAAACCGTTACCCAGAGAACATTTTGTGAATCTGCGTATAAAGCTTGGACTTTGTATGAATAAATAATTGCATGACAGTTATGCATGAGAAGGGGTTTGTTGGAATGTATTGTATTTTACATGCATTGCCTGTCACCTATTATTTCTCTGTGATTACTCTGTGACCTCTGATGTGAATTACTTAGAGAGGTCACACAGCTATGCAACTTCCTGTGGGGGTTAGACACAGCAGATGCAGCACATGGAGCACATGGAGCTCATGATCTCTCCTAACCTGAGAGGATCTATGGTGGTGTGAGCATCCATTACCATCTAAGCACATGGAAGGAGCTGATAATACAAATGTATAGTAATATATATATATAAGCCTGTCTGATTATAATCTAACTACAAACTGTGAGTAAACAGATGTTTTGTTACTTCAACTTTAAAGTGACTCAGCAGTGAATTATTCAGGGGTGAATGAGAGAGAGATGAAGAAAGAAATTAACATTTCTAAAGCTGAAGCTGTGTATACTAAAATCTGCTAATTATTTACTACAAATAATCCAACACTTTTAAGTACTGTTATGTAGGTGTTTGACCTCTTGCACCTTCTTCCATGATCCTTCCTCCCCCTCTCTCATCCTTGGTGACTTTAATATTAGCAGGAATATTAAAGTCACCAAGGATGAGAGAGGGGGAGTAAGGATCATGGAAGAAGGCAAGCCAGGCGTCAAAGTCACTGAGAAAGGATAAAAGGGACTTATCAGGGGGACGATAAATGACAGCTATTCGAAGAGGCAGAGGAGAGAAAAGGCGGATAGAGTGGACTTCAAAGGAGGAAAAACAGTGAGATTGAGGTGGAAGAAGGGGTTGAAATCTGGAGGAGGGAGAGAGAAGTAGTCCAACACTGCCCCCACGGCCAGTAGAGGAAGTTTGTTGCTATCACTGATTTAACAGTTTGGTGGAAATGAAAACGGTAATGGAATTCAAACATGCGTGGGATAAGCATAAAGGAATCCTGTGCCGAAGGAATGGATCCTCAGGAGCTTAGTCAAGATCGGGAGGCGGGACTGGTGGTTGGGAGGCAGGGATAGTGCTGGACAGACTTGTACGGTCTGTGCCAGAGCCGGTGGTTGGGAGGCAGGGCTGGTGGTTGGGAGGTGAGGATATTGCTGGGCAGACTTATACGGTTTGTGCCAGAGCCGGTGGTTGGGAGGAGGGGCTGGTGGTTGGGAGGCGGGGATAGTGCTGGGCAGACTTATACGGTCTGTGCCCTGAAGAGCACAGGTACAAATCAAAGTAGGGTATACACAAAAAGCAGCAAATATGAGTTATCTTGTTGGGCAGACTGGATGGACCGTGCAGGTCTTTTTCTGCCGTCATCTACTATGTTACTATGTTACTATGTTTGCCTTCTCTTTGGTTGGTGGGGATTATAGTTTCCTCTCCCACACACCACTTGGATCACCGATGTCTTGTGGTCTGCTGGACCAAGGCACATTTTTTTTGTCAGATGTTAGTTAGGCAAAATTTCACTGGGCGGCACTGCAGTCCACCCTGTGGAGTTCACTCTGTGGATCAGCAGGTTTACTAGTTAGTAATGCACGGTTAAGGCTTTAAATAATCTAAAAGAACAGACCTTTTTAAAGTAAGTTCAGCCAAGGTCTGTGAGATCAAAGGATTCCAGCAATAGGAATGGGATCTTGGTGTGCATCTGTTTCTGCGTTCTCCCCCCTTGTTTCCTCTTTCCCACTCAATTTAAGTTCATATTTAATCGAGGGGCCACAAAAGTCCAGGCCCTTGGCTTGTTAGCTCTGTTTTTTTTTTTAACCAGGGGTTGGAAGTTGGGTTTTCATTGAAAATTGGATGACATTGTTGATAGTTTATGATTGTTGTATACATTCTACTATTGTTTGTCTTCAATAAAAACAATTCAAACATTAAAAAAGATAGAATCCCTGGTTGAGAGTCACTGAGGGGAGTGACTGGCAGGTCCCAGGGTGGAAGGAAGCCCAGCCCATGGGAGTGTTCATGAAACAAAATGCACAACAAAATGCAGAGGAAAAGTGCCCTGGTACAGGAGAGTGACAGAGGAGGTGGAGTTAAGAGATAATAAAAGTGTATGTTTGCCCTTGAGGGGGGGGGGTCTGAGTTTGGTTTTGCTTTTCTTTGTGGATTTTAAGATTTCTGGCTAGCAGAGCTGGAAGGAGACGTTTAAGGACTTGGGGGACTGGAGGCTAAAAAGAGTCTGTCCCGCAAACCAGGGTGATATGAAGAGAGTGGACACCGCTGGGGAAGGATCAAAACAAGAGGGTTTGAAAGAATAAGAAAGTGCACAGGAAGCAGTGGTAGAGATCAAAAATTGCTCAGGGCAGACTGCACAGGGGAACTGTATATATAATTGTATATATATTTTTAACTGCCTTGAATATCCCTGTAAACATACCTGGATGAGAAGGAGAGAGGATTCCCTTTGAGGAACCACAGAAGAGGATCAAGAGAGGTTTGATGCATTATCTGTTGTTGGACTATTTTTCCTATTGAATTGACTGAAGCTGCTGTTTGCAGAATTAACATAAAGAGTTCCAGTTATTTTGTTATAAACTGCTGACTGTGGAGTGGTCATTTTGGACTGAACAGTATGTGGCTGCCCCTGAACAGCTTCCCAAAGAGGATTTGAACTCGAGACTGAATTTCCTGGGGGAGAAGAGGGTCATCCCACCCGTTAACACTTCTTTCCCCAGGTGAAGGCACTATGCACCACGTGAGTAAGTGAGGGTCCAACGGAGACTACCTTTGGGGGGCTCCTGCCCACTTGGACCCTGAACCCAGAAAGCTCCCAGGCAAAGGGGCGTTACAGAAGTTAGAGGGGACAAAGGACAAGAGGACAGGCTTTTTCTCTCACTTAACCATGAATATAGATAATAGCTCAGAAAGTGTCTACGGCTCTCCCTTAGGCTCCCGAACTCTTCCTTCACTACAGACTCCATTTTCAACCAGGCCAATGATCTTCAAGTAGAGTAAGATGGCAACTGCAAATAGGACTTTTTTTACAGTGTGATTTTTAGGATTCCATTGTAATAGGATTGAGGAGAGTGAAAGGAAACAGCATCACACATACTGGCTCCCATGATTTTCCAGAGAAATGAAAGAGACGATTATGCTTTCCTCCTATTGAAAATAATGGTAGATATAAGAGTAATAACAGGCTGGCCAGACCTACTCTTACTCTGAGTTGTAGTAAAGTTATTTAAGGAACAGTCCTTAGGAAAGTCAATAAAGACAACCCATCTAAGTGGATGAATCACCGTTTGTGAGCAGGAGCAGTTGTGGAGAGAACAATTAAGCTCCGCCTCTAAAGGCTCCTAGTATCATTTTTCAGGACTTTGTAAATATCTTTCAGTGTATTTGAATATACCAGGGATTAAGTAGGGTGGAAGAATGGGGATTTGGTGGTTTGTGCACAAAATCCTATAGTAAATCACAGTTCATCTTCTGGGGGCCAAAAATGCCAGGTACGAATCTACTCCTTGACGAACATAGCTTTACTCACCCGGTTTCCTTCAGCCTCCTTAAATGATCCAGGACAAATGAGTGCTGACTATCAAGAGAGCAGGAGGCGAAGCATTTCAGTTCTGGGAAAAATTTGACTTTCAAAACCCAATCATTGTGCAATTTTCTTTTGATTCTAGAAGAGAAAAAATAGGCCCAGCTATAAAAGGAAGGAGTATAGCAATGTGTCCAATAGAGTGCCATCCTTTTTTTTTTTTTTTGGTACACTAACGAGAGATAAGTTACAGATGCAGCACAACGTAAAATACAGCAACACACTTTAACAAAAACAAAAAATGACCTTGTTCTGTGCTTACAATCTTTTTTCATGAAGCTCATGAAGACTTGGGCAACCAGCTTTGGGCATGAAGACTTATGCCTGCTGAAACCTGGTGTAAATTCCGGCGTGCAAGTTGGCTATCCTAATTTCAGACGCTTAGCTGTGCAAGTCCCAGCTGAATATTGGCCAGGACTCGTATAACCTTGGAAAATCAGTACCCTCTTGCCCCCTGAAACAGCTCCACTGATTTCCTTCCCCCTCCCCCCAGCCTGTGACAATCAGAACCCCCCCCAACCCCCCTCTACCATAAGGGGAAGGAATGCAGGGGGAGGGAGGCATCATCAGGGCCGCTGAGAGCCAGAGCCGGGCCCGGGACAAGGCCGCTCTCGGGCCCCCCCACCCACCCCACCCAAGGTCATCGTTGCCGCCGGGCCCCCCCACCCGAGGTCGCCGGGGCCCCCCTCCACCCGCTACTGGGCCCTGAACTAAACTTAAACGCCTCCTTCCTTTCCTTTCACCACCTTCACAGCAAGCAGCAGCAGGGCAGACCTCTCCTTCCTTCCGTGCTCCGCCCTCACGGACGTTACGTCAGGCGAGGGTGGGACACGGAAGGAAGGAGTGGCCTGCCCTGCTGCTGCTTGCCGCGAAGGTGGTGAAAGGAAAGGAAGGAGGCGTTTAAGGTTAGTTAGTTCGGGAGCGACGGCAGGCGGGCCTGACTGCGGTGGCGCCAGGCCCCCTCCGGAGGCCCGGGCCCGGGGACTTTTGTCCCCCCTGTCTCCCCCTCTTGGCGGCCCTGGGCATCATGCTAAAATAGCAAGAAGCTATTTTAAACTTGGAAGATAAATATCCTGATATCATTCTGCCCTTTTACCTGCAAGCATTACTTCCTACTGCAAACAAACTGCACAAGGAGTACTTTCTAATCTCATTACATTTGATACAACTTACTTCTTGAACTTACTGGCATCCAGGACCTCTGGAGATGATAGGCGTTTGCTTTTGGAATGCTTGGTGTTGAGGTTGTCACTTGCAATTGTGAACAGGTGTACACAACCAGAGTCATCCCCAATTAGGATGTCATCTTTACCCTGTGACTCTGATGTTACCACTGTACAAACACAAAGCAGGCAGTTCTCCATGGGTTTGATGGTGAAATAATTAGCCTATTGAATATAGTGAAAAGAATTAGTTGTATATTGCCAGCAAAAAAAAGCACATAAAAGAGCAGCTACGTTATGGCAACATATGTCTGATCTTCAGGACCCTTAGAGGAAATGGCCCTGGGGACTTGAAGAACAGGATGACCCTCTACACACTTCCAAGGCCACTAAGGTCCTCCCAAGGAGTATCCCTAACCACACACTCTCCAAAAGACATTACATGATGTGATACCCGCAAGTGAGCCTTCTCCAGAGTAGCCCCCATGCTCTGGAATGCACTCCCTGAAAGGCTCTAGATGCCTAATCCCTGCAACACAACAAAACTAAAGTACGTAATGGACAAAACTCAACTCTTCCGTTGTACGCTTCCCTAATATGGCTATGCCACATGAACTTTATCTTACCACTACATCACTTTATATTTGTTTTCACCGGAGTCTGCAAATGCCTCTCCGGTACTATGTAAGCCACATTGAGCCTACAACTAGGTGGGAAAATGTGGGATACAAATGTAACATAAATAAATAAATAAAACACAAGACTATCTCTACTTCAGGAAGCAGGTGAAAGCTTGGCTCTTCAATCAGACCTTTAATGGAAGAAGTAACTAACTTGTCAATCTCACTCACACACACAAGGAGTGACACGGACTGCACATATTGCAGCAGGACATGTTTACCACTTCTCCCCTAGCTGAGATAACATTTTATCATCTCTCTGAGCTCATGTGCAACTTTCTTTAAATTAGTCACCTTATTTTCTAACTCCTCTTACTCTATTATCTATCTACATGTTCCATCTTTGTTTATACCCTGCACTGTCAATTAAAATGTTCTATTATGTATTACTAGTAAAAAAAAGGCTCGTTTCTGGAGCCAATGAAACGGGCGCTAGCAAGGCTTTCCTGTGCCCCCCCCCCCACCCGTCGTCAATGTGGGTGAATTGCTCCACCTCCGCCCTCAACGTCATAACGTTTGACGCGAGGGCGGGGCCCCGAGGCTGTGATTTTCTTGGCTTCAGAGCTTCGAACTTACGAACCTTGGCTTCAGTGACGTCATCCGACAATAGAACGTTGAGGGTGAGTTTTATATATATAGATGTTGACTTTGTAAGTAGTATACTAATACTATGCCTTACTTTGTATTGTAATTTGAACATTTCTTCTGTGGTAATTGTCTATTGCTTATGTTTGATTTATTCTTACTGTACACCGTCCTGAGTGAATTCCTTCAAAAAGGTGGTAAAAAATTCTTAATAAATAAATAAACATACATTTGCGCCAGCATGGGAAATGGTGTGCACAGGTGTAATATTTTATAACATATATGTTGTGTACTTTAGGATTCCACCTGTGCTTCACCCAAACTCAAACTCATCCCCCACACATGCCCCTGCTTGTCATAGTATGTACTTGAATATGTGGCTTAATTTTATAAACTGCATTTTAGGTGTATATACAGGTATTTGGGTGTAAAAACTCCATTACAAAATTACCACCACAATGGCCAGAACTAGATCTTCCTTATTGTTCAATGTTCTCAACCCCAAGAAAAAAAGAGACCTAGAAGTGACTCAAGAGAACGCCAAAGAATACACTAATATTGGGCTCCAGGAATTACTACAGTCCCTTTCCTTACTTAGAGATTACCTCTGCTATGCTTAGATAACAGAAAATTGGGGGGAAAGTCAAGGAAGTCCTTCTGTACTTTAGTTCTAGCAGGTTAAAAGAAGTTCCTAAACAAAACCTATGGTTGGAGTCTGATGGAGGAATTAGTCTTTTCCATTACATTTTACACGTGGAATATTAATGATCACTATGAGAAGGTACTGAACGGTATAACAGCTAATGCAGTCAAAGGATGGCAGAAGAGCATCACAAATATGTTGTGAAGTGGTTAATGCAGGTAGCAAGGTACATGGAACATATTAAAACAACATAATTATTTCATATCCCAATTATATAAATAGATGGCACAGAGATAAATATTGGAGTGGACCTCCTATCCTAAAATATATGCTGTTTTGATTAAGAAGCAGCTTAGACACACAAAAGCAGCAGGCTGGGCTCACTGCCAGAAATCAGCTCATAAACAGACATTTTCACTAAAATTATGTACCTGATTTTTTCCTAAATATTTATAGTCCCAGACAACAATACTTCTTTCAGTTACAGCAACTATTCGTCTGAGCTGGTGAAGAAAGTCACAGCCTGTCATCCATCCACCTTCCTAAGAAAGGGAGGAAATGCAGAATTCTTCAGTACCAATGTTTTATAGAGTCTATGGTTATAGCACAAACACAGAATTTGTTTACACTATAAAGGACATAGATACACCAAATCACATTCACATAAGGAACAGAGGTGGGATTTTTTACACTGCTTGTTGAAAGTGCATAGGTATTACTCTGATATCATAGAATGCTATTATAGAGCTGCTTTTTGACTCTTATTTCATCAGTCTTCTCTTGTTCAGCTGCCAAAATTGTATTTCTTTCCACTGAATAGAACATTGCCATGCTTGTGATTTGGATTCAGCAAGATCATGCACTGTTCAGGGACAGTCCTCAAGCAACAGACAGTCAATGCTATCTAAAGGTCTCCCCAATTTACAAGTGGAGAATTTGCATCTAGAGCCCAAGGTTGTGGGTTTCAATACCAGCACATCCAATCAGCCAAATTGTGGGCAGAGTAGGGTAAAAGCATGTCTAGTCAGCGTTTTTAGAATGGAATGTTGCTACTAATTGGGTTTCTGTCAGGTACTTGTGACCGGATTGACCACTGTTGGAAGCAAGATATTGGACTAGACGGACCGCTGGTCTGACGCGGTACGGCTATTCTTATGTTCTTATGTTATGTTCATGTTTGCCTTTCACTACAGTCGCAGGTCTCAGTTCTAGTAGAGCACCCTCATTTTGCCTTGATAGTTCTTGACCTGCCTGCTTGGGTACAAAGGAGATTTAGGGCCTTACAGATGGTACATTCCTCCTTTGCTCTTCAGGAAGCTGCTCAGTGGTTCTAATAACCATTCTAATCCCAGCAGCAAGATGTCTAAATCACACCTGCTACATCTCCTCACAGGTATGATAATTATTGCTGTTGTTGTCAGGAAGTTCCTGTGTGACTACAGATGTTATTTCTGCCATGATATAACTGTACAGAGATGGGGGTAATTCTAAAAAGAAGCTGTTGACATTTAGGCATCATCCCCCGGATTTTCTATATGGCGTCCAAAATTAGGCGCCAATATTTGGGTACCAATTCAAGGTGTGTGCCCAACTAAATTGGCTCACAATCCAATTAGTGCCAATAATTGGGTCATAATTGGCACTAATTGGCACCAATTTGGAATTCTGTACACCTCTTGCTGCGTGCTATTCTATGACAATCTGCACCCAAATCCCAAAGCACACAACCCCAAAGGGGTGTGTGTGGCCATTGGAGGCACATGAGCAGGTCAGGAGCATTCCTAAAATGCGTGCGCAGTGCTATAGAATACTGGAGATGTCCACCCAAATTGGGTGCTGGGAATTACACTTGGTTTCAGCTGCTATAAGTCCTGGCACCCAAATTTGTGCACCAAAATTGGCACTCCATGCTGTTCTATAATGGGCGCTCATCTTTGAGTGCCCATCATAGAACAGCATTGAGCGCTGACTCTGTTTACTGAATTTAGCCCCACAACCATGGGCAGTATCACCAGAACAGTATCATATGTGCATATGTGTGCACATATGCAGGTAAATGCCAGATATCTGGCTACATGCTTTTCTGTAACAATGCATATATCTTTGATAGCATGTAGTTTAAAATATATATATGTGTGTATGTGTAGTTTGGGCAGAGAATGGGTGGGACGGACAGTTACATGCATAACTTATAGAATACTGTAAGTTATACACATATCTCTCCTATCTAGGTGTGAACATTTATACTAGATCAATGGCTGGTATAAGTGCTTGCTGCAAACATACATGCATGTATATACCCAATTATGCTTCAATTCTATAAAGGAAGGTAGGTGCCTATTTTCTTTGTAAAATAGGGAGGAATTAGGTCTTACTTAATAATTTTTTTCCCATTAGTCCTTCCCATTATTCCAGAACTTGTGGGATTGTTGTGTCCATCAACCAGCAGGTGGAGATAGAGAACTGAAAACTGAGCTGAGACATATCTCTCTTGGTATCCAGTACAGTTCCTCAGTATTTACGTAGACAAGCGGTAAGGAGAAACTCAGAATAAACACAACAAACTTAAACTACTAACCTAACACTAACCAGACGAGCAAACATATGTGGAACTCTCTCATTTCTAGACTTGTATAGAACAAGAGATATGCAGGAAGCACCATGCAAGGTAACATAGTAACATAGTAACATAGTAGATGACGGCAGAAAAAGACCTGCACGGTCCATCCAGTCTGCCCAAGATAAACTCATGTGTATACCTTACCTTGATTTGTACCTGTCTTTCTCAGGGCACAGACTGTATAAGTCTGCCCAGCAGTTTTTCCTGCCTCCCAACCACCTGTCCCGCCTTCCATCACCGGCTGTGGCACAGACCGCATAAATGTCTGCCCTCCCCTATCCTCGCCTCCCAACCACCAACCCCTCTTCCCCCCACCTGCTCTGCCACCCAATTGTAGCTAAGCTTCTGAGGATCCATTCCTTCTGCACAGGATTCCTTTATGCACATCCCATGCATGTTTGAATTCCGTTACTGTTTTCATCGCCACCACCTCCCGCGGGAGGGCATTCCAGCCTAGACTTGGTGAGAGAAGGACGTGTGCTTGAAGGCTCGGTCTCTAGAGAGCAGGAAGGGTGCTGGGCTGGCTCCTTCCCCAGGTGGGCAGAGAGGCCCGGGGAAGAGTTTCCCAGGAAAGGCCCAGGACATGGGGCCTCTGGGCCCTTCAGACCAGAAGGCCCGGAAGGGTTGTGTGCAGCTCAGTCCAGCCTCGGGGAGCAGAGAAAGGAGCCCTGTGGACCGCAGGGCTCAGCGTCTCCGAGATGAAGAGGTAACAGGTACCTCCTCCATGACCCAGCGGTTTCCGGAAAGGGAGCCTGAAGAACATGGAGGGGGGAGGTGGATAGGGAGGGCCTCGGGCCTCCAGACCGTGGAAGGAGAAGAGCCGATGGTGGTACACCAGGAGCTTCAGCCGGGTCCGGGCGTACAGGACTATGATAGTGATTGGTCGGAGGAGGAGGAGGATGAAGACAGGGAGGATGGTGTACGGTCGGTGAGTGAAGGACCGGGGCACTTGGCTGAAGAAGTGGTACAAAGGGTGCGAAAGATTAAAGCCCTGGAGAAAGACATAGAGGAGCAGGGGAAACGGCTGAAGATGGCAAAAGCCATGACTAGGCTGGCCCCGGGAGATAAACAGGACATTTACAAGAAAGAAGAAGCTCGTTTGTTAAAGCAGCTTCAACACAAAGAAAAGACTTTGGTTTCATTAAAGAAGAATACTGATAATCCCTTAAGGGAACTTTACATAAACCAGGAGAGAATGGCACAAGGCACAGCAAAATCTCAGAGTCAGGTTTCCCCAGTATATACAGCAGAACTTTTTCAACAACAACAGTGTGTGAGTGAGGACTTGCCAGCTACAAACACTGGACATACACTGCAATTTATGAAGGGCTTAGCAAGTCAAACAGATTCTGGTGCACTTACTGTGATGGCTGCTTCTGGTAATGAGAGGGGAGGAGGCAGCAGGGAGTCCATAGTATCTCTGGAGCCTACAAGGACAGAGAAAGAGCTTCAAAAGGCTCCTACACATTTGCAGGCTATGGAAACCAGAGATAGAGACTTTTTCATACAAGAGCTCCAGACAAGTGTTCCTAGTCTTGCAGAAAGAAGGTTTCCTGAAGAAGGCAGGACAGGAGAAGGTAAAAAGGACAGTTTTACTCTGGTTGAAGGTGCATTTGTGGAAGAACTGTTGCCAGCAGAAGAGCTCTGCTTGCAAACACAGGTGCACTCTACAGGTTCCCTGAGTGCAGGAACTGTTGCTAAATTACAAGGAGTAGCTGCAGCTGGGCAAGCAGGCTCTGTGGAATCCTGCCTTCCAGAGCTGGAAAGACAGGAGGTTTCTGCCAATCAGGAGGAAGCAAGGGGAAATTCCTCTCATAACACAGAGACTGGTCTGCGCGGGACCCTTCTGAGCAGAATGCAACATCTGAGCAGAATGCAACAGACAGCCAGCTGGGAGCAGAGGAGCCTGAGCAGCAGGATATTCAGAGGGAGCAGCAGTGCAAGGTTTCTTCTGAACAGATAAGCAGGGATCTCCCCTGTGGACAAAATCTGGAGAACAGTGACAGTCTAGTAAATGGTTTCAGTTTGGACTTGGGGGGGAAGGCTGCTTTGGATGGGGTGGATGAGCAGGGGGGGGGGATTGGTAAGAGAAGAGGGACAGAATGGGTGTACTTTTGAAGCTATGGAGGTGGCAGTCTGTGATCAGAGGAGGGGGGAGGAAGGGAGGGGGTGGGGCCTGGGCAGGCTGCAGAAGATAGAGGGGGTGGGGGCGTGGGGACAACTCAGAAGGGGCAGTTGGAGAAGGGCATGGTTTGGATGGTCGGGACGGTTCCAGGTCAGGGAAGAGCGGGGGTGGGGAGGGAAAGAGGCCGGTATCTTTTGCGGCTGTGGTGAGGGGGGAAGGAGAGCAGGGGAGGGGGAGGTTAGGTTTTGCGGGTAGGGGGGGAGACGGGTTTGGAGGAGGAGGGAGGGGGCAGGGGCAGATCCCCAAACGCCGGAATGTCGTTCAGCTCAAATGGGTGGGGGAGGGGGGTATGCCATCCCGGGATAAGGTTTTGCAGTTGGTACTAGGGCTAGGGTTTATTCCAGAAGATTTATATGCTTGCATCCACCCGGCTAACATTCCGGAATATGATGTTAGTTTTTTGACTCAAAGGGGGATGGAGGTGTTTTGGGAAAAGTACGAAGAAGTTCGAGGGAGGGGAGAATGGAGAAATTATAGGGTGATTCCGATAAGCAGACCTGATCTGGTGCAGGTGACCCTTTTAGTCCGGAATGAATCCATCTCAGCAGCGGACCTGGCCTTCTGGGTTCAGCGGTATGCTGAATTGAGAACTCCACTAACCAAGCTCCCGGATCCAAGTAGAGTATGGGTAGGGGGGTGGGGGGCTTTAGTTAGGCTTAAACAGGTGGGTCAGGTGGTCCAGCATATTCCCTCGGCAGCTTTTATCGGGAGAGATAGGATCCTGTGCTTCTATAAAGGACAGCCAAGACAATGTTTTAGGTGTGGGTCTTTCCGCCACTTTAGCATGTCCTGCCCGGTACAGCAGTGTGCAAAGTGTGGGTCTAAGGATCATCTTTCGGAAGAATGTTCCTTTATCCGGTGCAATCTTTGTGGGATCTGGGGCATGCTTTTCGGAACTGCCCGAGGGCTTTTCATAATGAGGGGGAAGAGGGTGGGGAACGGGGGAGTTTGGTCCAGGAGGGGGGGTGGGGGGAGGGCGGTTTCAGGGTCAGGGCCCGGAGGTACAGGGAGTAGGGAAGCGGCAGAAGGGGAGGAGGGAGGAAGAGGTTTCAGGGGTACGGGAGGAGGAGGAACAGGTGAGGGAACGGGGGGAGGGAGAAGGGGGTTGGGTTCAAGTTCGTAAGAAACAAAGGGGGGCTGAGGGGAAGGGTAGGGAGGAGTTGGGTGGCTCGGGATTTGGATCACAGGAGTGTAGGCTGGAGAACCGTTTTCAGATTCTGGAAGAGGAAGGTAGGGAGGAGGAGATCGAGGACAGTGGGGGAGGGGAGGGAGAGGGAGTCCTGGGGGGGGATGAAGGGAAGAGGAAATTTGAGGTGGAACAGGGAGAGGGTGGTAGGTGTAAGAAGAAGGGGGGGAAGGTCCGGATGGTAGGGGTTGGGAACGAAGGAGGAGGGGGGGGGTTGGAAGTAGAGGGAGTGGAGGAGAAGGGGGCAGGAGAAGGAGAAGGGATTAAGAGGCGGTCTGATAGGATCAGATCTAGACAGGAACAGGGTAAAAGGGGTGATGGGAATGAGGTAAGGGGGGTGGGGGGGGCGGGGGAGCAGCTCAGAGTTAGGGAGCAAGTAGGGGAGGGGGGGTGGGGGCCTTCTTTTGTGAGAGGGGAGATGGTGGTTTGGATGACTCTAAGAAGAAGAAGGGGAGGAAGAAAGGAGGAGGGGAGGGGGAAGGGAAGGATAAGGGTTTTAAACTTGGTGTTCGGGATTGGGCAGAGGAAGGAAGGGATTCTGCAGAAGGGGTGCAGGGCGTTGGTAGTGGGGTGCTGCAGAGGGCAGATATGCAGGAAGGAGGTGAGCAGAGGATACCTTCTACTCAGTGATGGTAATGGCAGGAATTGTTTTTTTGTTTGCCACATTGAATGTGGCGAGTGTGGCTTCCCAGAGGGCGCAATGTTTGGCCTTTGATGGCCTCTCTAAGATACAGGCAGACTGTATTCTGCTTCAGGAAACACGGCTACAAACGCTAGAAGCGATTAGGCGGGCACAACGGGCCTGGAGATGGGGACCTTCGGTTTGGGGTTTGGCAGGAGAAAGGTATGGGGGGGTAGGGATCTTATTTAAAACACATAATGTAGATATTCAAAAAGTGATAGAGTTAGGTATAGGGAGGTGTTTGGTGTTAGATGTGTTGTGGCACGGGGTGGCGTTGCGGATTATTAATATTTACGGGCCTCAAAGTAAGAAGGAACGTTCCTCGTTGTTG
The DNA here is from genome assembly GCF_901765095.1 of Microcaecilia unicolor. NCBI lineage: Eukaryota > Metazoa > Chordata > Amphibia > Gymnophiona > Siphonopidae > Microcaecilia > Microcaecilia unicolor. Next base: position 142,254,210 of record NC_044033.1, read on the forward strand.
GGAAAGTTAAACCTTATCTCTATACAGCACGTCAGGTGGTTTGGGGGGGGGATTTTAATACTATTTTAAGGAGGCAGGATAGTGGGGGGAGGACAGCGCAGGTGAGGTATGATGGGGTACGTTTGGCCGGGATAATGAAAGGGGCAGGGCTGGTTGATGTGCACATAGAACATTCCCCTGAGGTACAGGGTTTCACATTTTCACGGGGTCAGTGTAAGAGTAGGATAGATAGATTTTTGGTTCGGGAAGGGGCATGCGGGCAGGGCCCCAGATTAGTGGACGTAGACTTCTCGGACCATAAGCTGGTGTTAATTGAGGTAGGAGGTTGGGCGGGGCATAGGCCAGGAAGGGGTTTATGGCGGCTCAACCTTAAATGGGTAGCAGATATGAGAATGCAGGAGGAGTATCGGGCCTTCTTGGAAGATCAGCTCTCCATCCAGGGTATTTTTCCCTCTATTGGAGAATGGTGGGAGGTAGTCAAAAAGCGCACGAGGAGATTTTTTACCCAACAGGCAAGAAGGGAAGGACGGGAAAGGACGAGGTTAGGAACGGCACTTAAGAAACGCAGGGATTATTTACTCTCCACAGGGGGTAGGCGGGAGGATATCCTGGAACTGCAAGCGCAGTTAGAGAAGGTCCAATACGATAGATATGCCTCCTTGCTTTATGAACGTGATTTCGGGAAATTGATTAGTCCTGATCCGTTTGTCTGTTGTAAGGAGCGGAGGGAGCGTAGGGTGGTGGGAGGGTTAAGGGACGCAAGGGGGGTAGTGCAGGTTTCGAAGGAGGAGATTTTGAAGGTAGTAGGAGAACATTTTGCACGTTTTTTTTCGGGAGGACACTTGGATCAGGAGGTGATGGGACACTATATTGACGGGACACCAGGGGTGGGAAAGGGAGGGCCCCATCTCCAGGCCCTGTCGCGTCCCTGGACACTGGGGGAAGTGGAGGAGGCCATCGGGGCCTTACGGAAAAGAACGGCTCCAGGGCCAGATGGCCTGACGGCTGAATATTACCAAACTTTTAAGGTCCATCTGGCTCCAATTCTGTTGCAGGTCTGGGAAGCCGCACGACAGCAGGGGATTCTGCCCCAATCTCTGACAGAGGCAGCATTAGTTTTGCTTAGTAAAGGGAAAGATCCTGGGTCCCTGTTGAACTGGCGTCCTATCGCCTTGTTGAATGGGGACAGGAAAATTTTTGCACACATGCTCTTAAAAAGGATGAAGTCAGTGGTCCAGGAAGTGGTGGCAGTCTCACAGCAGTGTGGGGTTAAGGGGAGGGGGGTCTTGGAGGCGGCTGCATGGGTTAGGGAGGGTCTAGAGCACAGCCGGGGGGAGGGGAACGGGAGGTTGGTGGTGGCTTTAGACCAAGATAAAGCTTTTGATAGGGTTCAGTGGTTTTTTCTTTGGAGGTTGTTAGAGAATTATGGATTTCCAAGGGATTGGGTGGCACAGTTACAGTTACTTTACACTGGGGCCAGTTGTTTTCCTCTGGTAAATGGTTGGAAAGGGAAGAGTTTTGGGGTCACAGCAGGGGTTCGGCAAGGGTGTCCCCTCAGTCCTCTGTTATACACCTTCGCAATAGATCCCTTTGTTAGGCGTTTAGAGCAGGGAGGGAGGGAGGGATTTCGGGGGGTGGAGGTGAGTACAGGGTGTCATTTGAGGGTGGTAGCTTACGCAGATGACATCACAGTGTGGGTGGCGGATCCAAGGGAGGGGGAGAAGTTGCAGGAGTTGATTTCCAGTTACTCACGGGCCTCGGGGTCACTGATTAATTTCCAGAAAAGTCAGAGTTTATGGGTGGGTCCACCAGGGCTGGCATTTACTTTGGGAGGGGGGTTTCCGGCCGCAATTGCCAGAATGAGAGTGTTAGGGGTTTATTTTGATCAAGGAGATTATGCATCTTTTAACTGGCAGCGGTGCATCCAGGCAGCTACAGTCAAGGTTGACAGATGGAAAGGCTGGAGGATGACAATGTCTGACCGGGTTCAGCTGATTAAGAGGCACCTGGTGCCCATGTTCCTGTTTCTCAGTTATATTTGTTTGGTGCCAGCACACTGTTATACCCTGTATAGTGTGTTTTTCCAACTACTGTGGGGGAATCGGCTGAACCCGGTTAAACGGAACATTACATACTTACCCCGGAAGGATGGCGGGGTGGGAATGGTGAACCCAGTGTTATTTTTCAGTTCCCTGTTCCTCCAGTTTAATTTGGGACGGGCAGTGGATAGGGACCCGCCAGGGTGGGCACAAAGTGTCTTGTTATGGTGGGAAAGATTTTGGATTCCATGGCGGATGGGGGGAAGGGTGGCGGCTTTAAAGAAGGGGGCACCCATGCAGGTAGGGTACTATTGGATGTTGGTTCGGTTGGTAAGAGTCTGGGGGATCACGGTGGAGGAAATTAAGGCAGGGAGTAGGGAGGTATGGGTGGAAAGGGTGCGGGCCCAGGCCTTTTCAGCACCCCTGACACTCCGAGATGCACCTGGGTCGGTGCTGCGGCAGGGCTTGCTATTGGTGACATCGAGGCGGATTCCACCTAAGTACAGGGACATTGCTTGGCTGTCCTTTCATGGGAAATTGTATGTGAGAGGAAATCTCAACTATAGGACTCTGCAGGATCGGGATTGTCCAAGGGGAGAATGTGTGGGTACGGAGGAAACAATGGACCATTTTTTGCGGGATTGCCCCTTTTCAAGGACCGTGGGGGATAGAGTGGCATCGCTTTTGCACATTTCTAGCTTCCGGTTGTACTCATATGCTGATTGGGTCTATGGGCGGCAGCAGCGAAGTGGGGGTTTGGATCCGGTGACGGAGTTTTTCATTTCGGTAATACTCAGGTTTTACCTTTGGATGGCTCGGTGTGGGGTGTCCCTGCACCAGGACTATAGGTCGGCTGAACAGGTTAGTTGGGACATAATTAGGGGAGTTCAAGAGGTGGCTAAATGGGAACGGGTGACGGAAGGGTTACAGAAGGCAAATGTGTGGTGGAAACATGTTCATTTGAAACCTCCATAGGGGAGGTTTGGTATAGGGTGGGGGTTTTTAGGGGGGTTTAGTTGGCTTTGTATAGGTGTTTAGGGTCTAGGAGATATGTGGGAGTTTTTTATTGCTTGTACATACTTTTGTTGAAGTATTGTTTTGCGTTTCTTTTAATAAAAGAGTTCTCCAAGCATCCACCACCCTCTCCGTGAAAAAATACTTCCTGACATCTTTTCTGAGTCTGCCCCCCTTCAATCTCATTTCATGTCCTCTCGTTCTACCGCCTTTCAAATATTTGAACGTCTGTATCATAACACCCCTGTTCCTCCTTTCCTCCAGGGTATACATGTTCAGGTCAGCAAGTCTCTCTTCATACGTTTTGGAACGCAAATCCCATACCATCCTCATAGCTTTTCTTTGCACCGCTTCCATTTTTTTGACATCCTTCGCAAGGTACGGCCTCCAAAACTGAACACAGTACTCCAGGTGGGGCCTCACCAACGTCTTATACAGGGGCATTAAAACCTCCCTTCTTCTGCTGGTCACACCTCTCCCTATACAGCCTAGCAATCTTCTAGCTACGGCCACCGCCTTGTCACACTGTTTCGTCGCCTTCAGGTCCTCGGATACTATCAATAACAGTAATTATTTGTCCCATCACTTTGCACCGACTAAACATCTCAGAAACTTTGGGCGCAGGGGTGGACTGAGAGTACTCTGGGCCCCCGGGCACTGAGACTACTCTTGGCCCCCTGCCATGCTGCTGCCACCCTCCCCCACCATGCTGCCCCACTCCCTGCCATACTTCTGCCAGCCCCCTGTCATGCTGCTGCTGCCCCCGCCACTAATGCCCCCACCCCGCCAGGCTGCCTCCCTCCCACCATGTTGCTACTGTCACCCCCCCCCCCCTCCCACACACACCTTGAAGGGCCCTCCCTGGTGGTCTAGTGGCTGTGGATTCTTCAGGGGCAGGAAATAAATCCCCTCTTTCCTACCCACTCACTGTCTCTACTCTGCCCATCGTGGTGCCACGTTTACAAAATGGCTGCCGAGACTTCCCATGGTAGTCTTGCCTCTCGCGAGACTACCACAGGCATCTTGGCCACCATTCTGTAAACACAGCAGTGCAATCAGGGAGAATAGCGGCAGCGGCTACTAGACCACCAGGGCTGGGCGACCCTCTGGAATAGTGGGAAGGACTAATGGAAAGAAAATTATCAGGTAAGATCTAATTTCTCCTTCCATTACGTAGCTTCCCACTATTCTAGAACCTGTGGGATGTTCAAAAGCAGTCCCTAGAGTGAGTGGGAACCTGGCACTGCTGCCCAGAAGACCACAGCCTCAAAACTGGCTTCTGAGCATACCACAATGTCCACCCTGTAGTGCTTGGCAAAGGTATACAGCATCAGCTACATTGCCACCTTGTAAATATCCGTCGGAGACAGTAAGGTAGTCTCCACCCAGGATTTCATTGTATGCCATGTAGAATGAGCCCACAAGGCCTGAGGAGCCTGTTTCCCTGCAAGCAAATAAGCTGACGCGATAGCCTCCTTCAGCCAAGCATCTGTTCACCAAAATGCACAGTCAGTCTGATTTGCAAAACTCATTCGTGACTTCCATATATATAATGAGGACTCCATGCACATCAAGAAGCTTCAAAGAAGAATACTGAGACTCTTCGTCCTCTCTGCGAAATGATGGAAGCTTCACAGATTGGTTGAGATGAAATGCTGATACCACTTTTGGAAGAAACTGTGCACAGGGAGACCCTGCTTCTGAAAAGCAAAGAAAGAGACCCCAACAAGAGAGAGCCTGAAACTCCGAAACCCTACACGCCAATGCAACAGCCACCATGAATGCTGTCTTTAGTGTAAGATCTTTCAAGGAGACCTTCTGGAGTGGCTCAAAAGGAGACTTCTGAAGAGCATGAAGGACTAAATTAAGCTTCCGCTCTGTACAAAAGTGAGGCTGCAAGTGGCCTGCTCCCCACAAGAATCAAATGATGTCCAGGTAAGCCACAAGAGAAGTCTTCTGTAGTCGGCCCCAAAAACAGGCCAAAGCTGTAACCTGAACTTTTAGAGAACCCAACATCAATACTTTCTGGAGACCTGCTTAGAGAAATGCTAGGATGTATATGATCTGAGAAGAAGGGAGATATTCCACGATCAGAACTCCAGCTCTCGAACATCCTTCACACCCTTGCATGTGCCATGGATGTAAAGTGTTTCCAAGCCTGAAGCAAGGTAGTAATGACCAGATCCAAATAATCTTTTCATCTCAACTGAACCCTTTCAATGGCCAAGCCATAAGATCAAAGGGGCACAGATCCTCCATGAGCACTGGACTTTGCTTCAGCAAGCCGTGTACCTGTGGGTACTTGGAAGACGGAGAGGACCCACATCCAGCAGTTGAATCTGGTCTGTGTACCACAGTCTGCAGCCAATTTGGCTATAAGAATTATTCAACCCCAGTGCAATGCGATCCTTTTCAACAAGCAGCCTAACATGGGCCAAGGAGGGAAGACATACAGTAGATATGTCTCCTGCCAGGGCAGCAGTAGGGCATCGATGGTTCCCATTCTCCCAGGTCCAAGGAGTGCCTGTAGAGAAAGTCTGCCTGCACATTCAAGAACCCCAAGATGTGAGCTCCCAACAAGCAGAAAAGATTTTTCTCTGACCAACTCATGAGGGAGGCTGGCTCCACTGCCATCGGACAACTGCAGGTTCCACTTTGCTTGTTGATATAAGCTACCGCCTTCACATTGTTGGAAAAATACTTGGACTGGAACCCTCACCAGAAAAGGAGAAAGGTTGTGTAAGGCACTCCATACTGCCCTGAGCTCCAAGCAATTTATAGATCACTAAGACTCCAGTTCTAATCAGGTACCCTGTACCAAATGGAACTTGTAACAAGCTCCCCAACCTGACTTGCTGGCGTCCATTGTCACCAACTCCCATCAGAAACAGAGCTCTGATAGTCAAATTCCTGGGTGACAACCACCACTGCATACTCCTTCTGGCAACCAGCATCCAAGGAAGATGAAGGTCATACTTCCCGGAGTCCAGCAGCTGAGAAGAAATTCCTGGAATGGTCACATATGAGCCCTTGCCCATGGCACCACTTCCATTGCCGCCATCATTGACCCCAGGACCTGGGCATAGTCTCAGACCCTGGGCCTGCCTTGACTGAGAATAAGATGAATCTGTTGAACCAGCTTCAACCACCTGTGCTCCCTGAAGAAGATCCTCCCCTGTGCTGTGTTGAATAGACTGCCCAGATACTACAGCATTTGTGATGGACTTAATCTGCTCTTCTTGAAATTTATCACCTAACCCAATGACTGCAGAAGATGGACAACTTTGTTCATCACTGCCATGCTGTACAAATAAGATGACGCACGAATGAGCCAGTCTTTGAAATACAGGTGAACTCTGATTCCTTGGTGCCGAAGGAAGGACACCACTACCACCACCACCATAACCTTGGTAAACATGTTTTGTGCCATGGCGAGACCGAAGGACAAAGCCTTGAACTGGAAGTGACGGCCCAGCACCACAAAACGTAGAAACCTCTGATGTGGCGGCCATATGGGTATATGGAAGTATACCTCCTTGAGATTGAGAGCAGTGAGAAATTCTTCCACTTGAACCAAAGCTATGACTGCTCTTAGTGTCTCCATGGAAAAGCAGAAGACTTGGAGGCAGCGGTTTAGAACTTTGAGATCTAAGCCCAGATGAAAGGTGCCTTTCTTCTTTGGGACAATGAAGTAGATGGAGTATGTGCCTTGTTCCTCTTTGGCCTGGGGAACTGGAACAATGGCCCGGAGCACCAGCAAGGAACCTATGATGGCCTTAACCTTGACCGCCTTGGTTCCCTGTTGACAAGGAGACTGCAAGAAGAAAGGAGTGACCAGGTAGGAGAACTCCAGCTTGTAACCTTCTGTAAGAATATCCAGAACTCACTGGTCTGACGTGATTTTGGCCCACTCCTTCCAAAACTTCTGAAGACATCCTCCCACCGGAGGAAGAGAAGAGTGGACCAATCTCACATTGTTGCAAAGTTCTGGAGGCATTGGGCACTCTTAGCTGACTGAGAGGAGGACTTGCTATCCACTCATAAGGAAGATTGGCATGCCTGAAAGCGGAACTTCTGACCACAATGCTGACGCCCAGGCTGGTACCATGTGCTGTCTTGAAATCAAGATTTAGAGCCCCATGAAGATGGCCAGCCAGAGGCTTTTGGCTTGTCCTCCAGCAACCGCTGTGGCTTAGTTTCCCCCAGTTCTTTCACCAAGTTACTGAGATTGTCTCCAAATAGCCACTTTGATGCTGCATCCACTGTCCAATGCCACAACCAGAATTGCTGATATGCCATGACTGCCAAATACATACTGCAGGCCGCAACCCATAACGTGTCATAAATAGCATCCGCCAACTAGATGGACCCTGATTCCAGCTGGGCATTATGGGTTCATTTTGTGTTGCTAACTACTGATGCCACTTCAGGCATACTCTTTCCATGAAGGAGCTGCACACTGTTGCTTGAAGGCCCAAAGAGGTCACTTCAAAGGCTTGTTTCAGTGAGCCTTCTAGCTTCCTATCCTGTAGGTCTTTTAGGGCAATGCCCCCTTCCACCAGCAAGTGGTCTTCTTAGTCAACGCCATAACCGGGTAGTCCATCATGGGAAGTTTCAATTTATTTTTCTCCTCTGGAACAATGGTTAGAGGTAAGCCATGGCTCTTCCCACTCTCGGCCCCAGATGCAGTGAGACCCATTTGGCTATAATCAGGTCCTGAATGTCTGGATGCATTGGGAAGGCTTTAGAAGGACCTCTAAGTCCCCTCATGATCGACAAAGATGGAACTCCTTATACCAAAGCAGAAGGTTCCTCAATGGAAAGCACTGCCAGTGCCTCAGAAATAAGAGTTCCTCTTTATGAAACAACCTTAGTACTTTTGGATCATCCCCCTCCTCAGTAGGGAGCTCTCCCTCCTCTAACAACTCCTTCAACGATGACTCCTCTGAATAGACCAAAGCCACATCAAATAAGGAGGAAGAAGCAGAGAAAGCCTCATCTGTCCACACCTGGAGGTCTAAACAAGATCTCTTAGGAGCTGTAGGGGCAGCGGGCCTAAAAACTGAAGCACCATGCAGCAATTCTGACTGTCCCTGCTTCAGTAAATAGGCCTGGTGTAAGAGCAATCTAAATTTCTGAGAAAACAAAGATATCGATGCAGCTGAAGCTCTGTTGGGTCGTGAGGTTGTAAAATGGCGGCTGTGTTTCGCACATGATCAGAAAGAGGTTGCTCCTCACTGCCAGTCAGCCCCAACAACATGGCACCTGTTCCCACGCTCTCCCGCATCAAACTGCGCAAAAGACCCTGCCATATTCGGATACTGCATAAAATCCAAAGATGTGCTGTCTCCAAATGTTTCCCCTGTGTCATGCATAATTCTTGGCTTGCACATACTGCAACACCCTAATGCCAGCTGGTGGGTCCCACAATGGGAACACCACTTAACTGCGGGAGTCGCCATTCACTCCAACTGTCACAAACACAGCACAACGTGTCCCAAGTGGTGAGTCAGGATCTCTCCCCTACACCAAGTAAAACTTGCAGCCCTCCAAGCGGTTCTAAGTCAAACTTTAGTTGGACATACCACTGCTGGCTCCAACCCCCCCCCCCCCCCCCCCCCCCAAGCTCACAGTCTCCACAAGTCTTACCAGAGATCAGAAAGGCTCAGGACTGATACTCTGTCCCATGCGCTCTAGCAAATCTCTTTCCTTCTCCTTTTTTTTTAATGTAGTTGTGCTGGAAAAGGAGAGATCCATAGGAAACAGGGGAGTGGTGAAGGGAGGGAAGAAATATATTTGCGGTACACCAGAGACAGGGATCTGAAGACCTCCAGATATGACTCTGTAAACTCAAGCCACCCACAAAGGTCAACTGGGGACCAGTTGACCAACTGGACCAGGAGTAACACACTCAGAACCAGAGGCTGAAAATTGTAACCACCTACCTGCTGGAGATAAAAAGTACTGAGGAGCTGGACTGTATGCCAAGAGAGATATGTCTCAATTCAGTTTTCAGTTCTCTATATCCACCTGCTGATTGATGGACACAACTATCCTACAGGTTCTGGAATAGTGGGAATCTATGTAATGGAAGCTCCAATTATGTTTTCGTTTATTATGGCACTTAATATACTGCCTTTCAGAATGGGAATCAAAGTGGTGCACAATTAAAGCCATAGAAAAATGAAGTCATGAAAGGAACTTCAATGAACAAAAGACAAAGAGAGCAACAGGAAAAAAATAGAAACTGGGAGAGGAGGGAGACTGAAGAGGAACTAGAATAAAGAGCGTGCTAATACCCAGAGCCACCTCCTGCTCACAAACCCTCTGGGAAGACCTGGAAGAACAGAAAAGATTTGAGGAGGCTTCTGAAAATGGGTTAGGACACATCGACCCTCAGGTCAGATGGTAGGGCATTCCAAACAGAAGGAGCGAGATAGAAAAAGGCAGAGTGACGCATAGATTGGAGACTAGAACAGGCAACAGGCAGAATGGTCAGACTGCGGTCAAATGCAGAGCAAAGCACATGAGACGGACAATAGGGAATAATGATGGAGGCTAAATAGACAGGTGTACCGAAATGCAGAACTTTAACAGTTATGGTGGATACGGAACAGTATTGGGAGCCAATGATGGTAGTTCAAGAATGGGGTGTCGTGATCATAATGGTGCACACAGGACAGGATACATACCACAGTGATCTGAATAGTTTGAAGCTTTTTGAAGGCAAGAGCTGGCAAATCTGCTTAAATAATATTACAATAGTCCATTTTCGAGGTAACTAAGGCATAAATGAGAGTGGCACAGGATACATCATCTAAGTTTGAGCGAAGGGACTGGATCAAACACAATGAAAAGAAACAGGATCTAGTGACAGCTGAAATGTGATTTGTAAATGTCAGTTGGGTGTTCAAATGGACCCCCAAACATTTCAACATGCTTACAAGACAGCTGGGATGTCCATGAAGGATAGGGATAGCAGCAGGGGAGAAGGGCCGGCCTGTCAGCCAAAGCCCGACTGTTCAGAATAAGGCACTCCTTTATAGAATTGCCCCCATGT